>NC_092716.1:244170620-244472344 GCF_047496885.1 Scyliorhinus torazame
GTGTCCTCGCAGTCAGTGTCGCAGTGAAGCAGTCTGGGAACGGTGTCCTCGCAGTCAGCATCACAGTGAAGCAGTCTGGGAATGGTGTCCTCACGGTCTGTGTCGCAGTGAAGCAGTCTGGGAACGGTGTCCTCGCAGTCAGTGTCGCAGTGAAGCAGTCTGGGAACGGTGTCCTCGCAGTCAGCGTCACAGTGAAGTTGTCTGGGAACAGTGTCCTCGCAGTCAGCGTCGCAGTGAAGCAGTCTGGGAACGGTTTCCTCGCAGTCAGTGTCACAGTGAACCACTCCGAGAACAGTGTCCTCGCAGTCAGCGTCACAGTGAAGCTGTCTGGGAACGGTGTCCTCGCAGTCAGCGTTGCAGTGAAGCAGTCTGGGAACGGTGTCCTCGCAGTCAGTGTCACAGTGAAGCAGTCTGGGAACGGTGTCCTCACAGTCAGTGTGCTGTGTGTCAGTGCCCTGTGTGTCAGTGTCCTGTGTGTCAGTGTCCTGTGTGTCAGTGTGCTGTGTGTCAGTGTGCTGTGAGTCAGTGTGCTGTGAGTCAGTGTCCTGTGAGTCAGTGTGCTGTGTGTCAGTGTGCTGTGTGTCAGTGTGCTGTGAGTCAGTGTGCTGTGAGTCAGTGTGCTGTGTGTCAGTGTGGGTGTGTCAGTGTGCTGTGAGTCAGTGTGCTGTGAGTCAGTGTGCTGTGTGTCAGTGTGCTGTGTGTCAGTGTGCTGTGAGTCAGTGTGCTGTGTGTCAGTGTGCTGTGTGTCAGTGTGCTGTGAGTCAGTGTCCTGTGAGTCAGTGTGCTGTGTGTCAGTGTGCTGTGTGTCAGTGTGCTGTGTGTCAGTGTGCTCTGAGTCAGTGTGCTGTGTGTCAGTGTGCTGTGTGTCAGTGTGCTGTGAGTCAGTGTGCTGTGTGTCAGTGTGCTGTGTGTCAGTGTGCTGTGAGTCAGTGTGCTGTGTGTCAGTGTGCTGTGTGTCAGTGTGCTGTGAGTCAGTGTGCTGTGTGTCAGTGTCCTGTGAGTCAGTGTCCTGTGTGTCAGTGTGCTGTGTGTCAGTGTGCTGTGAGTCAGTGTCCTGTGAGTCAGTGTGCTGTGTGTCAGTGTGCTGTGTGTCAGTGTCCTGTGTGTCAGTGTCCTGTGTGTCAGTGTGCTGTGAGTCAGTGTGCTGTGTGTCAGTGTCCTGTGTGTCAGTGTCCTGTGTGTCAGTGTGCTGTGAGTCAGTGTGCTGTGTGTCAGTGTGCTGTGAGTCAGTGTGCTGTGAGTCAGTGTGCTGTGTGTCAGTGTCCTGTGAGTCAGTGTGCTGTGAGTCAGTGTGCTGTGTGTCAGTGTGCTGTGAGTCAGTGTCCTGGGCGTCAGTGTGCTGTGAGTCAGTGTGCTGTGAGTCAGTGTGCTGAGTGTCAGTGTCCTGTGAGTCAGTGTCCTGTGAGTCAGTGTGCTGTGTGTCAGTGTGCTGTGAGTCAGTGTGCTGTGAGTCAGTGTGCTGTGAGTCAGTGTCCTGTGAGTCAGTGTGCTGTGTGTCAGTGTGCTGTGAGTCAGTGTGCTGTGTGTCAGTGTCCTGTGAGTCAGTGTGCTGTGAGTCAGTGTGCTGTGTGTCAGTGTGCTGTGAGTCAGTGTCCTGGGCGTCAGTGTGCTGTGAGTCAGTGTGCTGTGAGTCAGTGTGCTGAGTGTCAGTGTCCTGTGAGTCAGTGTCCTGTGAGTCAGTGTGCTGTGTGTCAGTGTGCTGTGAGTCAGTGTCCTGTGAGTCAGTGTGCTGTGTGTCAGTGTGCTGTGAGTCAGTGTGCTGTGTGTCAGTGTGCTGTGTGTCAGTGTCCTGTGAGTCAGTGTGCTGTGAGTCAGTGTGCTGAGTGTCAGTGTCCTGTGAGTCAGTGTCCTGTGAGTCAGTGTGCTGTGTGTCAGTGTGCTGTGTGTCAGTGTGCTGTGAGTCAGTGTGCTGTGAGTCAGTGTCCTGTGTGTCAGTGTGCTGTGAGTCAGTGTGCTGTGAGTCAGTGTGCGGTGAGTCAGTGTGCTGTGAGTCAGTGTGCTGTGAGTCAGTGTGCTGTGAGTCAGTGTGCCGTGTGTCAGTGTGCCGTGTGTCAGTGTGCTGTGAGTCAGTGTCCTGTGTGTCAGTGTGCTGTGAGTCAGTGTGCTGTGTGTCAGTGTGCTGTGAGTCAGTGTGCTGTGTGTCAGTGTGCTGTGAGTCAGTGTGCTGTGTGTCAGTGTCCTGTGAGTCAGTGTCCTGTGTGTCAGTGTCCTGTGAGTCAGTGTCCTGTGTGTCAGTGTGCTGTGAGTCAGTGTGCTGTGAGTCAGTGTGCTGTGTGTCAGTGTCCTGTGTGTCAGTGTCCTGTGTGTCAGTGTGCTGTGAGTCAGTGTGCTGTGAGTCAGTGTGCTGTGAGTCAGTGTGCTGTGTGTCAGTGTGCTGTGAGTCAGTGTGCTGTGAGTCAGTGTCCTGTGAGTCAGTGTGCTGTGAGTCAGTGTGCTGTGTGTCAGTGTGCTGTGAGTCAGTGTGCTGTGTGTCAGTGTGCTGTGAGTCAGTGTGCTGTGAGTCAGTGTGCTGTGTGTCAGTGTGCTGTGAGTCAGTGTGCTGTGTGTCAGTGTGCTGTGAGTCAGTGTGCTGTGTGTCAGTGTGCTGTGAGTCAGTGTGCTGTGTGTCAGTGTCCTGTGTGTCAGTGTGCTGTGAGTCAGTGTCCTGTGAGTCAGTGTGCTGTGAGTCAGTGTGCTGTGTGTCAGTGTGCTGTGAGTCAGTGTCCTGTGAGTCAGTGTGCTGTGAGTCAGTGTGCTGTGTGTCAGTGTGCTGTGAGTCAGTGTCCTGTGTGTCAGTGTGCTGTGTGTCAGTGTGCTGTGTGTCAGTGTGCTGTGAGTCAGTGTCCTGTGTGTCAGTGTGCTGTGTGTCAGTGTGCTGTGAGTCAGCGTCCTGTGAGTCAGTGTGCGGTGAGTCAGTGTGCGGTGAGTCAGTGTGCTGTGAGTCAGTGTGCTGTGAGTCAGTGTCCTGTGTGTCAGTGTGCTGTGAGTCAGTGTGCTGTGTGTCAGTGTGCTGTGTGTCAGTGTGCTGTGAGTCAGTGTCCTGTGAGTCAGTGTGCTGTGTGTCAGTGTCCTGTGTGTCAGTGTGCTGTGAGTCAGTGTGCTGTGTGTCAGTGTGCTGTGTGTCAGTGTGCTGTGAGTCAGTGTCCTGTGAGTCAGTGTGCTGTGTGTCAGTGTCCTGTGAGTCAGTGTGCTGTGTGTCAGTGTGCTGTGTGTCAGTGTGCTGTGAGTCAGTGTGCTGTGTGTCAGTGTCCTGTGTGTCAGTGTGCTGTGAGTCAGTGTCCTGTGAGTCAGTGTGCTGTGAGTCAGTGTGCTGTGTGTCAGTGTGCTGTGAGTCACTGTGCTGTGTGTCAGTGTGCTGTGTGTCAGTGTGATGTGAGTCAGTGTGCTGTGAGTCCGTGTGCTGTGAGTCAGTGTGCTGTGAGTCAGTGTGCTGTGTGTCAGTGTCCTGTGAGTCAGTGTGCTGTGAGTCAGTGTGCTGTGTGCCAGTGTGCTGTGAGTCAGTGTCCTGTGTGTCAGTGTGCTGTGTGTCAGTGTGCTGTGTGTCAGTGTGCTGTGAGTCAGAGTGCTGTGTGTCAGTGTGCTGTGAGTCAGTGTGCTGTGAGTCAGTGTCCTGTGTGTCAGTGTGCTGTGTGTCAGTGTGCTGTGAGTCAGTGTGCTGTGAGTCAGTGTCCTGTGAGTCAGTGTGCTGTGAGTCAGTGTGCTGTGTGTCAGTGTCCTGTGAGTCAGTGTGCTGTGAGTCAGTGTGCTGTGTGTCCGTGTGCTGTGAGTCCGTGTGCTGTGAGTCAGTGTGCTGTGAGTCAGTGTGCTGTGTGTCAGTGTCCTGTGAGTCAGTGTGCTGTGAGTCAGTGTGCTGTGTGTCAGTGTGCTGTGAGTCCGTGTGTTGTGAGTCAGTGTGCAGTGAGTCAGTGTGCTGTGAGTCAGTGTCCTGTGTGTCAGTGTGCTGTGTGTCAGTGTGCTGTGAGTCAGTGTGCTGTGAGTCAGTGTGCTGTGAGTCAGTGTGCTGTGAGTCAGTGTCCTGTGTGTCAGTGTGCTGTGTGTCAGTGTGCTGTGAGTCAGTGTGCTGTGTGTCAGTGTGCTGTGAGTCAGTGTCCTGTGAGTCAGTGTGCTGTGAGTCAGTGTGCTGTGTGTCAGTGTGCTGTGAGTCAGTGTGCTGTGAGTCAGTGTGCTGTGTGTCAGTGTGCTGTGAGTCAGTGTGCTGTGTGTCAGTGTGCTGTGAGTCAGTGTGCTGTGTGTCAGTGTCCTGTGAGTCAGTGTGCTGTGAGTCAGTGTGCTGTGTGTCAGTGTGCTGTGAGTCAGTGTGCTGTGTGTCAGTGTCCTGTGAGTCAGTGTGCTGTGAGTCAGTGTGCTGTGAGTCAGTGTCCTGTGAGTCAGTGTGCTGTGTGTCAGTGTCCTGTGTGTCAGTGTGCTGTGTGTCAGTGTCTTGTGTGTCAGTGTGCTGTGAGTCAGTGTGCTGTGTGTCAGTGTGCTGTGTGTCAGTGTCCTGTGTGACAGTGTGCTGTGAGTCAGTGTCCTGTGTGTCACTGTGCTGTGTGTCAGTGTCCTGTGAGTCAGTGTGCTGTGAGTCAGTGTGCTGTGTGTCAGTGTCCTGTGTGTCAGTGTGCTGTGAGTCAGTGTGCTGTGAGTCAGTGTCCTGTGTGTCAGTGTCCTGTGAGTCAGTGTGCTGTGAGTCAGTGTGCTGTGTGTCAGTGTGCTGTGAGTCAGTGTGCTGTGAGTCAGTGTCCTGTGTGTCAGTGTGCTGTGAGTCAGTGTGCTGTGTGTCAGTGTCCTGTGAGTCAGTGTGCTGTGAGTCAGTGTGCTGTGTGTCAGTGTGCTGTGAGTCCGTGTGTTGTGAGTCAGTGTGCTGTGAGTCAGTGTGCTGTGAGTCAGTGTCCTGTGTCTCAGTGTGCTGTGTGTCAGTGTGCTGTGAGTCAGTGTGCTGTGTGTCAGTGTCCTGTGAGTCAGTGTGCTGTGTGTCAGTGTGCTGTGAGTCAGTGTGCTGTGTGTCAGTGTGCTGTGAGTCAGTGTGCTGTGTGTCAGTGTGCTGTGTGTCAGTGTCCTGTGAGTCAGTGTGCTGTGTGTCAGTGTGCTGTGAGTCAGTGTGCTGTGTGTCAGTGTCCTGTGAGTCAGTGTGCTGTGTGTCAGTGTGCTGTGAGTCCGTGTGTTGTGAGTCAGTGTGCTGTGAGTCAGTGTGCTGTGTGTCAGTGTGCTGTGAGTCAGTGTGCTGTGTGTCAGTGCGCTGTGAGTCAGTGTGCTGTGTGTCAGTGTCCTGTGAGTCAGTGTGCTGTGAGTCAGTGTGCTGTGAGTCAGTGTGCTGTGTGTCAGTGTGCTGTGTGTCAGTGTCCTGTGAGTCAGTGTGCTGTGTGTCAGTGTGCTGTGAGTCAGTGTGCTGTGTGTCAGTGTGCTGTGAGTCCGTGTGTTGTGAGTCAGTGTGCTGTGAGTCAGTGTGCTGTGTGTCAGTGTGCTGTGTGTCAGTGTCCTGTGAGTCAGTGTGCTGTGTGTCAGTGTCCTGTGAGTCAGTGTGCTGTGAGTCAGTGTGCTGTGTGTCAGTGTGCTGTGAGTCCGTGTGTTGTGAGTCAGTGTGCTGTGAGTCAGTGTGCTGTGTGTCAGTGTCCTGTGAGTCCGTGTGTTGTGAGTCAGTGTGCTGTGAGTCAGTGTGCTGTGAGTCAGTGTGCTGTGAGTCAGTGCGCTGTGAGTCAGTGTGCTGTGAGTCAGTGTGCTGTGAGTCAGTGTGCTGTGTGTCAGTGTCCTGTGTGTCAGTGTGCTGTGAGTCCGTGTGTTGTGAGTCAGTGTGCTGTGAGTCAGTGTGCTGTGAGTCAGTGTCCTGTGTCTCAGTGTGCTGTGTGTCAGTGTGCAGTGAGTCAGTGTGCTGTGAGTCAGTGTGCTGTGAGTCAGTGTGCTGTGTGTCAGTGTCCTGTGAGTCAGTGTGCTGTGAGTCAGTGTGCTGTGTGTCAGTGTCCTGTGAGTCAGTGTGCTGTGAGTCAGTGTGCTGTGTGTCAGTGTGCTGTGAGTCCGTGTGTTGTGAGTCAGTGTGCTGTGAGTCAGTGTGCTGTGTGTCAGTGTGCTGTGTGTCAGTGTCCTGTGTGTCAGTGTGCTGTGAGTCAGTGTGCTGTGTGTCAGTGTGCTGTGAGTCAGTGTGCTGTGAGTCAGTGTGCTGTGAGTCAGTGTGCTGTGTGTCAGTGTGCTGTGAGTCAGTGTGCTGTGTCTCAGTGTGCTGTGTGTCAGTGTACTGTGTGTCAGTGTGCTGTGTGTCAGTGTCCTGTGAGTCAGTGTGCTGTGAGTCAGTGTGCTGTGTGTCAGTGTGCTGTGAGTCAGTGTCCTGTGTGTCAGTGTCCTGTGAGTCAGTGTGCTGTGTGTCAGTGTCCTGTGAGTCAGTGTCCTGTGAGTCAGTGTGCTGTGAGTCAGTGTGCTGTGTGTCAGTGTCCTGTGAGTCAGTGTGCTGTGTGTCAGTGTGCTGTGTGTCAGTGTCCTGTGAGTCAGTGTGCTGTGTGTCAGTGTGCTGTGAGTCAGTGTCCTGTGAGTCAGTGTGCTGTGTGTCTGTGTGCTGTGTGTCAGTGTGCTGTGTGTCAGTGTGCTGTGAGTCAGTGTCCTGTGTGTCGGTGTGCTGTGAGTCAGTGTCCTGTGTGTCAGTGTGCTGTGAGTCAGTGTGCGGTGAGTCAGTGTCCTGTGAGTCAGTGTGCTGTGTGTCAGTGTGCTGTGTGTCAGTGTCCTGTGTGTCAGTGTGCTGTGAGTCAGTGTGCCGTGAGTCAGTGTCCTGTGAGTCAGTGTGCTGTGAGTCAGTGTCCTGTGTGTCGGTGTGCTGTGAGTCAGTGTCCTGTGTGTCGGTGTGCTGTGAGTCAGTGTCCTGTGTGTCAGTGTGCGGTGTGTCGGTGTGCTGTGTGTCAGTGTGCTGTGAGTCAGTGTGCTGTGTGTCAGTGTGCTGTGTGTCAGTGTGCTGTGTGTCAGTGTCCTGTGAGTCAATGTCCTGTGAGTCAGTGTGCTGTGTGTCAGTGTCCTGTGTGTCAGTGTGCTGTGAGTCAGTGTGCTGTGTGTCGGTGTGCTGTGTGTCAGTGTGCTGTGAGTCAGTGTCCTGTGTATCAGTGTGCTGTGTGTCAGTGTGCTGTGAGTCAGTGTGCTGTGTGTCAGTGTGCTGTGTGTCAGTGTCCTGTGAGTCAGTGTGCTGTGAGTCAGTGTGCTGTGTGTCAGTGTGCTGTGAGTCAGTGTGCTGTGAGTCAGTGTCCTGTGTGTCGGTGTGCTGTGAGTCAGTGTCCTGTGTGTCAGTGTGCTGTGAGTCAGTGTGCTGTGAGTCAGTGTCCTGTGTGTCGGTGTGCTGTGAGTCAGTGTCCTGTGTGTCAGTGTGCTGTGAGTCAGTGTGCTGTGTGTCAGTGTGCTGTGAGTCAGTGTGCTGAGTGTCAGTGTGCTGTGAGTCAGTGTGCTGTGTGTCAGTGTGCTGTGAGTCAGTGTGCTGTGTGTCAGTGTGCTGTGAGTCAGTGTCCTGTGAGTCAGTGTGCTGTGAGTCAGTGTGCTGTGAGTCAGTGTCCTGTGAGTCAGTGTGCTGTGAGTCAGTGTCCTGTGAGTCAGTGTCCTGTGAGTCAGTGTGCTGTGTGTCAGTGTGCTGTGAGTCAGTGTGCTGTGTGTCAGTGTGCTGTGTGTCAGTGTGCTGTGAGTCGGTGTGCTGTGTGTCGGTGTGCTGTGAGTCAGTGTGCTGTGTGTCAGTGTGCTGTGAGTCAGTGTGCTGTGTGTCAGTGTGCTGTGTGTCAGTGTGCTGTGAGTAAGTGTGCTGTGAGTCAGTGTGCTGTGTGTCAGTGTCCTGTGTGTCAGTGTGCTGTGTGTCAGTGTGCTGTGAGTCAGTGTGCTGTGTGTCGGTGTGCTGTGAGTCAGTGTGCTGTGTGTCAGTGTGCTGTGTGTCAGTGTGCTGTGAGTCAGTGTGCTGTGTGTCAGTGTGCTGTGAGTCAGTGTGCTGTGTGTCAGTGTGCTGTGAGTCAGTGTGCTGTGAGTCAGTGTGCTGTGAGTCAGTGTCCTGTGTGTCAGTGTGCTGTGAGTCAGTGTGCTGTGAGTCAGTGTGCTGTGAGTCAGTGTCCTGTGTGTCAGTGTCCTGTGAGTCAGTGTGCTGTGAGTCAGTGTGCTGTGAGTCAGTGTGCTGTGTGTCAGTGTGCTGTGAGTCAGTGTGCTGTGTGTCAGTGTCCTGTGAGTCAGTGTGCTGTGAGTCAGTGTCCTGTGAGTCAGTGTGCTGTGAGTCAGTGTGCTGTGTGTCAATGTCCTGTGAGTCAGTGTGCTGTGAGTCAGTGTGCTGTGAGTCAGTGTCCTGTGAGTCAGTGTGCTGTGTGTCAGTGTCCTGTGTGTCAGTGTGCTGTGTGTCAGTGTCTTGTGTGTCAGTGTGCTGTGAGTCAGTGTGCTGTGTGTCAGTGTGCTGTGTGTCAGTGTCCTGTGTGACAGTGTGCTGTGAGTCAGTGTCCTGTGTGTCACTGTGCTGTGTGTCAGTGTCCTGTGAGTCAGTGTGCTGTGAGTCAGTGTGCTGTGAGTCAGTGTGCTGTGTGTCAGTGTCCTGTGTGTCAGTGTGCTGTGAGTCAGTGTCCTGTGAGTCAGTGTGCTGTGTGTCAGTGTGCTGTGAGTCAGTGTGCTGTGAGTCAGTGTCCTGTGTGTCAGTGTCCTGTGAGTCAGTGTGCTGTGAGTCAGTGTGCTGTGTGTCAGTGTCCTGTGAGTCAGTGTGCTGTGAGTCAGTGTGCTGTGTGTCAGTGTGCTGTGAGTCAGTGTGCTGTGAGTCAGTGTCCTGTGTGTCAGTGTGCTGTGAGTCAGTGTGCTGTGTGTCAGTGTCCTGTGAGTCAGTGTGCTGTGAGTCAGTGTGCTGTGTGTCAGTGTGCTGTGAGTCCGTGTGTTGTGAGTCAGTGTGCTGTGAGTCAGTGTGCTGTGAGTCAGTGTCCTGTGTCTCAGTGTGCTGTGTGTCAGTGTGCTGTGAGTCAGTGTGCTGTGTGTCAGTGTCCTGTGAGTCAGTGTGCTGTGTGTCAGTGTGCTGTGAGTCAGTGTGCTGTGTGTCAGTGTGCTGTGTGTCAGTGTGCTGTGAGTCAGTGTGCTGTGTGTCAGTGTGCTGTGTGTCAGTGTCCTGTGAGTCAGTGTGCTGTGTGTCAGTGTGCTGTGAGTCAGTGTGCTGTGTGTCAGTGTGCTGTGTGTCAGTGTCCTGTGAGTCAGTGTGCTGTGTGTCAGTGTGCTGTGAGTCCGTGTGTTCTGAGTCAGTGTGCTGTGAGTCAGTGTGCTGTGTGTCAGTGTGCTGTGAGTCAGTGTGCTGTGTGTCAGTGCGCTGTGAGTCAGTGTGCTGTGTGTCAGTGTCCTGTGAGTCAGTGTGCTGTGAGTCAGTGTGCTGTGAGTCAGTGTGCTGTGTGTCAGTGTGCTGTGTGTCAGTGTCCTGTGAGTCAGTGTGCTGTGAGTCAGTGTGCTGTGAGTCAGTGTGCTGTGTGTCAGTGTGCTGTGAGTCAGTGTGCTGTGTGTCAGTGTGCTGTGAGTCCGTGTGTTGTGAGTCAGTGTGCTGTGAGTCAGTGTGCTGTGTGTCAGTGTGCTGTGTGTCAGTGTCCTGTGAGTCAGTGTGCTGTGTGTCAGTGTCCTGTGAGTCAGTGTGCTGTGAGTCAGTGTGCTGTGTGTCAGTGTGCTGTGAGTCCGTGTGTTGTGAGTCAGTGTGCTGTGAGTCAGTGTGCTGTGTGTCAGTGTCCTGTGAGTCCGTGTGTTGTGAGTCAGTGTGCTGTGAGTCAGTGTGCTGTGAGTCAGTGCGCTGTGAGTCAGTGTGCTGTGAGTCAGTGTGCTGTGTGTCAGTGTCCTGTGTGTCAGTGTGCTGTGAGTCCGTGTGTTGTGAGTCAGTGTGCTGTGAGTCAGTGTGCTGTGAGTCAGTGTCCTGTGTCTCAGTGTGCTGTGTGTCAGTGTGCAGTGAGTCAGTGTGCTGTGAGTCAGTGTGCTGTGTGTCAGTGTCCTGTGAGTCAGTGTGCTGTGAGTCAGTGTGCTGTGTGTCAGTGTCCTGTGAGTCAGTGTGCTGTGAGTCAGTGTGCTGTGTGTCAGTGTGCTGTGAGTCCGTGTGTTGTGAGTCAGTGTGCTGTGTGTCAGTGTGCTGTGTGTCAGTGTCCTGTGTGTCAGTGTGCTGTGAGTCAGTGTGCTGTGTGTCAGTGTGCTGTGAGTCAGTGTGCTGTGAGTCAGTGTGCGGTGAGTCAGTGTGCTGTGAGTCAGTGTGCTGTGTGTCAGTGTGCTGTGAGTAAGTGTCCTGTGTCTCAGTGTGCTGTGTGTCAGTGTACTGTGTGTCAGTGTGCTGTGTGTCAGTGTCCTGTGAGTCAGTGTGCTGTGAGTCAGTGTGCTGTGTGTCAGTGTGCTGTGAGTCAGTGTCCTGTGTGTCAGTGTCCTGTGAGTCAGTGTGCTGTGTGTCAGTGTCCTGTGAGTCAGTGTCCTGTGAGTCAGTGTGCTGTGAGTCAGTGTGCTGTGTGTCAGTGTGCTGTGTGTCAGTGTCCTGTGAGTCAGTGTGCTGTGTGTCAGTGTGCTGTGTGTCAGTGTCCTGAGAGTCAGTGTGCTGTGTGTCAGTGTGCTGTGAGTCAGTGTCCTGTGAGTCAGTGTGCTGTGTGTCAGTGTGCTGTGTGTCAGTGTGCTGTGAGTCAGTGTCCTGTGTGTCGGTGTGCTGTGAGTCAGTGTCCTGTGTGTCAGTGTGCTGTGAGTCAGTGTGCGGTGAGTCAGTGTCCTGTGAGTCAGTGTGCTGTGTGTCAGTGTGCTGTGTGTCAGTGTCCTGTGTGTCAGTGTGCTGTGAGTCAGTGTGCCGTGAGTCAGTGTCCTGTGAGTCAGTGTGCTGTGAGTCAGTGTCCTGTGTGTCGGTGTGCTGTGAGTCAGTGTCCTGTGTGTCGGTGTGCTGTGAGTCAGTGTCCTGTGTGTCAGTGTGCGGTGTGTCGGTGTGCTGTGTGTCAGTGTGCTGTGAGTCAGTGTGCTGTGAGTCAGTGTGCTGTGTGTCGGTGTGCTGTGAGTCAGTGTCCTGTGTGTCAGTGTGCGGTGTGTCGGTGTGCTGTGTGTCAGTGTGCTGTGAGTCAGTGTGCGGTGAGTCAGTGTGCTGTGAGTCAGTGTGCTGTGTGTCAGTGTGCTGTGAGTCAGTGTGCTGTGAGTCAGTGTCCTGTGTCTCAGTGTGCTGTGTGTCAGTGTACTGTGTGTCAGTGTGCTGTGTGTCAGTGTCCTGTGAGTCAGTGTGCTGTGAGTCAGTGTGCTGTGTGTCAGTGTGCTGTGAGTCAGTGTCCTGTGTGTCAGTGTCCTGTGAGTCAGTGTGCTGTGTGTCAGTGTCCTGTGAGTCAGTGTCCTGTGAGTCAGTGTGCTGTGAGTCAGTGTGCTGTGTGTCAGTGTGCTGTGTGTCAGTGTCCTGTGAGTCAGTGTGCTGTGTGTCAGTGTGCTGTGTGTCAGTGTCCTGTGAGTCAGTGTGCTGTGTGTCAGTGTGCTGTGAGTCAGTGTCCTGTGAGTCAGTGTGCTGTGTGTCAGTGTGCTGTGTGTCAGTGTGCTGTGAGTCAGTGTCCTGTGTGTCGGTGTGCTGTGAGTCAGTGTCCTGTGTGTCAGTGTGCTGTGAGTCAGTGTGCGGTGAGTCAGTGTCCTGTGAGTCAGTGTGCTGTGTGTCAGTGTGCTGTGTGTCAGTGTCCTGTGTGTCAGTGTGCTGTGAGTCAGTGTGCCGTGAGTCAGTGTCCTGTGAGTCAGTGTGCTGTGAGTCAGTGTCCTGTGTGTCGGTGTGCTGTGAGTCAGTGTCCTGTGTGTCGGTGTGCTGTGAGTCAGTGTCCTGTGTGTCAGTGTGCGGTGTGTCGGTGTGCTGTGTGTCAGTGTGCTGTGAGTCAGTGTGCTGTGAGTCAGTGTGCTGTGTGTCAGTGTGCTGTGTGTCAGTGTGCTGTGTGTCAGTGTCCTGTGAGTCAATGTCCTGTGAGTCAGTGTGCTGTGTGTCAGTGTCCTGTGTGTCAGTGTGCTGTGAGTCAGTGTGCTGTGTGTCGGTGTGCTGTGTGTCAGTGTGCTGTGAGTCAGTGTCCTGTGTATCAGTGTGCTGTGTGTCAGTGTGCTGTGTGTCAGTGTGCTGTGAGTCAGTGTGCTGTGTGTCAGTGTGCTGTGTGTCAGTGTCCTGTGAGTCAGTGTGCTGTGAGTCAGTGTGCTGTGTGTCAGTGTGCTGTGAGTCAGTGTGCTGTGTGTCAGTGTGCTGTGAGTCAGTGTGCTGTGAGTCAGTGTCCTGTGTGTCGGTGTGCTGTGAGTCAGTGTCCTGTGTGTCAGTGTGCTGTGAGTCAGTGTGCTGTGAGTCAGTGTCCTGTGTGTCGGTGTGCTGTGAGTCAGTGTCCTGTGTGTCAGTGTGCTGTGTGTCAGTGTGCTGTGAGTCAGTGTGCTGTGAGTCAGTGTGCTGTGAGTCAGTGTGCTGTGTGTCAGTGTGCTGTGAGTCAGTGTGCTGTGTGTCAGTGTGCTGTGATTCAGTGTCCTGTGTGTCAGTGTGCTGTGTGTCAGTGTGCTGTGAGTCAGTGTGCTGTGAGTCAGTGTCCTGTGAGTCAGTGTGCTGTGAGTCAGTGTCCTGTGAGTCAGTGTCCTGTGAGTCAGTGTGCTGTGTGTCAGTGTGCTGTGTGTCAGTGTCCTGTGAGTCAGTGTCCTGTGAGTCAGTGTGCTGTGAGTCAGTGTGCTGTGTGTCAGTGTGCTGTGAGTCGGTGTGCTGTGTGTCGGTGTGCTGTGAGTCAGTGTGCTGTGTGTCAGTGTGCTGTGTGTCAGTGTGCTGTGTGTCAGTGTGCTGTGAGTAAGTGTGCTGTGAGTCAGTGTGCTTTGTGTCAGTGTGCTGTGAGTCAGTGTGCTGTGAGTCAGTGTGCTGTGTGTCAGTGTGCTGTGAGTCAGTGTGCTGTGTGTCAGTGTGCTGTGAGTCAGTGTGCTGTGTGTCAGTGTGCTGTGAGTCAGTGTGCTGTGAGTCAGTGTCCTGTGTGTCAGTGTGCTGTGAGTCAGTGTCCTGTGTGTCAGTGTGCTGTGAGTCAGTGTGCTGTGAGTCAGTGTCCTGTGAGTCAGTGTGCTGTGTGTCAGTGTGCTGTGAGTCAGTGTGCTGTGTGTCAGTGTGCTGTGAGTCAGTGTGCTGTGTGTCAGTGTGCTGTGAGTCAGTGTGCTGTGAGTCAGTGTGCTGTGTGTCAGAGTGCTGTGAGTCAGTGTGCTGTGAGTCAGTGTGCTGTGTGTCAGTGTGCTGTGAGTCAGTGTCCTGTGTGTCAGTGTCCTGTGTGTCAGTGTGCTGTGTGTCAGTGTCCTGTGTGTCAGTGTGCTGTGAGTCAGTGTCCTGTGTGTCAGTGTCCTGTGAGTCAGTGTCCTGTGTGTCAGTGTCCTGTGTGTCAGTGTGCTGTGAGTCAGTGTGCTGTGAGTCAGTGTCCTGTGTGTCAGTGTGCTGTGTGTCAGTGTGCTGTGAGTCAGTGTGCTGTGAGTCAGTGTCCTGTGTCAGTGTCCTGTGAGTCAGTGTGCTGTGTGTCAGTGTGCTGTGAGTCAGTGTGCTGTGTGTCAGTGTGCTGTGTGTCAGTGTGCGGTGAGTCAGTGTGCTGTGTGTCAGTGTGCTGTGAGTCAGTGTGCTGTGTGTCAGTGTGCTGTGAGTCAGTGTGCTGTGAGTCAGTGTCCTGTGTGTCAGTGTCCTGTGAGTCAGTGTGCTGTGTGTCAGTGTGCTGTGTGTCAGTGTGCTGTGAGTCAGTGTGCTGTGTGTCAGTGTGCTGTGAGTCAGTGTGCTGTGAGTCAGTGTGCTGTGAGTCAGTGTGCTGTGTGTCAGTGTCCTGTGTGTCAGTGTCCTGTGAGTCAGTGTGCTGTGAGTCAGTGTCCTGTGAGTCAGTGTGCTGTGAGTCAGTGTGCTGTGTGTCAGTGTCCTGTGAGTCAGTGTGCTGTGAGTCAGTGTGCTGTGAGTCAGTGTCCTGTGAGTCAGTGTGCTGTGAGTCAGTGTGCTGTGTGTCAGTGTGCTGTGAGTCAGTGTGCTGTGTGTCAGTGTGCGGTGAGTCAGTGTCCTGTGTGTCAGTGTGCTGTGAGTCAGTGTGCTGTGAGTCAGTGTGCTGTGAGTCAGTGTGCTGTGTGTCAGTGTGCTGTGTGTCAGTGTCCTGTGAGTCAGTGTGCTGTGTGTCAGTGTGCGGTGAGTCAGTGTGCTGTGTGTCAGTGTGCTGTGAGTCAGTGTGCTGTGAGTCAGTGTGCTGTGTGTCAGTGTGCTGTCAGTCAGTGTCCTGTGAGTCAGTGTGCTGTGAGTCAGTGTGCTGTGTGTCAGTGTGCTGTGAGTCAGTGTGCTGTGAGTCAGTGTGCTGTGTGTCAGTGTGCTGTGTGTCAGTGTCCTGTGAGTCAGTGTGCTGTGAGTCAGTGTGCTGTGTGTCAGTGTGCTGTGAGTCAGTGTGCTGTGTGTCAGTGTGCTGTGAGTCAGTGTCCTGTGAGTCAGTGTGCTGTGAGTCAGTGTGCTGTGTGTCAGTGTCCTGTGTGTCAGTGTCCTGTGAGTCAGTGTGCTGTGAGTCAGTGTCCTGTGAGTCAGTGTGCTGTGAGTCAGTGTGCTGTGAGTCAGTGTGCTGTGAGTCGGTGTGCTGTGAGTCAGTGTGCTGTGAGTCAGTGTCCTGTGTGTCAGTGTCCTGTGAGTCAGTGTGCTGTGAGTCAGTGTGCTGTGAGTCAGTGTGCTGTGAGTCAGTGTGCTGTGTGTCAGTGTGCTGTGTGTCAGTGTGCGGTGAGTCAGTGTCCTGTGTGTCAGTGTGCTGTGAGTCAGTGTGCTGTGAGTCAGTGTGCTGTGTGTCAGTGTGCTGTGTGTCAGTGTCCTGTGAGTCAGTGTGCTGTGTGTCAGTGCGGTGAGTCAGTGTGCTGTGTGTCAGTGTGCTGTGAGTCAGTGTGCTGTGTGTCAGTGTGCTGTGTGTCAGTGTCCTGTGAGTCAGTGTGCTGTGTGTCAGTGTGCTGTGTGTCAGTGTCCTGTGAGTCAGTGTGCTGTGTGTCAGTGTGCTGTGTGTCAGTGTGCTGTGTGTCAGTGTCCTGTGAGTCAGTGTGCTGTGTGTCAGTGTGCTGTGAGTCAGTGTGCTGTGTGTCAGTGTGCTGTGAGTCAGTGTGCTGTGAGTCAGTGTGCTGTGTGTCAGTGTGCTGTGTGTCAGTGTGCTGTGTGTCAGTGTGCTGTGAGTCAGTGTGCTGTGTGTCAGTGTCCTGTGTGTCAGTGTGCTGTGAGTCAGTGTGCTGTGAGTCAGTGTGCTGTGTGTCAGTGTCCTGTGAGTCAGTGTGCTGTGTGTCAGTGTGCTGTGAGTCAGTGTGCTGTGAGTCAGTGTGCTGTGTATCAGTGTCCTGTGAGTCAGTGTCCTGTGTGTCAGTGTCCTGTGTATCAGTGTGCTGTGGGTCAGTGTGCTGTATGTCAGTGTCCTGTGAGTCGGTGTGCTGTGTGTCGGTGTGCTGTGTGTCAGTGTCCTGTGAGTCAGTGTCCTGTGAGTCAGTGTGCTGTGAGTCAGTGTGCTGTGTGTCAGTGTGCTGTGTGTCAGTGTGCTGTGAGTCGGTGTGCTGTGTGTCGGTGTGCTGTGAGTCAGTGTGCTGTGTGTCAGTGTGCTGTGTGTCAGTGTGCTGTGTGTCAGTGTGCTGTGAGTAAGTGTGCTGTGAGTCAGTGTGCTGTGTGTCAGTGTGCTGTGTGTCAGTGTGCTGTGAGTCAGTGTGCTGTGTGTCAGTGTGCTGTGAGTCAGTGTGCTGTGTGTCAGTGTGCTGTGTGTCAGTGTGCTGTGAGTCAGTGTGCTGTGTGTCAGTGTGCTGTGAGTCAGTGTGCTGTGAGTCAGTGTCCTGTGTGTCAGTGTGCTGTGAGTCAGTGTCCTGTGTGTCAGTGTGCTGTGAGTCAGTGTGCTGTGAGTCAGTGTCCTGTGAGTCAGTGTGCTGTGTGTCAGTGTGCTGTGAGTCAGTGTGCTGTGTGTCAGTGTGCTGTGAGTCAGTGTGCTGTGTGTCAGTGTGCTGTGAGTCAGTGTGCTGTGAGTCAGTGTCCTGTGAGTCAGTGTGCTGTGAGTCAGTGTGCTGTGTGTCAGAGTGCAGTGAGTCAGTGTGCTGTGAGTCAGTGTGCTGTGTGTCAGTGTGCTGTGTGTCAGTGTGCTGTGAGTCAGTGTCCTGTGTGTCAGTGTCCTGTGTGTCAGTGTGCTGTGTGTCAGTGTCCTGTGTGTCAGTGTGCTGTGAGTCAGTGTCCTGTGTGTCAGTGTCCTGTGAGTCAGTGTCCTGTGTGTCAGTGTCCTGTGTGTCAGTGTGCTGTGAGTCAGTGTGCTGTGAGTCAGTGTCCTGTGTGTCAGTGTGCTGTGTGTCAGTGTGCTGTGAGTCAGTGTGCTGTGAGTCAGTGTCCTGTGTCAGTGTCCTGTGAGTCAGTGTGCTGTGTGTCAGTGTGCTGTGAGTCAGTGTCCTGTGTGTCAGTGTCCTGTGAGTCAGTGTCCTGTGTGTCAGTGTCCTGTGTGTCAGTGTGCTGTGAGTCAGTGTGCTGTGAGTCAGTGTCCTGTGAGTCAGTGTGCTGTGTGTCAGTGTGCTGTGAGTCAGTGTGCTGTGTGTCAGTGTGCTGTGAGTCAGTGTGCTGTGAGTCAGTGTGCTGTGTGTCAGTGTGCTGTGAGTCAGTGTGCTGTGTGTCAGTGTGCTGTGAGTCAGTGTGCTGTGTGTCAGTGTGCTGTGAGTCAGTGTGCGGTGAGTCAGTGTGCTGTGTGTCAGTGTGCTGTGAGTCAGTGTGCGGTGAGTCAGTGTGCTGTGTGTCAGTGTGCTGTGAGTCAGTGTGCTGTGAGTCAGTGTGCTATGTGTCAGTGTGCTGTGAGTCAGTGTGCGGTGAGTCAGTGTGCTGTGTGTCAGTGTGCTGTGTGTCAGTGTGCTGTGAGTCAGTGTGCTGTGAGTCAGTGTCCTGTGTGTCAGTGTGCTGTGAGTCAGTGTGCTGTGAGTCAGTGTCCTGTGTGTCAGTGTGCTGTGTGTCACTGTGCTGTGTGTCAGTGTGCTGTGTGTCAGTGTGATGTGAGTCAGTGTGCTGTGAGTCAGTGTGCTGTGAGTCAGTGTCCTGTGTGTCAGTGTGCTGTGAGTCAGTGTGCTGTGAGTCAGTGTGCTGTGTGTCAGTGTGCTGTGAGTCAGTGTGCTGTGAGTCAGTGTGCTGTGTGTCAGTGTGCTGTGTGTCAGCGTGCTGTGAGTCAGCGTGCTGTGTGTCAGTGTCCTGTGAGTCAGTGTGCTGTGTGTCAGTGTGCTGTGTGTCAGTGTCCTGTGAGTCAGTGTGCTGTGAGTCAGTGTGCTGTGTGTCAGTGTCCTGTGTGTCAGTGTGCTGTGAGTCAGTGTGCTGTGAGTCAGTGTGCTGTGTGTCAGTGTCCTGTGAGTCAGTGTGCTGTGTGTCAGTGTCCTGTGTGTCAGTGTGCTGTGTGTCAGTGTGCTGTGAGTCAGTGTGCTGTGTGTCAGTGTCCTGTGAGTCAGTGTGCTGTGTGTCAGTGTGCTGTGAGTCAGTGTGCTGTGTGTCAGTGTGCTGTGAGTCAGTGTGCTGTGTGTCAGTGTGCTGTGTGTCAGTGTGCTGTGAGTAAGTGTGCTGTGTGTCAGTGTGCTGTGTGTCAGTGTGCTGTGAGTCAGTGTGCTGTGAGTCAGTGTGCTGTGAGTCAGTGTGCTGTGTGTCAGTGTGCTGTGTGTCAGTGTGCTGTGAGTCAGTGTGCTGTGTGTCAGTGTGCTGTGAGTCAGTGTGCTGTGAGTCAGTGTCCTGTGTGTCAGTGTGCTGTGAGTCAGTGTCCTGTGTGTCAGTGTGCTGTGAGTCAGTGTGCTGTGAGTCAGTGTCCTGTGAGTCAGTGTGCTGTGT
Source organism: Scyliorhinus torazame (assembly GCF_047496885.1). NCBI lineage: Eukaryota > Metazoa > Chordata > Chondrichthyes > Carcharhiniformes > Scyliorhinidae > Scyliorhinus > Scyliorhinus torazame. The sequence continues at coordinate 244,188,295 of NC_092716.1, forward strand.
GTCAGTGTGCTGTGAGTCAGTGTGCTGTGTGTCAGTGTGCTGTGTGTCAGTGTGCTGTGAGTCAGTGTGCTGTGTGTCAGTGTGCTGTGAGTCAGTGTGCTGTGTGTCAGTGTCCTGTGAGTCAGTGTGCTGTGAGTCAGTGTGCTGTGTGTCAGAGTGCTGTGAGTCAGTGTGCTGTGAGTCAGTGTGCTGTGTGTCAGTGTGCTGTGTGTCAGTGTGCTGTGTGTCAGTGTGCTGTGAGTCAGTGTCCTGTGTGTCAGTGTCCTGTGTGTCAGTGTGCTGTGTGTCAGTGTCCTGTGTGTCAGTGTGCTGTGAGTCAGTGTCCTGTGTGTCAGTGTCCTGTGAGTCAGTGTCCTGTGTGTCAGTGTCCTGTGTGTCAGTGTGCTGTGAGTCAGTGTGCTGTGAGTCAGTGTCCTGTGTGTCAGTGTGCTGTGTGTCAGTGTGCTGTGAGTCAGTGTGCTGTGAGTCAGTGTCCTGTGTCAGTGTCCTGTGAGTCAGTGTGCTGTGTGTCAGTGTGCTGTGAGTCAGTGTCCTGTGTGTCAGTGTCCTGTGAGTCAGTGTCCTGTGTGTCAGTGTCCTGTGTGTCAGTGTGCTGTGAGTCAGTGTGCTGTGAGTCAGTGTCCTGTGAGTCAGTGTGCTGTGTGTCAGTGTGCTGTGAGTCAGTGTGCTGTGTGTCAGTGTGCCGTGTGTCAGTGTGCTGTGAGTCAGTGTGCTGTGTGTCAGTGTGCTGTGAGTCAGTGTGCTGTGTGTCAGTGTGCTGTGAGTCAGTGAGCTGTGAGTCAGTGTGCTGTGTGTCAGTGTGCTGTGAGTCAGTGTGCTGTGAGTCAGTGTGCTGTGAGTCAGTGTGCTGTGTGTCAGTGTGCTGTGAGTCAGTGTGCTGTGAGTCAGTGTGCGGTGAGTCAGTGTGCTGTGTGTCAGTGTGCTGTGAGTCAGTGTGCGGTGAGTCAGTGTGCTGTGTGTCAGTGTGCTGTGAGTCAGTGTGCTGTGAGTCAGTGTGCTATGTGTCAGTGTGCTGTGAGTCAGTGTGCGGTGAGTCAGTGTGCTGTGTGTCAGTGTGCTGTGTGTCAGTGTGCTGTGAGTCAGTGTGCTGTGAGTCAGTGTCCTGTGTGTCAGTGTGCTGTGTGTCACTGTGCTGTGTGTCAGTGTGCTGTGTGTCAGTGTGATGTGAGTCAGTGTGCTGTGAGTCAGTGTGCTGTGAGTCAGTGTGCTGTGAGTCAGTGTGCTGTGAGTCAGTGTGCTGTGTGTCAGTGTGCTGTGAGTCAGTGTGCTGTGAGTCAGTGTGCTGTGTGTCAGTGTGCTGTGTGTCAGCGTGCTGTGAGTCAGCGTGCTGTGTGTCAGTGTCCTGTGAGTCAGTGTGCTGTGTGTCAGTGTGCTGTGTGTCAGTGTGCTGTGAGTCAGTGTGCTGTGAGTCAGTGTGCTGTGTGTCAGTGTCCTGTGTGTCAGTGTGCTGTGAATCAGTGTGCTGTGAGTCAGTGTGCTGTGTGTCAGTGTCCTGTGAGTCAGTGTGCTGTGTGTCAGTGTCCTGTGTGTCAGTGTGCTGTGTGTCAGTGTGCTGTGAGTCAGTGTGCTGTGTGTCAGTGTCCTGTGAGTCAGTGTGCTGTGTGTCAGTGTGCTGTGAGTCAGTGTGCTGTGTGTCAGTGTCCTGTGAGTCAGTGTGCTGTGTGTCAGTGTGCTGTGAGTCAGTGTGCTGTGTGTCAGTGTGCTGTGTGTCAGTGTGCGGTGAGTCAGTGTGCTGTGTGTCAGTGTGCTGTGAGTCAGTGTGCTGTGTATCAGTGTGCTGTGTGTCAGTGTGCTGTGAGTCAGTGTGCTGTGAGTCAGTGTCCTGTGTGTCAGTGTCCTGTGAGTCAGTGTGCTGTGTGTCAGTGTGCTGTGAGTCAGTGTGCTGTGTGTCAGTGTGCTGTGAGTCAGTGTGCTGTGAGTCAGTGTGCTGTGTGTCAGTGTCCTGTGTGTCAGTGTCCTGTGAGTCAGTGTGCTGTGAGTCAGTGTCCTGTGAGTCAGTGTGCTGTGAGTCAGTGTGCTGTGTGTCAGTGTCCTGTGAGTCAGTGTGCTGTGAGTCAGTGTGCTGTGAGTCAGTGTCCTGTGAGTCAGTGTGCTGTGAGTCAGTGTGCTGTGTGTCAGTGTGCTGTGAGTCAGTGTGCTGTGTGTCAGTGTGCGGTGAGTCAGTGTCCTGTGTGTCAGTGTGCTGTGAGTCAGTGTGCTGTGAGTCAGTGTGCTGTGAGTCAGTGTGCTGTGTGTCAGTGTGCTGTGTGTCAGTGTCCTGTGAGTCAGTGTGCTGTGTGTCAGTGTGCGGTGAGTCAGTGTGCTGTGAGTCAGTGTGCTGTGAGTCAGTGTGCTGTGAGTCAGTGTGCTGTGAGTCAGTGTGCTGTGTGTCAGTGTGCTGTCAGTCAGTGTCCTGTGAGTCAGTGTGCTGTGAGTCAGTGTGCTGTGAGTCAGTGTGCTGTGAGTCAGTGTGCTGTGTGTCAGTGTGCTGTGTGTCAGTGTCCTGTGAGTCAGTGTGCTGTGAGTCAGTGTGCTGTGTGTCAGTGTCCTGTGAGTCAGTGTCCTGTGTGTCAGTGTCCTGTGAGTCAGTGTGCTGTGAGTCAGTGTGCTGTGAGTCAGTGTGCTGTGAGTCAGTGTGCTGTGTGTCAGTGTCCTGTGTGTCAGTGTGCGGTGAGTCAGTGTCCTGTGTGTCAGTGTGCTGTGAGTCAGTGTGCTGTGAGTCAGTGTGCTGTGTGTCAGTGTGCTGTGTGTCAGTGTCCTGTGAGTCAGTGTGCTGTGTGTCAGTGCGGTGAGTCAGTGTGCTGTGTGTCAGTGTGCTGTGAGTCAGTGTGCTGTGTGTCAGTGTGCTGTGTGTCAGTGTCCTGTGAGTCAGTGTGCTGTGAGTCAGTGTGCTGTGTGTCAGTGTGCTGTGTGTCAGTGTCCTGTGAGTCAGTGTGCTGTGTGTCAGTGTGCTGTGTGTCAGTGTGCTGTGTGTCAGTGTCCTGTGAGTCAGTGTGCTGTGTGTCAGTGTGCTGTGAGTCAGTGTGCTGTGTGTCATTGTGCTGTGAGTCAGTGTGCTGTGAGTCAGTGTGCTGTGTGTCAGTGTGCTGTGTGTCAGTGTGCTGTGTGTCAGTGTGCTGTGAGTCAGTGTGCTGTGTGTCAGTGTCCTGTGTGTCAGTGTGCTGTGAGTCAGTGTGCTGTGAGTCAGTGTGCTGTGTGTCAGTGTCCTGTGAGTCAGTGTGCTGTGTGTCAGTGTGCTGTGAGTCAGTGTGCTGTGAGTCAGTGTGCTGTGTATCAGTGTCCTGTGAGTCAGTGTCCTGTGTGTCAGTGTCCTGTGTATCAGTGTGCTGTGGGTCAGTGTGCTGTGTGTCAGCGTGCTGTGAGTCAGTGTGCTGTGAGTCAGTGTGCTGTGAGTCAGTGTGCTGTGTGTCAGTGTCCTGTGTATCAGTGTCCTGTGAGTCAGTGTGCTGTGAGTCAGTGTGCTGTGAGTCAGTGTGCTGTGTATCAGTGTCCTGTCAGTCAGTGTGCTGTGGGTCAGTGTGCTGTGTGTCAGTGTGCTGTGAGTCAGTGTGCTGTGAGTCAGTGTCCTGTGTGTCAGTGTCCTGTGTATCAGTGTCCTGTGAGTCAGTGTCCTGTGTGTCAGTGTGCTGTGAGTCAGTGTGCCGTGTGTCAGTGTGCTGTGTGTCAGTGTCCTGTGAGTCAGTGTCCTGTGTGTCAGTGTCCTGTGAGTCAGTGTGCTGTGTATCAGTGTCCTGTGAGTCAGTGTGCTGTGGGTCAGTGTGCTGTGTGTCAGTGTGCTGTGAGTCAGTGTGCTGTGAGTCAGTGTGCTGTGTATCAGTGTCCTGTGAGTCAGTGTGCTGTGGGTCAGTGTGCTGTGTGTCAGTGTGCTGTGAGTCAGTGTCCTGTGTGTCAGTGTCCTGTGTATCAGTGTCCTGTGTATCAGTGTCCTGTGCGTCAGTGTGCTGTGAGTCAGTGTGCTGTGAGTCAGTGTGCTGTGAGTCAGTGTGCTGTGTGTCAGTGTGCTGTGAGTCAGTGTGCTGTGTGTCAGTGTCCTGTGAGACAGTGTGCTGTGAGTCAGTGTGCTGTGAGTCAGTGTGCTGTGAGTCAGTGTCCTGTGAGTCAGTGTGCTGTGTGTCAGTGTGCTGTGTGTCAGTGTGCTGTGTGTCAGTGTGCTGTGAGTCAGTGTGCTGTGTGTCAGTGTGCTGTGTGTCAGTGTGCTGTGAGTCAGTGTGCTGTGTGTCAGTGTGCTGTGAGTCAGTGGGCTGTGAGTCAGTGTGCTGTGAGTCAGTGTGCTGTGTGTCAGTGTGCTGTGAGTCAGTGTCCTGTGAGTCAGTGTGCTGTGTGTCAGTGTGCTGTGAGTCAGTGTCCTGTGTGTCAGTGTGCTGTGAGTCAGTGTGCTGTGTGTCAGTGTGCTGTGAGTCAGTGTGCTGTGTGTCAGTGTGCTGTGAGTCAGTGTCCTGTGTGTCAGTGTGCTGTGAGTCAGTGTGCTGTGTGTCAGTGTGCTGTGAGTCAGTGTCCTGTGTGTCAGTGTGCTGTGTGTCAGTGTGCTGTGTGTCAGTGTGCTGTGAGTCAGTGTGCTGTGTCTCAGTGTGCTGTGTGTCAGTGTGCTGTGAGTCAGTGTGCTGTGTGTCAGTGTGCTGTGTGTCAGTGTGCTGTGAGTCAGTGTGCTGTGTGTCAGTGTGCTGTGAGTCAGTGTCCTGTGTGTCAGTGTGCTGTGTGTCAGTGTGCTGTGAGTCAGTGTGCTGTGTCTCAGTGTGCTGTGTGTCAGTGTGCTGTGTGTCAGTGTGCTGTGAGTCAGTGTGCCGTGTGTCAGTGTGCTGTGTGTCAGTGTCCTGTGAGTCAGTGTCCTGTGTGTCAGTGTCCTGTGAGTCAGTGTCCTGTGAGTCAGTGTGCTGTGTATCAGTGTCCTGTGAGTCAGTGTGCTGTGGGTCAGTGTGCTGTGAGTCAGTGTGCTGTGAGTCAGTGTGCTGTGAGTCAGTGTGCTGTGAGTCAGTGTCCTGTGTGTCAGTGTCCTGTGAGTCAGTGTCCTGTGTGTCAGTGTCCTGTGTATCAGTGTGCTGTGGGTCAGTGTGCTGTGAGTCAGTGTGCTGTGAGTCAGTGTGCTGTGAGTCAGTGTCCTGTGAGTCAGTGTGCTGTGTGTCAGTGTGCTGTGAGTCAGTGTGCTGTGAGTCAGTGTCCTGTGTGTCAGTGTCCTGTGTATCAGTGTCCTGTGAGTCAGTGTGCTGTGAGTCAGTGTGCTGTGAGTCAGTGTGCTGTGTATCAGTGTCCTGTCAGTCAGTGTGCTGTGGGTCAGTGTGCTGTGAGTCAGTGTGCTGTGAGTCAGTGTGCTGTGAGTCAGTGTCCTGTGTGTCAGTGTCCTGTGAGTCAGTGTCCTGTGTGTCAGTGTGCTGTGAGTCAGTGTGCCGTGTGTCAGTGTGCTGTGTGTCAGTGTCCTGTGAGTCAGTGTCCTGTGTGTCAGTGTCCTGTGAGTCAGTGTGCTGTGTATCAGTGTCCTGTGAGTCAGTGTGCTGTGTGTCAGTGTGCTGTGAGTCAGTGTGCTGTGAGTCAGTGTGCTGTGTATCAGTGTCCTGTGAGTCAGTGTGCTGTGGGTCAGTGTGCTGTGTGTCAGTGTGCTGTGAGTCAGTGTGCTGTGAGTCAGTGTGCTGTGAGTCAGTGTCCTGTGTGTCAGTGTCCTGTGTGTCAGTGTCCTGTGAGTCAGTGTCCTGTGAGTCAGTGTGCTGTGAGTCAGTGTGCTGTGTGTCAGTGTGCGGTGAGTCAGTGTGCTGTGAGTCAGTGTGCTGTGAGTCAGTGTCCTGTGAGTCAGTGTGCTGTGTGTCAGTGTGCTGTGTGTCAGTGTCCTGTGAGACAGTGTGCTGTGAGTCAGTGTGCTGTGAGTCAGTGTGCTGTGTGTCAGTGTGCTGTGAGTCAGTGTGCGGTGAGTCAGTGTGCTGTGAGTCAGTGTCCTGTGTGTCAGTGTGCTGTGAGTCAGTGTGCTGTGAGTCAGTGTGCTGTGAGTCAGTGTCCTGTGAGTCAGTGTGCTGTGTGTCAGTGTGCTGTGTGTCAGTGTCCTGTGAGACAGTGTGCTGTGAGTCAGTGTGCTGTGAGTCAGTGTGCTGTGTGTCAGTGTGCTGTGAGTCAGTGTGCTGTGAGTCAGTGTCCTGTGTGTCAGTGTGCTGTGAGTCAGTGTGCTGTGAGTCAGTGTGCTGTGAGTCAGTGTCCTGTGAGTCAGTGTGCTGTGTGTCAGTGTGCTGTGAGTCAGTGTGCTGTGTGTCAGTGTGCTGTGAGTCAGTGTCCTGTGTGTCAGTGTGCTGTGAGTCAGTGTGCTGTGTGTCAGTGTCCTGTGAGACAGTGTGCTGTGAGTCAGTGTGCTGTGAGTCAGTGTCCTGTGAGTCAGTGGGCTGTGAGTCAGTGTGCTGTGTGTCAGTGTGCTGTGAGTCAGTGTGCTGTGTGTCAGAGTGCTGTGTGTCAGTGTCCTGTGAGACAGTGTGCTGTGAGTCAGTGTGCTGTGTGTCAGTGTGCTGTGTGTCAGTGTGCTGTGAGTCAGTGTGCTGTGTGTCAGTGTCCTGTGAGTCAGTGTGCTGTGAGTCAGTGTGCTGTGTGTCAGTGTGCTGTGTGTCAGTGTGCTGTGAGTCAGTGTGCTGTGTGTCAGTGTGCTGTGAGTCAGTGTGCTGTGTGTCAGTGTGCTGTGAGTCAGTGTGCTGTGTGTCAGTGTGCTGTGAGTCAGTGTCCTGTGAGTCAGTGGGCTGTGAGTCAGTGTGCTGTGAGTCAGTGTGCTGTGTGTCAGTGTCCTGTGAGTCAGTGTGCTGTGAGGTGTCAGTGTGCTGTGTGTCAGTGTGCTGTGTGTCAGTGTGCTGTGAGTCAGTGTCCTGTGAGTCAGTGTGCTGTGAGGTGTCAGTGTGCTGTGAGTCAGTGTGCTGTGTGTCAGTGTGCTGTGTGTCAGTGTGCTGTGAGTCAGTGTGCTGTGAGTCAGTGTGCTGTGTGTCAGTGTCCTGTGAGTCAGTGGGCTGTGAGTCAGTGTACTGTGTGTCAGTGTCCTGTGTGTCAGTGTGCTGTGTGTCAGTGTGCTGTGAGTCAGTGTGCTGTGTGTCAGTGTCCTGTGAGTCAGTGTCCTGTGAGTCAGTGGGCTGTGAGTCAGTGTGCTGTGTGTCAGTGTGCTGTGAGTCAGTGTCCTGTGTGTCAGTGTGCTGTGAGTCAGTGTGCTGTGTGTCAGTGTCCTGTGAGTCAGTGTGCTGTGTGTCAGTGTGCTGTGAGTCAGTGTGCTGTGAGTCAGTGTGCTGTGAGTCAGTGTCCTGTGTGTCAGTGTGCTGTGAGTCAGTGTGCTGTGTGTCAGTGTGCTGTGAGTCAGTGTGCTGTGAGTCAGTGTGCTGTGAGTCAGTGTCCTGTGTGTCAGTGTGCTGTGAGTCAGTGTGCTGTGAGTCAGTGTGCTGTGAGTCAGTGTGCTGTGAGTCAGTGTGCTGTGTGTCAGTGTGCTGTGAGTCAGTGTGCTGTGTGTCAGTGTCCTGTGAGTCAGTGTGCTGTGTGTCAGTGTGCTGTGAGTCAGTGTGCTGTGAGTCAGTGTCCTGTGTGTCAGTGTGCTGTGAGTCAGTGTGCTGTGTGTCAGTGTCCTGTGAGTCAGTGTGCTGTGAGTCAGTGTGCTGTGAGTCAGTGTGCTGTGTGTCAGTGTGCTGTGTGTCAGTGTGCTGTGAGTCAGTGTCCTGTGTGTCAGTGTGCTGTGTGTCAGTGTGTGCTGTGAGTCAGTGTGCTGTGTGTCAGTGTGCTGTGAGTCAGTGTGCTGTGTGTCAGTGTGCTGTGAGTCAGTGTCCTGTGAGTCAGTGTGCTGTGAGTCAGTGTGCTGTGTGTCAGTGTGCTGTGTGTCAGTGTGCTGTGAGTCAGTGTGCTGTGAGTCAGTGTGCTGTGTGTCAGTGTGCTGTGTGTCAGTGTGCGGTGAGTCAGTGTGCTGTGTGTCAGTGTGCTGTGTGTCAGTGTGCTGTGAGTCAGTGTGCTGTGTGTCAGTGTCCTGTGAGTCAGTGTCCTGTGTGTCAGTGTGCTGTGAGTCAGTGTGCTGTGTGTCAGTGTGCTGTGAGTCAGTGTGCTGTGAGTCAGTGTGCTGTGAGTCAGTGTCCTGTGTGTCAGTGTGCTGTGAGTCAGTGTGCTGTGTGTCAGTGTGCTGTGAGTCAGTGTGCTGTGAGTCAGTGTCCTGTGAGTCAGTGTGCTGTGTGTCAGTGTGCTGTGTGTCAGTGTGCTGTGAGTCAGTGTGCTGTGTGTCAGTGTCCTGTGAGTCAGTGTGCTGTGTGTCAGTGTGCTGTGTGTCAGTGTGCTGTGTGTCAGTGTGCTGTGTGTCAGTGTGCTGTGAGTCAGTGTGCTGTGTGTCAGTGTCCTGTGAGTCAGTGTGCTGTGTGTCAGTGTGCTGTGTGTCAGTGTGCTGTGAGTCAGTGTGCTGTGTGTCAGTGTGCTGTGTGTCAGTGTGCTGTGAGTCAGTGTGCTGTGTGTCAGTGTCCTGTGAGTCAGTGTGCTGTGTGTCAGTGTGCTGTGAGTCAGTGTGCTGTGAGTCAGTGTGCTGTGTGTCAGTGTCCTGTGAGTCAGTGTGCTGTGTGTCAGTGTCCTGTGAGTCAGTGTGCTGTGTGTCAGTGTCCTGTGAGTCAGTGTCCTGTGTGTCAGTGTGCTGTGTGTCAGTGTGCTGTGAGTCAGTGTGCGGTGTGTCAGTGTGCTGTGAGTCAGTGTGCTGTGAGTCAGTGTGCTGTGAGTCAGTGTGCGGTGTGTCAGTGTGCTGTGAGTCAGTGTGCTGTGAGTCAGTGTCCTGTGTGTCAGTGTGCTGTGAGTCAGTGTGCTGTGAGTCAGTGTCCTGTGTGTCAGTGTGCTGTGAGTCAGTGTGCTGTGTGTCAGTGTCCTGTGAGTCAGTGTGCTGTGAGTCAGTGTGCTGTGAGTCAGTGTCCTGTGAGTCAGTGTGCTGTGTGTCAGTGTGCTGTGAGTCAGTGTCCTGTGAGTCAGTGTGCTGTGAGTCAGTGTCCTGTGTGTCAGTGTGCTGTGTGTCAGTGTGCTGTGTGTCAGTGTGCTGTGAGTCAGTGTCCTGTGTGTCAGTGTGCTGTGAGTCAGTGTGCGGTGAGTCAGTGTGCTGTGTGTCACTGTGCTGTGAGTCAGTGTGCTGTGTGTCACTGTGCTGTGAGTCAGTGTGCTGTGTGTCAGTGTGCGGTGTGTCAGTGTGCTGTGAGTCAGTGTGCTGTGAGTCAGTGTCCTGTGAGTCAGTGTGCTGTGAGTCAGTGTCCTGTGTGTCACTGTGCTGTGAGTCAGTGTGCGGTGAGTCAGTGTGCTGTGTGTCAGTGTGCTGTGAGTCAGTGTGTTGTGAGTCAGTGTGCTGTGAGTCAGTGTGCTGTGAGTCAGTGTGCTGTGAGTCAGTGTGCTGTGTGTCAGTGTGCTGTGTGTCAGTGTGCTGTGAGTCAGTGTCCTGTGTGTCAGTGTGCTGTGAGTCAGTGTGCGGTGAGTCAGTGTGCTGTGAGTCAGTGTGCTGTGTGTCACTGTGCTGTGAGTCAGTGTGCGGTGTGTCAGTGTGCTGTGAGTCAGTGTGCTGTGAGTCAGTGTCCTGTGAGTCAGTGTGCTGTGAGTCAGTGTCCTGTGTGTCACTGTGCTGTGAGTCAGTGTGCGGTGAGTCAGTGTGCTGTGTGTCACTGTGCTGTGAGTCAGTGTGCTGTGTGTCAGTGTGCTGTGAGTCAGTGTGCTGTGTGTCAGTGTGCGGTGTGTTAGTGTGCTGTGAGTCAGTGTGCTGTGAGTCCGTGTCCTGTGAGTCAGTGTGCTGTGAGTCAGTGTGCTGTGAGTCAGTCTGCTGTGAGTCAGTATCCTGTGAGTCAGTGTGCTGTGAGTCAGTGTGCTGTGAGTCAGTGTGCTGTGTGTCAGTGTGCGGTGAGTCAGTGTCCTGTGAGTCAGTGTGCTGTGTGTCAGTGTGCTGTGTGTCAGTGTCCTGTGTCTCAGTGTGCTGTGTGTCAGTGTGCTGTGTGTCAGTGTGCGGTGAGTCAGTGTCCTGTGAGTCAGTGTGCTGTGAGTCAGTGTGCTGTGTGTCAGTGTGCTGTGTGTCAGTGTGCTGTGAGTCAGTGTCCTGTGTGTCAGTGTGCTGTGTGTCAGTGTGCGGTGAGTCAGTGTGCTGTGAGTCAGTGTGCTGTGTGTCAGTGTGCTGTGAGTCAGTGTGCTGTGAGTCAGTGTGCTGTGTGTCAGTGTGCTGTGAGTCAGTGTGCTGTGAGTCAGTGTCCTGTGTGTCAGTGTCCTGTGTGTCAGTGTGCTGTGTGTCAGTGTGCGGTGAGTCAGTGTGCTGTGAGTCAGTGTGCTGTGTGTCAGTGTGCTGTGAGTCAGTGTGCTGTGAGTCAGTGTCCTGTGAGTCAGTGCGCTGTGAGTCAGTGTGCTGTGTGTCAGTGTGCTGTGAGTCAGTGTGCTGTGTGTCAGTGTGCTGTGAGTCAGTGCGCTGTGAGTCAGTGTGCTGTGTGTCGGTGTGCTGTGAGTCAGTGTGCTGTGAGTCAGTGTGCTGTGAGTCAGTGTCCTGTGAGTCAGTGTGCTGTGTGTCAGTGTGCTGTGAGTCAGTGTGCTGTGTGTCAGTGTCCTGTGAGTCAGTGTCCTGTGTGTCAGTGTGCTGTGAGTCAGTGTGCTGTGAGTCAGTGTGCTGTGAGTCAGTGTCCTGTGTGTCAGTGTGCTGTGAGTCAGTGTGCTGTGTGTCAGTGTGCTGTGAGTCAGTGTGCTGTGAGTCAGTGTCCTGTGAGTCAGTGTGCTGTGTGTCAGTGTGCTGTGTGTCAGTGTGCTGTGAGTCAGTGTCCTGTGAGTCAGTGCGCTGTGAGTCAGTGTGCTGTGTGTCAGTGTGCTGTGAGTCAGTGTGCTGTGTGTCAGTGTGCTGTGAGTCAGTGCGCTGTGAGTCAGTGTGCTGTGTGTCGGTGTGCTGTGAGTCAGTGTGCTGTGAGTCAGTGTGCTGTGAGTCAGTGTCCTGTGAGTCAGTGTGCTGTGTGTCAGTGTGCTGTGAGTCAGTGTGCTGTGTGTCAGTGTCCTGTGAGTCAGTGTCCTGTGTGTCAGTGTGCTGTGAGTCAGTGTGCTGTGAGTCAGTGTGCTGTGAGTCAGTGTCCTGTGTGTCAGTGTGCTGTGAGTCAGTGTGCTGTGTGTCAGTGTGCTGTGAGTCAGTGTGCTGTGAGTCAGTGTCCTGTGAGTCAGTGTGCTGTGTGTCAGTGTGCTGTGTGTCAGTGTGCTGTGAGTCAGTGTGCTGTGTGTCAGTGTCCTGTGAGTCAGTGTGCTGTGTGTCAGTGTGCTGTGTGTCAGTGTGCTGTGTGTCAGTGTGCTGTGAGTCAGTGTGCTGTGTGTCAGTGTCCTGTGAGTCAGTGTGCTGTGTGTCAGTGTGCTGTGTGTCAGTGTGCTGTGAGTCAGTGTGCTGTGTGTCAGTGTGCTGTGTGTCAGTGTGCTGTGTGTCAGTGTCCTGTGAGTCAGTGTGCTGTGTGTCAGTGTGCTGTGAGTCAGTGTGCTGTGAGTCAGTGTGCTGTGTGTCAGTGTCCTGTGTGTCAGTGTCCTGTGAGTCAGTGTGCTGTGTGTCAGTGTGCTGTGAGTCAGTGTGCTGTGTGTCAGTGTGCTGTGTGTCAGTGTCCTGTGAGTCAGTGTCCTGTGTGTCAGTGTGCTGTGTGTCAGTGTGCTGTGAGTCAGTGTGCGGTGTGTCAGTGTGCTGTGAGTCAGTGTGCTGTGAGTCAGTGTGCTGTGAGTCAGTGTGCGGTGTGTCAGTGTGCTGTGAGTCAGTGTGCTGTGAGTCAGTGTCCTGTGTGTCAGTGTGCTGTGAGTCAGTGTGCTGTGTGTCAGTGTCCTGTGAGTCAGTGTGCTGTGAGTCAGTGTCCTGTGAGTCAGTGTGCTGTGTGTCAGTGTGCTGTGAGTCAGTGTCCTGTGAGTCAGTGTGCTGTGAGTCAGTGTCCTGTGTGTCAGTGTGCTGTGTGTCAGTGTGCTGTGAGTCAGTGTGCTGTGTGTCAGTGTCCTGTGAGTCAGTGTGCTGTGAGTCAGTGTGCTGTGTGTCAGTGTGCTGTGAGTCAGTGTGCTGTGTGTCAGTGTGCTGTGTGTCAGTGTGCTGTGAGTCAGTGTGCTGTGAGTCAGTGTGCTGTGTGTCAGTGTGCTGTGAGTCAGTGTGCGGTGTGTCAGTGTGCTGTGTGTCAGTGTCCTGTGTGTCAGTGTCCTGTGAGTCAGTGTGCTGTGAGTCAGTGTCCTGTGAGTCAGTGTGCTGTGTGTCAGTGTCCTGTGAGTCAGTGTGCTGTGTGTCAGTGTGCTGTGAGTCAGTGTCCTGTGTGTCAGTGTGCTGTGAGTCAGTGTGCTGTGAGTCAGTGTGCTGTGTGTCAGTGTGCTGTGTGTCAGTGTCCTGTGAGTCAGTGTGCTGTGAGTCAGTGTGCTGTGTGTCAGTGTGCTGTGAGTCAGTGTGCTGTGTGTCAGTGTCCTGTGTGTCAGTGTCCTGTGAGTCAGTGTGCTGTGAGTCAGTGTGCTGTGTGTCAGTGTCCTGTGTGTCAGTGTGCTGTGAGTCAGTGTGCTGTGTGTCAGTGTGCTGTGAGTCAGTGTCCTGTGAGTCAGTGTCCTGTGAGTCAGTGTGCTGTGAGTCAGTGTCCTGTGTGTCAGTGTCCTGTGAGTCAGTGTGCTGTGAGTCAGTGTGCTGTGAGTCAGTGTCCTGTGAGTCAGTGTCCTGTGTGTCAGTGTGCTGTGAGTCAGTGTGCTGTGTGTCAGTGTGCTGTGTGTCAGTGTGCTGTGTGTCAGTGTCCTGTGAGTCAGTGTCCTGTGTGTCAGTGTGCTGTGAGTCAGTGTGCTGTGAGTCAGTGTCCTGTGAGTCAGTGTGCTGTGAGTCAGTGTCCTGTGAGTCAGTGTCCTGTGAGTCAGTGTGCTGTGTGTCAGTGTTCTGTGTGTCAGTATCCTGTGAGTCAGTGTGCTGTGTGTCAGTGTCCTGTGAGTCAGTGTGCTGTGAGTCAGTGTCCTGTGAGTCAGTGTCCTGTGAGTCAGTGTGCTGTGTGTCAGTGTTCTGTGTGTCAGTATCCTGTGAGTCAGTGTGCTGTGTGTCAGTGTGCTGTGAGTCAGTGCGCTGTGAGTCAGTGTCCTGTGAGTCAGTGTCCTGTGAGTCAGTGTGCTGTGTGTCAGTGTGCTGTGAGTCAGTGTGCTGTGTGTCAGTGCTGAGAGTCAGTGCGCTGTGTGTCAGTGTGCTGTGTGTCAGTGTGCTGTGAGTCAGTGCGCTGTGTGTCAGTGTGCTGTGTGTCAGTGTGCTGTGAGTCAGTGTGCTGTGAGTCAGTGTCCTGTGAGTCAGTGTCCTGTGAGTCAGTGTCCTGTGTGTCAGTGTGCTGTGAGTCAGTGTCCTGTGAGTCAGTGTCCTGTGAGTCAGTTTGCTGTGAGTCAGTGTGCTGTGAGTCAGTGTACTGTGTGTCAGTGTCCTGTGAGTCAGTGTCCTGTGAGTCAGTGTGCTGTGTGTCAGTGTGCTGTGTGTCAGTGTGCTGTGAGTCAGTGTCCTGTGAGTCAGTGTCCTGTGAGTCAGTGTGCTGTGTGTCAGTGTGCTGTGTGTCAGTGTGCTGTGAGTCAGTGTGCTGTGTGTCAGTGTGCTGTGTGTCAGTGTCCTGTGTGTCAGTGTGCTGTGAGTCAGTGTGCTGTGTGTCAGTGTGCTGTGAGTCAGTGTGCTGTGAGTCAGTGTGCTGTGTGTCAGTGTGCTGTGAGTCAGTGTGCTGTGAGTCAGTGTCCTGTGTGTCAGTGTGCTGTGAGTCAGTGTCCTGTGAGTCAGTGTGCTGTGAGTCAGTGTGCTGTGTGTCAGTGTGCTGTGTGTCAGTGTGCTGTGAGTCAGTGTCCTGTGTGTCAGTGTGCTGTGTGTCAGTGTGCTGTGAGTCAGTGTGCTGTGAGTCAGTGTCCTGTGTGTCAGTGTGCTGTGAGTCAGTGTGCTGTGTGTCAGTGTGCTGTGTGTCAGTGTCCTGTGAGTCAGTGTCCTGTGAGTCAGTGTGCTGTGTGTCAGTGTGCTGTGAGTCAGTGTGCTGTGAGTCACTGTGCTGTGTGTCAGTGTGCTGTGAGTCAGTGTGCTGTGAGTCAGTGTGCTGTGAGTCAGTGTCCTGTGTGTCAGTGTGCTGTGTGTCAGTGTGCTGTGAGTCAGTGTGCTGTGTGTCAGTGTGCTGTGAGTCAGTGTGCTGTGTGTCAGTGTCCTGTGAGTCAGTGTGCTGTGAGTCAGTGTGCTGTGTGTCAGTGTGCTGTGAGTCAGTGTGCTGTGTGTCAGTGTGCTGTGAGTCAGTGTGCTGTGTGTCAGTGTCCTGTGTGTCAGTGTGCTGTGAGTCAGTGTGCTGTGAGTCAGTGTCCTGTGAGTCAGTGTGCTGTGTGTCAGTGTCCTGTGAGTCAGTGTGCTGTGAGTCAGTGTGCTGTGAGTCAGTGTGCTGTGAGTCAGTGTGCTGTGTGTCATGTGCTGTGTGTCAGTGTCCTGTGAGTCAGTGTGCTGTGAGTCAGTGTGCTGTGTGTCAGTGTCCTGTGAGTCAGTGTGCTGTGAGTCAGTGTCCTGTGTGTCAGTGTGCTGTGAGTCAGTGTGCTGTGTGTCAGTGTCCTGTGAGTCAGTGTGCTGTGAGTCAGTGTCCTGTGAGTCAGTGTGCTGTGAGTCAGTGTCCTGTGAGTCAGTGTGCTGTGTGTCAGTGTGCTGTGAGTCAGTGTCCTGTGTGTCAGTGTGCTGTGAGTCAGTGTGCTGTGAGTCAGTGTCCTGTGTGTCAGTGTGCTGTGTGTCAGTGTGCTGTGAGTCAGTGTGCTGTGTGTCAGTGTGCTGTGTGTCAGTGTGCTGTGAGTCAGTGTGTTGTGTGTCAGTGTGCTGTGAGTCAGTGTGCTGTGAGTCAGTGTGCTGTGTGTCAGTGTGCTGTGTGTCAGTGTCCTGTGTGTCAGTGTGCTGTGAGTCAGTGTGCTGTGTGTCAGTGTGCTGTGAGTCAGTGTGCTGTGAGTCAGTGTCCTGTGTGTCAGTGTGCTGTGAGTCAGTGTGCTGTGTGTCAGTGTCCTGTGTGTCAGTGTGCTGTGAGTCAGTGTGCTGTGAGTCAGTGTCCTGTGAGTCAGTGTGCTGTGAGTCAGTGTGCTGTGTGTCAGTGTGCTGTGTGTCAGTGACCTGTGTGTCAGTGTCCTGTGTGTCAGTGTGCTGTGAGTCAGTGTCCTGTGAGTCAGTGTGCTGTGAGTCAGTGTGCTGTGTGTCAGTGTGCTGTGTGTCAGTGTCCTGTGTGTCAGTGTGCTGTGTGTCAGTGTGCTGTGAGTCAGTGTGCTGTGAGTCAGTGTGCTGTGTGTCAGTGTGCTGTGTGTCAGTGTCCTGTGAGTCAGTGTGCTGTGAGTCAGTGTCCTGTGAGTCAGTGTGCTGTGAGTCAGTGTGCTGTGTGTCAGTGTCCTGTGAGTCAGTGTGCTGTGAGTCAGTGTGCTGTGAGTCAGTGTGCTGTGTGTCAGTGTGCTGTGAGTCAGTGTGCTGTGAGTCAGTGTGCTGTGTGTCAGTGTGCTGTGAGTCAGTGTCCTGTGTGTCAGTGTGCTGTGTGTCAGTGTGCTGTGTGTCAGTGTGCTGTGAGTCAGTGTGCTGTGTGTCAGTGTGCTGTGAGTCAGTGTGCTGTGTGTCAGTGTGCTGTGAGTCAGTGTCCTGTGTGTCAGTGTGCTGTGAGTCAGTGTGCTGTGAGTCAGTGTCCTGTGAGTCAGTGTGCTGTGTGTCAGTGTGCTGTGAGTCAGTGTCCTGTGAGTCAGTGTGCTGTGAGTCAGTGTCCTGTGAGTCAGTGTGCTGTGTGTCAGTGTGCTGTGAGTCAGTGTCCTGTGTGTCAGTGTGCTGTGAGTCAGTGTGCTGTGTGTCAGTGTGCTGTGAGTCAGTGTGCTGTGAGTCAGTGTGCTGTGTGTCAGTGTGCTGTGAGTCAGTGTCCTGTGTGTCAGTGTGCTGTGTGTCAGTGTGCTGTGAGTCAGTGTGCTGTGTGTCAGTGTGCTGTGAGTCAGTGTGCTGTGAGTTAGTGTGCTGTGTGTCAGTGTCCTGTGTGTCAGTGTGCTGTGAGTCAGTGTGCTGTGAGTCAGTGTGCTGTGAGTCAGTGTCCTGTGTGTCAGTGACCTGTGTGTCAGTGTGCTGTGAGTCAGTGTGCTGTGTGTCAGTGTGCTGTGAGTCAGTGTGCTGTGAGTCAGTGTGCTGTGTGTCAGTGTCCTGTGTGTCAGTGTGCTGTGAGTCAGTGTGCTGTGAGTCAGTGTGCTGTGTGTCAGTGTCCTGTGTGTCAGTGTGCTGTGTGTCAGTGTCCTGTGTGTCAGTGTGCTGTGAGTCAGTGTGCTGTGTGTCAGTGTGCTGTGTGTCAGTGTCCTGTGTGTCAGTGTGCTGTGAGTCAGTGTGCTGTGAGTCAGTGTGCTGTGTGTCAGTGTGCTGTGAGTCAGTGTGCTGTGTGTCAGTGTGCTGTGAGTCAGTGTCCTGTGAGTCAGTGTGCTGTGTGTCAGTGTGCTGTGTGTCAGTGTGCTGTGTGTCAGTGTCCTGTGAGTCAGTGTGCTGTGAGTCAGTGTCCTGTGAGTCAGTGTGCTGTGAGTCAGTGTGCTGTGTGTCAGTGTCCTGTGAGTCAGTGTGCTGTGTGTCAGTGTGCTGTGAGTCAGTGTGCTGTGTGTCAGTGTGCTGTGAGTCAGTGTCCTGTGTGTCAGTGTGCTGTGAGTCAGTGTGCTGTGTGTCAGTGTGCTGTGAGTCAGTGTGCTGTGAGTCAGTGTGCGGTGTGTCAGTGTGCGGCGTGTCAGTGTCCTGTGAGTCAGTGTGCTGTGAGTCAGTGTGCTGTGTGTCAGTGTGCTGTGTGTCAGTGTGCTGTGAGTCAGTGTCCTGTGTGTCAGTGTGCTGTGAGTCAGTGTGCTGTGAGTCAGTGTGCTGTGAGTCAGTGTGCTGTGTGTCAGTGTCCTGTGAGTCAGTGTGCTGTGTGTCAGTGTGCGGTGTGTCAGTGTGCTGTGAGTCAGTGTGCTGTGAGTCAGTGTCCTGTGTGTCAGTGTGCTGTGAGTCAGTGTCCTGTGTGTCAGTGTGCTGTGAGTCAGTGTGCTGTGTGTCAGTGTGCTGTGAGTCAGTGTCCTGTGAGTCAGTGTGCTGTGAGTCAGTGTGCTGTGAGTCAGTGTGCTGTGTGTCAGTGTGCTGTGTGTCAGTGTGCTGTGAGTCAGTGTCCTGTGAGTCAGTGTCCTGTGTGTCAGTGTGCTGTGAGTCAGTGTCCTGTGAGTCAGTGTGCTGTGTGTCAGTGTGCTGTGTGTCAGTGTGCTGTGTGTCAGTGTGCTGTGAGTCAGTGTGCTGTGTGTCAGTGTCCTGTGAGTCAGTGTCCTGTGTGTCAGTGTGCTGTGAGTCAGTGTCCTGTGAGTCAGTGTCCTGTGTGTCAGTGTGCTGTGAGTCAGTGTGCTGTGTGTCAGTGTGCTGTGAGTCAGTGTGCTGTGAGTCAGTGTGCTGTGTGTCAGTGTCCTGTGAGTCAGTGTGCTGTGTGTCAGTGTGCTGTGTGTCAGTGTGCTGTGAGTCAGTGTGCTGTGAGTCAGTGTGCTGTGTGTCAGTGTGCTGTGAGTCAGTGTCCTGTGAGTCAGTGTGCTGTGAGTCAGTGTGCTGTGTGTCAGTGTCCTGTGAGTCAGTGTCCTGTGTGTCAGTGTGCTGTGTGTCAGTGTCCTGTGAGTCAGTGTGCTGTGTGTCAGTGTGCTGTGAGTCAGTGTGCTGTGAGTCAGTGTCCTGTGTGTCAGTGTGCTGTGTGTCAGTGTGCTGTGTGTCAGTGTCCTGTGTGTCAGTGTGCTGTGTGTCAGTGTCCTGTGTGTCAGTGTGCTGTGTGTCAGTGTCCTGTGAGTCAGTGTGCTGTGAGTCAGTGTGCTGTGTGTCAGTGTGCTGGGAGACAGTGTCCTGTGTGTCAGTGTGCTGTGTGTCAGTGTGCTGTGTGTCAGTGTGCTGTGAGTCAGTGTGCTGTGTGTCAGTGTGCTGGGAGACAGTGTCCTGTGTGTCAGTGTGCTGTGTGTCAGTGTCCTGTGAGTCAGTGTCCTGTGTGTCAGTGTGCTGTGAGTCAGTGTGCTGTGTGTCAGTGTCCTGTGTGTCAGTGTGCTGTGTGTCAGTGTGCTGTGTGTCAGTGTGCTGGGAGACAGTGTCCTGTGTGTCAGTGTGCTGTGAGTCAGTGTGCTGTGTGTCAGTGTCCTGTGTGTCAGTGTGCTGTGTGTCAGTGTGCTGGGAGACAGTGTCCTGTGTGTCAGTGTGCTGTGTGTCAGTGTGCTGTGAGTCTGTGGTAGTATGTATTAGGGGTCATGTGGGACTGTGAAGCCGTGATGCTATTGGCTGACAGATCCTGGGTCCTGGTTGTCTGTTGACTCCTGGCTCCGCCCTGAAGGCGGAGTATAAGAACCCGAGCTTCTCCCCGTGTCAACGTGGGTTTCCTCCGGGTGCTCCGGTTTCCTCCCACAATCCAAAGATGTGCAGGTTAAGTGGCTTGGCCATGCTAACTTGCCCCTTAGTGTCCGAAACGTGATGTGGGGTTACTGGGTTACGGGGATAGGGTGGATGTGTGGGCTTAAGTAGAATGCTCTTTCCAAGGGCCGATGCAATGGGTTGAATGGTCTCCTTCTGCACTGTAAATTCTAAGATCTTCATATCTAAATGGTGTTAAATGTTCTGCAACACCTTCTTTCTAATATACAATACTAAAATGTTAAAATAGTGCACAGGTATAAGTGGAAAAAATCCTACACTGAAAGTAATCGAATACTGCTGCTTGTCAAAGTGAGAGCCAATGATCGAGACTATCATTTGTTAGGGGAATGGTGAGACCAATTCATTGTTGACTATCAGCCAGTTATTCTGCCTATAAACCACTCTGGGCTGGATTGACTGACTCAGTTGGCTAACTCCGAAGTCGGGAAACGCGATTGGGCGGAGAATAGGTTCCTACGGCAAATCGTGGTGGGCACTAATTTGATACAAAATAACAATTTACCGTCACCTTGACAGCGGCGTCAATGCGGTCCGGAACACATGTGCGGTAGCACAGTGGTTAGCACTGTTGCTTCACAGCTCCAGGGTCCCATGTTCGATTTTGGCTTGGGTCACTGTCTGTGCGGAGTCTGCACGTTCTCCCCGTGTCTGCGTGGGTTTCCTCCGGGTGCTCCGGTTTCCTCCCACAATCCAAAGACGTGCTTGTTAGGTGAATTGGACATTCTGAATTCTCCCTCTGTGTACCCGAACAGGCGCCGGAATGTGGCAACTAGGGGCTTTTCACAGTAACTTCATTGCAGTGTTAATGTAAGCCTGCTTGTAACAATAAAGATGATTATTATTATGTACAGTAAACACTGTTTGCATGTTATTAGCGGGCCTGACCCGGTATTCTCCGGGGCCTCCGCGATTCTCCGCCTCCGATGGGCCGAGTTCCCAAAGCAGTTCACTGATGCTTTTAAAAATCGTGAAACCGGTGCTGTGGCTGCTGAGGGAGAGAGAGGGGGTTCGGAAAGTGTCCAACATCGCCAGCTTGCTGACAGTTGTGCAGCTGGCCGGGGAGAGTAGTGGGGGGCGGGGGGGGGGGGGGGGGGGTGGTGGCCAGGAGGTGGGCTGTGGGGTCGGGGTGGACAGGCAGGGAACACCATTGCTGCAGCTGGCAAGGCAGCCATGCAGCTGCACACGCTGCGAACAACCCATGGTGAACTTAGGGCCACAGGTCGTTTGGGTGTTCCCCCCAGGTGCCCTCTGGCCCCAGCCTACCCATCAGCTGTATGGGCGCGCTCCAGCCTCTTGAGTGTAAATCACGGGCCCGGCAAATCCCGTACCGTTTTTCATTGGAATCGATTGTGTTCCACGTGGCGCCTATGCTGGCCCTTCAATGGTCGCTGAATCGATCCAGGTTTGGCGCCAGTTTTGCTGTCGTGAAAGTCCACGAATCCTGCCTTTGCGTCAACACTTAGTCTCAGGAACGGAGACGGAAGTAAGTTACCTTTTAAGTTGAACTTCACTGAAAGTAAATCAATGTCCAAATGTCGGTTCAATTCAAATGAAGAGTGGAAGTTTGGGTTTTGTAATTTGATTGATGTGGAAATACATTTCTAATACATAATATATTCTTGATGTAAAATACGCCCGCACATTATTTGACAAAAGGCAAAACTCGGGTGGATCCATTCTGCTTCTGATGTAATTTAGTTTGCTTCATAGTTCTTCCATTCCAAAACAACGTTGACAGATGAACGCTACCACACTGCATCACACTGCTTCCCTAGTGACTAATTGTAAAATATCATTGCTGAAAGAGTGTTTGATGAGTTCAGTATATTTTACCTTTTTATCTGTGAGGTATTCACGGCATCTGGTAGCCGACAGACACGCTTCTATTCCTGCTGTCAAACCTTTAGTTATTGCTGCTCTGGGGCACATTAGGAAGTTATGACCGATTAACTTTGAAAAGTTTAATTTTGCATGCAAATTATTTTTCTTAAATAATGTCAGCAAGGTCAGTGGAAGGAAATGTCAAGTGGGACGTATAATGGATGGCCAATCGGCAATGGAGAGTTGACCGTCCAGCGGGGAATATTAAAGCCTTTAAATAGAAGGTTCCGGAGCGGTTCTCCGATGCGCTCCAGCAGCACTACAACCCTCTGTGTGCTACCTACGTAGGTCGCAGCTTCATGGAGGCACCCATGACCCCGGCCATCCCTCAATTTCCAAACCCTGGGGCTCAGGTTTCTGTACCTGGCGACACTTCCTGCGCATTGTGACAAAACGTACCTTAGTTTGAGTCGCTGTTCAGGAACTACTGACGCAATTATTCTCGTACCAGCTCCTACCAGTTGGAAGAAGCCAGTAAAGATCTTTCTTCACCATTTGGAAGCCTTGCAGCCATTTGCCCTCTAAAATCACTGGCCAGGATTTTACATCCCAGCCATAGTGTGTCTCCCCCTGGTTGATGCAGCAGGCCATTTAAATCGCCGTTTACTTTGGTGGAACCGTAATATTCCGCCGGGAGGGAGGTGACGTAAAAATCCTGGCCACGGCTTTTTGGGCACGACCATAAGACCATAAGACATAGGAGCCGAATTAGGCCACTCGGCCCATCGAGTCTGCTCCGCCATTCAAACATGGCTGATATTTTCTCATCCCCAATCTCCTGCCTTCTCCCCATAACCCCGGATCCCCTTATTAATCAAGAACCTATCTATCTCTGTCTTACAGACACTCAGTGATTTAGCCTCCACAGCCTTCTGCGGCAAAGAGTTCCACAGATTCACCAGCCTCGGCTGAAGAAGTTCCTCCTCATCTCTGTTTTAAGGGATCGTCCCTTTAGTCTGAGATGGTGTCCTCTGGTTCTAGTTTTTCCTACAAGTGGAAACATCGTCTCCACATCCCCTCTATCCAGGCCTCGCAGTACCTTGTAAGTTTCAAAGGAACTTAGAGCTAAAGCCAGGAAAAGTCAGAAAGAAGTCAAGAGTGCCATCATTGCAGTAAAGCAGTCACCTATGACTAGATACAGCAGTGACCACTAAAGGTACTGCAACTCAGAGCCAAATTAACTCGAAAAGACCTCAAAGAAACTTTCATAGCTGTCAAAAGTTCCAGATATTGGGCCATATTTTCCGCCTCTGTTATTGGTGGGTGGGAAGGCCAGAGAGGACGGAGAATCCTGCGGGAATCCCCCAAAATATTTTTTGTTTATTCATTTATGGGATGTGGGGGTCGCCGGCTAGGCCAGCATTTGTTGCCCATCCCTAATTGTCCTTGAGGAGGTGGTGGTGAGTGACCATCTTGAACCGCTGAGGCGGAGGTACACCCACAGTGCTGTTGGGGAGGGAGTTCCAGGGTTCTGAACCAGCGACAGGGAAGGAGCGATGCTATAATTCCAAGTCAGGATGCTGAAGATTTTTAGGGGAACGTCCCGGTTCCTGGTGTTCCCAACCTTCTGCCGATCTCATCCTTCTGGTAGTGGCCGTGGGTTTGGAAGGTGCTGCCTCAGGAGCCGTGATGAGTTAGAAATACATTACCACTACCAACTGCATTAATGCAAGTACGGTAATCTGTACGTAGTCACTGATAGTTTGGAAAAGAATGAGCCAAACTCCCTGCAACACATGACAGTCATCCTCAATGTAGGGATGTCATTGGAGAGTACCTCCAGAGGCTGCTGGATCAAAGAACAAAGAACAGGCCCTTTGGTCCTCCAGGCCTGCGCTGACCATGGCCTAAACTAAAACCGTATGCACTTACGGAGTCCGTATTCTTCCATTCCCACCCTATTCATATATTTGTCTGGATGTCCCTTAAATGCCCCTGTCGTACCTGCTCCCACCACCTCCCCAGGCAGCACGTTCCATATATTTACCACCCTCTGTAAAAAACTTGCCTCGCACATCTGTTCTAATCTTTTCCCCACACACTTTAAACCTTTGTCTCCTCGTACTTGACTCTCCTACCCTAGGAAAGAGCATCAGACTATCCATTCTGTCCATGCCACTCAGAATCTTGTAGACCTCTATCAGGTCCCCTCTCAACCTCCATCGTTACAGTGAGAACAAACCGAGTTTATCTAACCTCTTGTCAAAGCAAATGCCCTCCATACCAGGCAACTTACTAGTAAACCGCCTCTGCACCCTCTCCAAAGCATGCACATCCTTCTGGTAGTGTGGCGACCAGAATTGTACACAATATTCCAAATGAGGCCTAACTAAGGTCCTGTACAGCTGCAACATGACTTGCCAATTTTTATATTCAATGCCCCGAGCGATGAAGGCCAGCATGCCGTATGCCTTCTTGACCACCTTATCCACATGCGTTACCACTTCCAGTGATCGGTAGACATTCACACCCAGATCTCTCTGCCTGTCAATATTCGCAAGAGTTCTACCATTTACTGTGTAATTCCTACATGCATTGGACATTCCAAAGTGCATTACCTCACACTTGTCCAATTAAATGCCATCTGCCATTTCTCCGCCCAAGACTCCAACAATCCTCTTCACTATCTGCACCTCCACCAGTTTTTGTGTCGTCTGCGAACTTACTAATCACGCAGCTACATTTTCTTCCAAATCATTTATGTACACTACGAACAACAAAAGTCCCAGAACTGATCCCTTTGGAACGCCGCTAGTCACAGCCTTCCATTCAGAAAAGCACCCTTCTACTGCTACCCTCTGTCTTCTGTGCCCAAGCCAATTCTGTACCAGTGTTAACACGGGGGCAAACACTGTTATTAGGCCCTGATGCACAGATGGTTCCTCAACCAAGGAAGCTGATGATAATGATGGTGCCCAATGAGTGGTGGCACCCCTTAACTTCTTGGTGACTGCCTCAGGCCTTGGCTTCCACTGGATCGCGGGAGAGGGGCACTATCTTTGGCACAACATGACCAACATTCCTCCGAACATCCTGATGCCATCAGTGTCTCTGACAGCTCCATGCTTAATAGTGTGGAATGCATCTTGTGTATGTCCTGCAAGTCTTGCTGCATATGGTTGGCACGGTAGCACAGTGGTTAGCACTGTTGCTTCACAGCGCCGGGGTCCCAGGTTCGATTCCCGGCTTGGGTCACTGTCTGTGCGGAGTCTGCACGTTCTCCCCGTGTCTGTGTGGGTTTCCTCCGGGTGCTCCGGTTTCCTCCCGCAAGTCCCGAAAGACATGCTGTTAGGTGAATTGGACATTCTGAATTGTCCCTCCGTGCATCCGAACAGGCGCCGGACTGTGACGACTAGGGGCTTTTCACAGTAACTTCATTGCAGTGTTAATGCAAGCCTATTTGCGGCAATAATAGATTGATATTATTACATGGTTCTCCGTGTGGTTGGCCACTCTCTCATAGAACATACATTGCAGAAGGAGGCCATTCAGCCCATCGAGTCTGCACCGACCCACTTAAGCCCTCACCTCCACCCTATCCCCGTAACCCAATAACCCCTCCTCCTAACCTTCTTGGTCACTAAGGGCAATTTTATCACGGCCAATCCACCTAACCTGCACGTCTTTGGACTGTGGGAGGAAACCGGAGCACCCGGAGGAAACACACGCAGACACGGGAGAACGTGCAGACTCCGCACGGACAGTGACCCAGCGGGGAATCGAACCTGGGACCCTGTGAAGCCACAGTGCTATCCACTTGTGCTACCGTGCTGACCTCTCAATGGAGGAGCTCACTTGTACAAAGCCCCAAGCCCTGATGGTACCCACAAGTTGGATGGGTTCCTTTGCTCTCTAGTTTCTGACTCGGCACTCTCTCAGTGAACTGTAACATGCGGGAGCACATCTGCTGCTGTTGGACTAGGTACCACCTCCTTTCTAGTAACTCCTGAGGCCCTGTATCTGTGCCCAGCTGAGCAGGACTACGTCTGTCCTCCTTTCTCCAAGTGGCGGATTGCCCATAACTGCTTCTCTGATTCGTCGATCACCAAGTGCCCACGCCGTCTACTTGTGTGCGGGGATCCAGCAAGGTGACTGTTCATCAGCTCTGTGTGCTTGTGCGATCGAGGGTGCTTTGTCTGATGTGCCAGCTGGCATCACTTGCCTCGGAACCTGCGGCAAAGACAAGAGAGATTGTGAGGCCTGACCTTGGAGAGTGGGAGGCTCTGCAGTGTGGATGTTTCTCAATGGCCATGTTGTCAGGTGGGGTGGAATGCATTGCACTCTCTTCATCTACATGTTGCAGTTTCAATTCCAATAGGGATGCCCACCTCACTGTCGTTGATTTCCTCACTGTCAAAAGACATTGCTCCCTCCTCAATGGTGTTCACAATGTGTAAGTTGGAACACCCCCTCCAGTCTGTGCCATTTGACAGGCATTATGAGCTATTGTCATCTGCAAGGGTCAAAGAGGGATGGGTAAGATGCAGCTGTCCTTTATGGCCAATAGCAATGGCTCAATGAGATGAGCACATCTCAGTGCTGGTAGGTCCTCAAGATCCAACAAAAGCACTCCTGGGTTATGGCTCTGAATCTCAGTGAGTAACCAGTAAGTCCCCTGGACAAACATTCCTCCCATGTTTGAGAAGCACTATGCACCCTCTGACGTCTCGACTGTTGTGGTTGTTGGAGGTTACATACCTGGATGCCTGTCATCGGGATCTGACATTGCCCTCACCTTGCCAGAGCGGCGAGGTTCATTGAACCTTTTCTGGCACTAGATTTATTTCCTGAGTAACCTGTTTTGTCTGCTCACCGATATCCAGGTCTGTTTGGTTTGGGATGGCAACCTTTGCTTGCCGCCCTCCATAGGGAAGACCTCCCTCTGCTCCCTCACTGTCCCAAGGAGCCCCTCCAAGTCTGCATCTGTGAAATGAGGGGAGGGGGAGCCTTGCCCCAGGGTCCAGCCCTCTGCCTTTCCTGCACCATAATTGCTACAACATTTGAGTCGGTAAGATGGCAGCCACAGCTGTAATGGCTGCCATGGTCAGTTAAAATCTGGCCTGCACTGTTTCAATTCCTCCTCCAATCCTGTGGCTGCTAAATGTCAAACAAAGCTACCCTCCAACCAATTCACAGGCTGTCCCCGTGAAATTCGCAGCCTGTGAATTCTTCCCTCTGGGATGTGTTGCCCTTTTCTTTTACTCTGTCTTTTCTGTGGCTCTGTTCCAATTATGGCAATCAGTGAGTTTGCCTTTCTTTCTATGTTATCGATGAATTAATGCTCAGAGTCGCCAGGTATCGAATGATACCACCACAAGTTTCAACCGGCTATCGATCAAAGAGCCAAACACCAGTTAGTTAGTTCAAGGTCAATGGTACTTTATTTACACACAATTAGTCATGCAACATAAACACTACTAGTTAACTACACCTATCGACTAAAGACAACCTGTACTTAACTTCGGGCACCCGGCTTAGGTCAGAGGAACAGTGGCCGCTGTTCGATTCTGGATCTATCGGGTCTGGAGAAGTAACTGCTGCTCAGCTGGGCTCATCCGTCTGGTAGCGAGCGTCGAACCTGGACTCCCTTCTGGTGTTGCTGCACTTGGCGATGGCCGTGACCGGGGTACCAAGGCCAAGAGGGCGCCAAGAGAGAGCAAACATATGGCGAACACTTTGTCTTATACTCGGGGGGAGGGGGGGGGGTTCGCGCTCTTTTGGGCGGTTCTTCGATTTGGGCCTTACTAATTGGCTGATCCCTGATCACTCCGTTCGATTCTTTAGCCAATAAGTGGGCGGGGATCTGGATGGCTGGGCGTGTCCCAAGCGGTCATTGACCCTGTTGTTTGCGTTTCCCTTGAACAGGGAGTGCCGCCGAAATGTCTGGGACTGTCCCGGTTGCTCGAGTACCAGTCCTTTGTTTTGGTGGAGATGGGCCATCAAATGTTAATCGGCCCCATTAAAATGCTAATTGGTCGGAGTTTCGATACCATCTGGATTTCTTGCTTGCAAATATGCATTTCAGGCTCTGAGCCTGCCTGAGTCTTGGCTTGTCCATTTTACCCGCTAGGCTTTGCGAGGTTCTGGGTACCTAGTCGGAAGTGGCCATCCCAGATGGCTACAGATGCGGAAATAGTTATCCCAACATTCCTTTCCTGGTCCAGGAAGTCCTTGTGTTTTTATCAACCCAAGGCTTGAGTTTCTGAACTCAGTCCTCGCTGGCCTCCATGCCCCTCCCGTCCTGAATGCTAAAGCTGACATCCTCTGATGCATTCCCATCATTTGGTCCTTGCCAATTTCCACTGGCTTCCTCTAGCTAAATGGAATCATTGTAAAATCCTCATCCTCTTAAGAAAATCCTTGGCTTGGCTTCTTCCTATCTTTGGAATGCCCTCCCAGCTTTGTGCCTCTGAAGACAGCTCCCATTTCTCTGCTATCGACTTGTTCCTTATTCTCTGCTCTTTCTGTTTCATTGCCGTTGGCCTTCTCATCAACCACCCTTTGGCCTTGCATGCTCTATAAAGAGAGATGTGTCCCCAGTGTGAGACTTGCAGATATAAAAATAAAAACACAAGTCTGTTTAATAACTACAACTTGGATATATATGGCATATTTAATAAAGTTATAAAGCCAGAGGGCGCGATTTAACCAAAATAAAAGAGTCATTTTGGGTGAGTTTGATGGGGTGTTTCCAGCCGGCCTTTTGGGCGAGACCCACGCCGGAATTTCCCCACACTTACTTACTCATTTTTTGGGGGCCTTGAGGAGTTTTTCCTGGTCTAGCTCACACTTAGAAATGTTTTCAACGCTGATGAGACTGGCTCCTCCAGATTGGGCCGCTGTTTTGAAAATGTGCTCCAATCTCTAACGGCCCCACAACCACAGGAAATGTCACCCTACACCCACATGGGCATTACCCCACCCTCCCCAAGTGAGGACACCCCGTTATGGGGTCACAGAGCACACCCCTCACCGCTTTTCAGGCCTGCCCACTCCCCCTTTCGGCTCCCCCTTTCAGGACTCCCACCCTTCAGCCACCCCCCCCAACCTTTATGAGGCCATTCATACCTGTCCTTCACCACCCCGATCTTTCATTAACCTTCCACTTTCATGGGCATGGCTCCACCACAGGCTCATACCCTTGGCAGTGCCACATTGGCACCTGGGCATTGCCACGCAGGCACCCTGGCAATGGCCCTGCCAGCCTGGCTGGGCTACCTGGGCATATTGGTAGAGCCAGGTTGGCAGTGTTAAGGTGCCAGCCTGGCACTGCCAAGGTGCCTGAATGCCAGAGGGAGGGTCAGGGTGCTACCCTTCCTTGTCCCCGTCCACCCAGCAGTCTCCAATGGCCTGGTGCCATGATGCCTGGTTCACATTTGTGTGGACCAGTGTAAACGGAACCATGACGAGATCTCCCAGGTGCGCCGACATATCTGGATCTCGCCCAGCGAGGGCCATGCCCAGATTATACGCCTCATGAGATCTCATGAGATCTCGCGAGATGTTCTGACCATCGCAAATCTTGCGAGACATAGAGCCACAGGGCGCGATTAAACATCCTCGCTGTGCCCGGCTCAGTGGCACGGTGAGGCAGTCAAATCCCGTGAGAAGTTTCTTGTGAGATTTGTGATACCCAGAATGCCTCGCAAGATCTAATTGTGATCTGGATCCCGCACTCGCTGGCGATATCCAGAATGATGTATTTAAGTGAACAGTTAGGCACCCGATGCTCCCGAGCCCCAGAACGAACGCCCGTGCCTGGGAGACCTCACCATGACGCAGTTTAGCACTGGTAACCTGCTGCCACCTGGGCCCCTTGGCACTATACAAGGCATTGGTGAGACCACACCTGGAGTACGGTGCACAGTTTTAGTCCCCTTATTTGAGGAAAGATGTAGTTCATTGGAGGCAGTTCAAAGGAGGTTCACTAGATTGATTCACTCGAGGTCATATGAAGGAAGATTGAACAGTTCAGGCCTATACTCTCCAGAGTTCAGAAGAATGAGGGGAGATCTAATTGAGGTATGCAAGGTGATAAAAGATATGGATAAAGTAGAAGTGGAGTGGATGCTTCCTCTTGTGGGGCAGTCTAGAACGAGAGGTCATCGTCTTTGGATAAGAGGTAGAAAATTTAAAACAGAGTTGAGGAAAAACTACTTCTTCCAAAGGGTTGTGAATCTGTGGAATCCGCTACCCCAGAGTGCGGTGGATGCTGGCACTGAGAGTAAATTTAAGACCATAAGACCATAAGACATAGGAGCGGAAGTAAGGCCATTCGGCCCATCGAGTCCACTCCACCATTCAATCATGGCTGATTTCAACTCCATTTACCCGCTCTCTCTCCATAGCCCTTAATTCCTTGAGAAATCAAGAATTTATCAACTTCTGTCTTAAAGACACTCAACGACCCGGCCTCCACCGCCCTCTGTGGCAATGAATTCCGCAGACCCACTGTGGCGCACAAAGACTCCGTGAGACGAATAGAGTGAAGTCGATGAGGCTTTATTAAGCGTGTCTGTTCCCCAGCAGCCCGATAGTAAACTGGCCTGCGGGGGAAGGCACCGGCTTCTTATACTTCGCCTTCAGGGCGGAGCATGAGGTCAACGGCCAACCAGGACCCGGGATCTGTCAGCCAATGACATTAGGGCTTCCAGTCCCACATGACCCCCAATACATACTACCACATTCACCCCTTGTCAAAATGAACCCGGCGGGGTGATGCTTCGTATGGTGGTAAGGGTTTACAGGGCTGGTCCTGGGAGGATAGAACAGTTACATGGTAGTACAGTATTGTCCTGTTACAAGTATTTACAGAGTGTATAGGAAAAACAAAATGTTCATTGGACAGTCCATCTTTGTTTTACATCGACGCCACGAGTCGGTCGGGCGGTCTGGTCGTCCGTGTCGATCGCCTCGGCCCCGGCGGTGGTGGTGGTGCTTGTACCAGCGTTGTCGCCTCCGGGAGCCGCACGGTTTCAGCTGTCGGTGCAAAGGGGAGGGGGACTGATCCTCCTGGGAAGGGGGCGGTCGCGGGGTGCGGCGGTGGCAGGAAGGGGGGCGGTTGGGTTGATGGTGTCAGGGGGGGTGTGCGTGGTGCCGGCGGGCGCCAGATCCCGCAGGGAGACCGTGTCCTGTCGGCCGTCGGGGTACTCCACGTAGGCGTACTGGGGGTTTGCGTGGAGGAGGTGAACCCTTTCGACCAACGGGTCCGCCTTATGTGCCCGCACGTGCTTTCGGAGCAGGATGGGTCCTGGAGCCGCCAGCCAGGTCGGCAGCGACGTTCCAGAGGAGGACCTCCTAGGGAAGACAAGGAGACGCTCGTGAGGCGTTTGATTAGTGCTTGTACATAATAACGACCGGATGGAATGGAGAGCGTCCGGGAGGACCTCCTGCCACCGTGAAACAGGGAGATCCCTGGACCGTAGGGCCAGTAGGACGGCCTTCCAGACCGTGCCGTTCTCCCTTTCTACTTGCCCGTTCCCCCGGGGGTTGTAGCTGGTCGTCCTGCTTGAAGCTATGCCCTTGCTGAGCAGAAACTGGCGCAGCTCGTCACTCATGAAAGAGGACCCCCTGTCGCTGTGGACGTATGCGGGGTAACCGAACAGCATGAAGATGCTGTTCAGGGCTTTAATGACTGTGGCCACGGTCATGTCGGAGCAGGGAATGGCAAAAGGGAAGCGGGAGTATTCGTCCACTACATTAAGGAAATACGCGTTGCGGTCGGTGGAGGGGAGGGGCCCTTTGAAATCGAGACTGAGGCATTCAAATGGGCGGGAAGCCTTAATCAGGTGCGCTCCATCTGGCCTGAAAAAATGCGGTTTGCATTCAGCGCAGATGTGGCAGTCCCTTGTGACTGTACGGACCTCCTCTAAGGAGTATGGGAGATTGCGGGACTTGATGAAGTGGTAAAACCGAGTGACCCCCGGGTGGCAGAGGTCCTCGTGGAGGGCTTGGAGGCGGTCAATTTGTGCGTTGGCACATGTGCCGCGGGATAGGACATCGGACGGCTCGTTCAGCTTTCCGGGCCGGTACAAGATCTCATAGTTGAAGGTGGAGAGTTCGATCCTCCACCGCAAGATCTTGTCGTTCTTGATCTTGCCCCGCTGTGCATTATCGAACATGAACGCTACCGACCGTTGGTCAGTGAGGAGAGTGAATCTCCTGCCGGCCAGGTAATGCCTCCAATGTCGCACAGCTTCCACTATGGCTTGGGCTTCCTTTTCCACTGAGGAGTGGCGGATTTCTGAGGCGTGGAGGGTTCAGGAGAAGAAGGCCACGGGTCTGCCCGCTTGCTTAAGGGTAGCCGCTAGAGCTACGTCCGAGGCGTCGCTCTCGACCTGGAAGGGGAGGGACTCGTCGATGGCGCGCATCGTGGCCTTTGCGATGTCCGCTTTGATGCGGCTGAAGGCCTGGCAAGCCTCTGTCGACAGAGGGAAAGTCGTGGTCTGTATTAGGGGGCGGGCCTTGTCTGCGTACTGGGGGACCCACTGGGCGTAGTACGAAAAGAACCCCAGGCAGCGTTTCAGGGCTTTTGGGCAGTGCGGGAGGGGAAATTCCATGAGTGCGCGCATACGTTTGGGGTCGGGACCTATTATCCCATTGCGCACTATGTAGCCCAGAATGGCTAGCCGATCGGTGCTAAAAACGCACTTGTCCTCGTTGTACGTGAGGTTCAAGGCTTTGGCGGTCTGGAGGAATTTTTGGAGGTTGGCGTCGTGGTCCTGCTGATCGTGGCCGCAGATGGTTACATTGTCGAGGTACGGGAACGTGGCCCGTAACCCATGTTGATCAACCATTCGGTCCATCTCCCGTTGGAAGACCGAGACCCCGTTTGTGACGCCAAAAGGGACCCGTAGGAAATGGTATAATCGCCCGTCTGCCTCGAAGGCTGTGTACTTGCGGTCACTTGGGCGGATGGGGAGCTGATGGTAGGCGGACTTGAGGTCCACGGTGGAGAAGACTTTATACTGGGCAATCCGATTGACCATGTCGGATATGCGGGGGAGAGGGTACGCGTCTAGTTGTGTGTACCTGTTGATGGTCTGGCTATAGTCAATGACCATCCTTTGTTTCTCCCCTGTCTTCACTACTACCACCTGCGCTCTCCAGGGACTATTGCTGGCCTGGATTATGCCCTCCTTTAGTAGCCGCTGGACTTCGGAGCGAATGAAGGTCCGGTCCTGGGCGCTGTACCGTCTGCGCCTAGTGGCGACGGGTTTGCAATCCGGGGTGAGGTTCGCAAACAAGGACGGGGGTTGCACCTTGAGGGTGGCGAGGCCGCAGGTAGTGAGTGGGGGTATGGGGCCGCCGAATTTAAACGTAAAGCTCTGTAGGTTACTTTGAAAATCTAAGCCCAGCAAGGTGGGGGCACAGAGTTGGGGAAGGACGTTAAGTTTGTAGTTTTTGAATTCCCTCCCCTGCACCGTAAGGGTAACTATGCAGAATCCCTGGATCTGTACGGAGTGGGATCCTGCAGCTCGGCAAATCTTTTGTGCGCTGGGGTAGGTAGTTAAGGAACAGCGTCTTACCGTGTCGGGATGTATAAAACTTTCCGTGCTCCCGGAGTCAACTAGGCTTGGCGTCTCGTGGCCGTTAATTAGGACCGTTGTCGTCGTCGTCTGGAGAGTCCGGGGCCGAGCCTGATCGAGCGTAACCGAAGCGAGCCGTGGTTGTAGTAGTGGGGTGGGGTCCGTTGTTGCCGTCCAAGATGGCGTCGGGGATGGACAAAATGGCCACCCCCATACATCGCACGTGGCTGAGGGGTCACAGGTCGGGGGCGGTCCAAGATGGCGGCGCCCCTACTCCCCTCATGGTGGTCGGGACCCAAAATGGCGGCGTCTGCGGGTCGCACATGGTGTGCTGGGGGGTCTGGGGAGCGCTAGGACCGCGCGGAGTTCCTGCATTGCGAGCGCCAGGGCCGCGGGCGCTAGGACCGCGCGGAGTTCCTTCACTGCGAGCGCCAGGGCCGCAGGCGCTAGGACCGCGCGGAGCTCCCTCGCCGGGGACAGCGGTGGTCGGGGCCCAGGTCGGCGGCGCCGGCGGGTCAGTCATGGGGCCGCGAGCGCTGGGACCGCGCGGAGCTCCCTCGCCGGGGACAGCGGTGGTCGGGGCCCAGGTCGGCGGCGCCGGCGGGTCAGTCGTGGGGCCGCGAGCGCTGGGACCGTGCGGAGCTCCCTCGCCGGGGACAGCGGTGGTCGGGGTCCAGGTAGGTTGCGCCGGCGGGTCAGGCGTGGGGCGCGGGACGGGGGTGAGGGTGGCGTTCGGGACGCGAAAGACTCCTTCCTCTCCGTGGAGAGTGTTGGCCGGCACCCAAATCGGGAGCGCCAGCGGCGGGTCGTACATGGACTGCGGGGAGGGGGGTTGGGGAGCGTAGGCGTCGCGCAGGGCTCCCAGTTCTCCCGGGGCCGCGGTGGTCGGGACCCAAAATGGCGGCGCCTGCGGGTCGCACATGGTGTGCTGGGGGGGCTGGGAGGCATAGACTGCCTGTAGGGCTCCCTGTGGCCCCGGGACGGCGGCGACCTCGCGGGATCGGCACACCACCGCATAGTGGCCCTTTTTCCCGCAGCTTTTGCAGATGGCTGCGCGGGCCGGATAGCGTTGTCGGGGGTGCTTCGCCTTGCCGCAGAAATAGCAGCGGGCGCCCCCGGTGCGACTCGGGGTTTGGACTGCGCAAGCCTGTGGGGTGTCCGGGGGGGGGGTAGGGGGTTTGCCGCGACGGGTACGTACGGGGCCCAATGGCCTGCCGCGCGGTCGGGGCCGTAGGCGCGGGTATTACGCGCGGCTACGTCCAGCGAGGCTGCCAGGGCCCGTGCCTCTGAGAGTCCTAGCGACTCTTTTTCTAGAAGTCTTTGGCGGATTTGGGAGGATTGCATACCTGCCACAAAAGCATCGCGCATTAACATGTCCGTATGTTCGTTTGCATTCACCGACGGGCTCGTCCCAAAATCAACAGCGCGGCGTAGAACTCGTCCATCGATTCTCCGGGAGCTTGCCGTCTCGTCGCGAGCTGGTAGCGAGCGTAGATTTGGTTAACTGGGCGAACGTAGAGACTTCTCAGTGCTGTGAACGCCGTCTGGAAATCGTCGGTGTCTTCAATGAGGGTGAAAATCTCCGTGCTCACCCTCGAGTGCAGGAACTGCAGTTTTTGTTCGTCTGATACTCGGCCTGTGGTCGATCTGAGGTATGCCTCGAAGCAAGTCTGCCAGTGTTTGAAGGCTGCTGCCGCGTTCACTGCGTGGGGGCTGATCCTCAGGCATTCCGGAATGATCCTGAGCTCCATAGTCCTTTTTAGGCACGCTTAATAAATTGTGGCGCACAAAGACTCCGTGAGACGAATAGAGTGAAGTCGATGAGGCTTTATTAAGCGTGTCTGTTCCCCAGCAGCCCGATAGTAAACTGGCCTGCGGGGAAAGGCACCGGCTTCTTATACTTCGCCTTCAGGGCGGAGCATGAGGTCAACGGCCAACCAGGACCCGGGATCTGTCAGCCAATGACATTGGGGCTTCCAGTCCCACATGACCCCCAATACATACTACCACACCCACCACTCTCTGGCTGAATAAATTTCTCCTCATCTCTGTTCTAACATCTGTTAGACAGATTTTCAATTGGTAATGGGTTGAAGGGTTATAGAGAACGGGCAGGACGGTGAAGTTAAGGCCAGGATGTGATCAGCCATCATCGAATGGTGGAGCAGACTCGATGGGCCGAATGGCTTCATTCAGCTCCAATCTTATGAACTTATAAAACCCATTGACATGGAGGAAGGCGGGGGCGGGGGGGGGGGGCAGAAAATCCCAGCCAATGGCTTTGTCCTTCCCAATATTTCATTGGAGGAATCTTCTCCTTATCCAGGACTACAAGTTTGAACATTTGGGGTCATTGGTCTAGAGTGGTGGCAGCGGTGAGGTTGAGCTGGGTGTTGTCAATGTAAATGTTTTCATATGGTGTTGCCATGGAGTGCATGTAAATGAGAAACAGGAGGGGCCAAGGATAGATCCCTGGGGGGGGGGGGGGTCAATGGTGTGACAGCGACAAAAGAAGCCATTGCGATTGGTCCTCTGGCTGCGATCAGATTGATGAGAATGGAAGTGGGTTACAGCAGTCACATCCAGCAGTGGGCCGGTGTTGGATGAGGGCGGTGCGGTCAACCATATCAGAAGGACAAAAAAAAAGAGGAAAAAAAACCAGTTGGTCAACTGTGATGGAACAATAGCAATCTTTAAAACCTTGTTGCTCGAACGTAGGTGAACTCTACGGTTCAAATCCATTTTACTGCTAAACTAATTTGGCAGTTGTAAGTGCCAGTTTGTAGTTTGCTACATTTGGTTACCCTGGTTTCAGAGTTACACGGGACAATTAAGTGGTGGTTAAGAGAAAGAACAATTATCGCAATAATGCAGAAGAAAAACCTTCACGTCTCCGGGGCATAAACCTGTCCAGCAATATAACCTATACACTGGATTTTATGGTAATTACAGTGTTTACACTAGTGTGTTATGAATCAATGGCACAATAGTTCTTTAAATTAAATTGTAACCTTCATAGTGCGATGAGAAATTTATGATAAATACTTCGCAGATGAAAATCCTCTATCGTTTTGCTTGGTTGAACATGTAACAGGTAATCGGTAAGACTCTACTGCGCGCACAAAACTATCCTTGTGATGTGCTTTGCCCGGAGTATGTTGTTTTTGTACTGTGTTGAATCATCCGGTTGAAGTCGCTGACAGATTATTGTGGAGAACCTATTGAGTGGAGTATAGATTCTGGCAAAAATTACTGGCCAAAAACCCACTTACGTGTACAGATCCGTAACCAGGTATTGACACATGGGGCAGATGACAGCCTAATGTTTATGTCACCCAGCTAGCAATCCAGAAGGACCAGGTTAATAGCCTGGGGACATGGGTTCGAATCCCACTACCGCAACCGGGAGAATTTAAATTCAATTGATGAGTCTGGAATTTACATACATAGACCTTACAGTGCAGAATGAGGCCATTCGGCCCATCGAATCTGCAGCGACCCTTGGAAAGAGCACCCTACCCAAGCCCACGCCTCCACCTTATCCCCGTAACCCACCTAACCTTTTGGACACTAAGAGGCACTTTAGCATGGCCAATCCACTTAACCTGCACATCTTTGGACTGTGGGAGGAAACCGGAGCACCCGGAGGAAACCCACGCAGACACGGGAAGAAAGTGCAAACTCCGCACAGTTACCCGAGGCTTGGATTGAACCCGGGTCCCTGGAGCTGTGAGGCAGCAGTGCTAACCACTGTGCCACCGTGCCGCCCACCTGAAGCTAATCTCAGTAATGGTGACCATGATAGCTATCATCAATCAATCAATCACAAATGCCCTTTAGGGAAGGAAATCTGCGTACCCTTCCCTGGTCTGGTCTACATCTAACTCTAGACCCACGGCAATATGGTTGACTCGTAACTGTGCTTTGTAATGGTCGAGCAAGCCACTCAAATAAAAGGTAAGTATCTGATCGAAAAATAAAGGATCACATTTCTACCAACAGGAAAGGAAGCCATGTCCATTATTAAATCACCATTAAGGTGATAGCCAAGTCAGCTATGTATAAATCCAGTGCAAGACCGACTAAAACAAGTCACTGGGAGTGAAAGGTCTTTTCATTTCCTATTTTTAACCCAGGTTGGCTTCCCATTAAAAAAAATGAAGATGTAATTTTGCACTTCAAATCAAAAGGTTAAGACCTGAAGCAAAGCTCTTGTCTCGCCTGTTCTAACAGGAGGCTGTTTGTTGGATCTTGATTGTCCATTAGGTGGAGCACTCTGTGCACTAGTGCAGCCCGTCTCAGAGCAACTAAATTGTCAGAACCCATCATCTGCAGTGGTAGATAGATTAATAATGAAGCAACGTTATCACAGCTACGGAGAGGCTTGCAGTTTGCACTATCTCAATCTCCCCGTTGGCAAAGGAGATGGGGTGGCCGATGAAGGAATTTTACCGTGAAATATTAGATTTCAACTTTGCATTCTTTCTCGGCCTATCTTCCTGAATTAAGGGGCATTTCTACTTGAAGGGGAAGAGCGTGGCAGACTTGGACAGATGGAATCACAGCCAAACTCTAGGGGTTCTTTTTGGAGGAAAGCCATTGTTGGAACTACCTCCACATGACCATGCACAGCTTTGCTTTGACTGACATCTTAAGGAAACCAGAGTGGAGGCCCCAGATGTTGTATATACAACACTTGAAGTAGACCGCTGTGCATTTTCTAAACTGAAATAGGCACCTTTAATCAGTCACAGCGAATTGTAGAGGCCTATCCACTGAGGCCCCATGCAAACGCTGGAATGCACATTTTCCGGAGATTTTCCCAAGTTCCAAGTTTCATTTTACCTGTGGCTATTTTTAGCCCATCCGCCCAGGCAGCTGAAGTTTTTCTTTTCTGTCCCAAG
This sequence comes from Scyliorhinus torazame, assembly GCF_047496885.1. Classification (NCBI taxonomy): domain Eukaryota; kingdom Metazoa; phylum Chordata; class Chondrichthyes; order Carcharhiniformes; family Scyliorhinidae; genus Scyliorhinus; species Scyliorhinus torazame. Next base: position 244,224,909 of record NC_092716.1, read on the forward strand.
CATGCCGAGCTGAAACGTGCTTTTGAAGTTCCCCAGAGCAAATGAAAGTTTACACAGCGCTGCCTAAAGTAATACCACTTTCAGTGATGGACAAGTGAGCAGAGGTATTCCAATAATAGCTGTTGGGAAGAACGAGCAAATTATAAACCAAACTGGCCCAAGGAAAACAAAGTATAATTGCATTTCTTCTCATACCCACACTGGATGTGTGTACCACACGAGGGGTAAATTCATAACATGCAACATGCAGTTTCATATCCTGGAACGGTCAAAGGTCGAAAGCCAAGCTACTTTGTAGCGCTCAGTTTGCTATGGCTGGGGGGTCAGAGCCTGTTGCAATGTCAACAAGACCAAGTGAGAGAATGTAAGACAAATAGAGACACCAAAGGAGTGAGTACCAGAGATTAGAGTCTGGCAGTTGTACTGAAATAGGCAGAGAGAGAGAGAGAGAGAAAGTTAGAGGAAAGGATTACTGAAAACACCACAGACTCAAAATTAATGGCGCATAAACTGAATGGCGGGGGGGCTGCGGTTTGAGGCAAGTGGTGACCTCGGCAATGCAAGGGGCTTGGGCAAACGTAACTCCTGACCATTGTCTGCCTGACCCCAGTCGGTTGCCCTGCCTGAAACTATTGGAAGTGGCAGCTTTGAGAGGTAAAGCTCCGGGGCAACGGAGGAAGGGCAAGGGAGTGGGAGCAGATGGTCTGGCCCCGAGAGGCTGCTGGCAAGGCCTCAAAGAATAATCCTCTGTACATCGCATGGGAGAGAGTTTCTATGGGGCCTCGCAATCAGGGCGAGGGCAACCGGGGGGGCTGAGAAGGCCCGAAGTTTCCTTTTGAAGCCTGGAGGAGCATTCCTGCTCTAGCGACGCACACAAGCCAAGTTTTCAACAAACAAACAGAAAAAAGAAAGAGTTTATTAATTGGCCTGTTTGGGCCTCATCTGGTACCAAACTCTTATTTCCCACGAAGTTCAATTGGCTGAAAAACCAGAGCACCTTCCCCATTCAGGCTGCTGGTAAAGGGAGCAGATACGGGGCTGGATTGTCCGATACCCCAGTCGCCTGTTTCCCAGGGGCGCGCCATTCGCTGGTGGCGGGCTTCTATATTCCGCCAGTTGTCAATGGGATTTTTCACCGAAGCCACCCCACGCCGCCGGGAAACCCGTGGGCGGGGGTGCACTACCAATGGGAATAGAGAACCCCAACAGAAGGAGAACTCCATCCATGTGCTACTGATAGCAGATGATTTTGATTAAAGAAGTTTTTTTTGTGGGTGTCCTACCTGCTCAGGGGAGCACGCTAAAATGAAAGACTGCTAAATAAAACTTCATTACCACTATATTTGGAAATATTTGTTTTTAAATAAATTTCGAATACCCAATTATTTTTCCAATTAAGGGGCAATTTAGCGCGGCCGATCCACCTAATCCGCACACCTTTGGGCTGTGGGGGTGAAACCCGCGCAGACAGGGGGAGAATGTGCAAACTCCACACGGACAGTGACCCAGAGCCGGGATCAAACCCGGATCCTCGGCGGCATGAGGCAACAGTGCTAACCACTGCGCCACCGTGCCGCCCCCACTAAATTTGGAGATATTGATAAGGGGCTCAATATATAATGAGATCAATTCCGCGTGTACATTTGCAATTGTAGACATCAATTGAACCTGAGCTCCATTCAAGGGTGAAGCACTATCAATTACGATGAGACGAGAGTAGAGAGTAATCGAGGCTTTATTACACAGAGATGTGTGGCCTCCTACAGCTGCTGCCGAAATGGCTGCAGTTCAGAGAGCCCACACATTTATACTCCGCCTACTGGGCGGAGCCAGCAGGCAGGGATCTACCCCCGTACCTGTAGTACAGGGGCCTTACCGTAATACCCTCGTATGCAGTGCAGTATATACAATATAATACAACAGTGGTGACTACCACAAAGGGTTAATCACATTGAATTGGAAATTACATCTCCATTGCCCATTGGCAACAGATGGTTCGATTTCAACTACATGTACAGTTTGGGTGGGTGGAAAACTCATCCAAAAAACCAAAAATACTGCAGATGCTGGAAATCTGAAATAAATGTGGACGCAAATCATTTAATTCTGTTTCTCTCTCCACAGATATTGCCAGGCATGCTGAGGTTTTCCCAGCACTTTCTATTTCTGTTATTGTCATGAAGATTTCTTTTCTGTCAAGTAATGATTGTTAATCCTCCAACTGGAAACCTGAATTTAATTTTTAAAGGCAGACTTTTCAAAAACGCAGACCAAAGTGATTTGAAATCAGTCCAAGATGGCTAACCCCAATCTGCATTACGAGACACTTCACATTCTAATTCATTGGAGTGGAGTCAGTCTGTCTGCAAAACCCATCAGAGCCAATGACTTCAGGAGAGTCACATCTCCTGCCTCATTAGCAAGTTATCTATGGCGATCATTTGAGGTATTCAATTATACCATAGAATTTACAGTGCAGAAGGAGGCCATTCGGCCCATCGAGTCTGCACCGGCTCTTGGAAAGATCACCCTACTTAAGCCCATGTCCCCACCCCATCCCCGTAATCCAGTAACCCCGCCAAACCTTTTTGGACATAAGGGCAAATTATCATGGCCAGTCCACCTAACCTGCACATCTTTGGACTGTGGGAGGAAACCGGAGCACCCGGAGGAAACCCACGCACACACGGGGAGGATGTGCAGACTCTGCACAGACAGTGACCCAAGCCGGAATCGAACCTGGGACCCTGGAGCTGTGAAGCAACAGTGCTAACCACTGTGCTACCGTGCTGCTGGACGAGCTTACAGAGATAGGAAGAGATGTGGCCATGGAAAGATTTGAAAAATGAAATTTATGCCCTAAACTGTTGGGGATGGGCCATTAAGACTAATCCATTGGATGGTTGGGCCATGGCTGATGTGGCTTCCAGACATGAGCTAATGAAGTCACTTTTGGAACACATGAACAATGACTTATTTTGAATCCCCTGACAATTGGAGAAGGAAAGTCACTTGACAAGCCAATCAGTTGTCTGTTTTAAGCACACTTTCTCAACAGAACTGAGGGCAAGCAGGGAGAAGACCTAATGGACCTAGAGAACCTAGTGGAGTGGTGTAGTGACAACAATCTCTCCCTCAATGCCAGCAAAACTAAAGAGCTGGTCATTGACTTCAGGAAGCAAAATACTGGACACACCCCTGTCAGCATCAACGGGGCCGAGGTGGAGATGGTTAGCAGTTTCAAATTCCTAGGAGTGCACATCACCAAAAATCTGTCCTGGTCCACCCACATCGACGCTACCACCAAGAAAGCACAACAGCGCCTCTACTTCCTCAGGAAACTAAGGAAATTTGGCATGTCCACATTGACTCTTACCAACTTTTACAGATGCACCATAGAAAGCATCCTATTGGGCTGCATCACAGCCTGGCATGGCAACTGCTCGGCCCAGGACCGCAAGAAACTTCAGAGAGTCGTGTTCACAGCCCAGTCCATCACACAAACCTGCCTCCCATCCATTGACTCCATCTACACCTCCCGCTGCCTGGGGAAAGCGGGCAGCATAATCAAAGACCCCTCCCACCCGGCTTACTCACTCTTCCAACTTCTTCCATCGGGCAGGAGATACAAAAGTCTGAGAACACGCACAAACAGACTCAAAAACAGCTTCTTCCCCGCTGTTACCAGACTCCTAAACGACCCTCTTATGGACTGATTAATACTACACTCATAGAAATACATAGAACATACCGTGCAGAAGGAGGCCCATCGAGTCTCCATCGACCCACTTAAACCCTCACTTCCACCCTAGCCCCGTAACCCAATAACCCCTCCGAACCTTTTTGGTCACTAAAGGCAATTTATCATGGCCAATCCACCTAACCTGCACGCCTTTGGACTGTGGGAGGAAGCCCGAGCACCCGGAGGAAACCCCCCCAGACACGGGGAGAACGTGCAGACTCCGCATAGACAGTGACCCAGTGGGGAATCGATCCTGGGACCCTGGCGCTGTGAAGCCACAGTGCTATCCACTTGTGCTACCGTGTTGCCCTATATCCATACTCCTGTATGCTTCACCCGATGACGGTGTCTATGTATTTACATTGTGGACCTTGTGTTGCCCTTTTATGTCTTTTCTTTTCTTTTCATGTACTAAATGATCTGTTTGAGCTGCTCGCAGAAAGATACTTATCACTGTACCTCTTTTCACAGTAACTTCATTGCAGTGTTAATATAAGCCCACTTGTGACAATAAAGATTATTATTGTAATAAACAAACAGATACAAATACAAAAGACCTAAGTGGGGCCCCTCCTGCCTCCTTTCTTCTCCAATCCACCTGGTAATCTTTGAGCCCCAATTACTGACTGTGATCATCCAGGGAAACCCTGCTGTAGGCAGAGATTTCTTGAAAGAATCCACCGCAGTACTACCATCTCCTGAAGAACAACCAACTCAGTTATCTACCTCTTTAAATCGGAAGTAGCAAGACCATTGAATTCAACCTGAAGCCAGCCATATCACCAGACTACAGACTGTATATGCTTTTAGTTTTCCTTGTGTGTGTGAGTGGTATGTGTGTGTGTGTGCGTGTGCGTGTGAGTGTGGGCTGAATGGCCTCCTTCTACACTGTAGGGATTCCATGATTCTAGATCAACACGGAGAAGGACTTTCCGAATTTGCTTCAGCCATTTTATTTAGAAATCCTCGACTTCTTTCTGACTCTAACCAGGAACCTATCAACGAGCATTCTCTGCCCCCATAGTAACAGAATAATCCCAGAGCTGAAGGGGTTGGATTACGAGGAGAGGTTGAGTAGACTGGGACTGTGCTCATTGGAATTTAGAAGGATGCGGGGGGGGGGGGGATCTTATAGAAACATATAAAATTATGAAGGGAATAGATAGGATAGATGCGGGCAGGTTGTTTCCACTGGCGGGTGAAAGCAGAACTAGGGGGCATAGCCTCAAAATAAGGGGAAGTAGATTTAGGACTGAGTTTAGGAGGAACCTCTTCACTCAAAGGGTTGTGAATCTATGGAATTCCTTGCCCAGTGAAGCAGTAGAGGCTCCTTCATTAAATGTTTTCAAGGTAAAGATAGATAGTGTCGTGTTAAGCACACTGAGATAACACAGGCTGCAACTGGATGCAGCTATAACTGAAATATACTCCAGACCTTGAAGTTAGTTCAATCTGATTTATTGAACCAGTAGCACAGTTAGCACATTTCTCTGTGAGTTCGACTCTCTGCTAACCTAAGTGTGATTACTCTGTCTGACTGAACCAGACTAGCTCTTAGCCACGTGCTGTAGGTGTTTTGTGATATATACACCGGATTCACTCTGTAGATGTCCCCAGTGGAAAGAGGCAGAATGTGAGTGCCTCGTGCCTTTTATAGTGGGAAACCACCCCCAAGTGTTCTGCCTGCTGATTGGTTATGTCCCGTTCTCTGTGCTCATTAGCTGCCTGTCTGCATCTCATCATGTGCATGTCTGCATATCATGACAGATAGTTTTTTGAAGAATAAAGTGTTATGGTGTTCGGGCGGAAAAGTGGAGCTGAGTCCACAAAAGATCAGCCATGATCTCATTGAATCGCGGAGCAGGCTCGAAGGGCCAGGTGGCCTACTCCTGCTCCTAGTTCTTATATTCTTATGTTCTTAATACACAACAGCTCTGTACATAGAATCATAGAATTTACAGTGCAGAAGGAGGCCATTCGGCCCATCAAGTCTGCACCAGCTCGTGGAAAGAGCACCCTACCCAAGTTCCACACCTCCACCCTATCCCCATAACCCAGTAACCCCACCCAACACTAAGGGCAATTTTGGACACTATGGGCAATTTAGCATGGCCAATCCACCTAACCTGCACATCTTTGAACTGTGGGAGGAAACCGGAGCACCCAGAGGAAACCCACGCACACACGGGGAGGATGTGCAGACTCTGCACAGACAGTGACCCAAGCCGGGAATCGAACCTGGGACCCTGGAGCTGTGAAACAATTGTGCTAACCACTGTGCTACCGTGCTGCCCATGATGGCACCACAACTCGATCAGTTAACTTGTCAACTGTTCTTTTGAATAGAATATGTATTCTAATTAATTAAACAGTGTAAATGTGTGATGACATATGATTTAACTGAACTCAACAAGAATTGCCGATTTAAACATTCAAATAAAGTTTGTTACGTTTCAATTCGTATTGTTTTAATAAATGCTGGAAACAGAATTCAACTGATCATTCCATTTTGGTTGTTGTAAAACCAAATCTCAAATTGCTGTCAGTTGTGAGCCCAGGAAACCTGTATTGGCCCCAATCTGGCTAACAGCAGTTTTAATTCAGCTGTAACCAGGATGGCACGATGCATTTCGATACAGACCGATCGCAAACTCGCCACACGCAACGCTGGGTCCTGCAAAGTTCCCTTCTGGGTACAATTCAGGCACCCCGCAGTCGAATCTCTGAAAACCGAGAGGTTTGTGGTTTTTATTCCCCTCATTTTTTTCCTCCTTTATTCGCACCTTAACCCCCTCATCTACTGAAGACGCTCGATGCAAGTTGAGGTGTAACTAACTGCTATTTGTGACACAAATAAGGATTATTATTATTGTCAGTATCTCATCCCAGTGACCACTGTGCATGTATGAACATAGCTGCTTGAAACGAAATGAAATGAAAATCGCTTATTGTCACAAGTAGGCTTCAAATGAAGTTACTGTGAAAAGCCCCTAGTCGCCACATTCCGGCACCTGTTCGGGGAGGCTGGTACGGGAATTGAACCGTGCTGCTGGCCTGCCTTGATCTGCTTTAAAGGCCAGCTATTTAGCCCAGTGTGCTAAACCAGCCCCTGCAACCCCTGCTTCACCCAGAGTGATTGCTAAACCGTGACCTGGAATGGGAACCATGGCTGAATTTTATTTTTACTTTTATTCCCGCCCCTGCCCCCATCCACCACCCCCCCCACAACTGCCCCACCTCCATTTAAAAAATATATAATTTATTCCCAACAGTCAACAATCGAAAGATTCAACCAAATTACAAACAGTTTGTCATTTTCCCCCTTTCCTCCGCATAACTAACACAGCATCCCCCCCACCTCCCCACACCCCCCAACAACCCCCGCCCCGTCCATCCGCTGGCGACAAACAAATCCTTGAATTGAGACAGAAACAGCTTCCATCTGACATAAAATCTTTCTTCTGACACTCTCAGAGTGAATTTAATCTTCTCCAATCGTAAGAACTCCGCCCTATCCCCCAACCATGCTGACACCCTCGCCGACGGCGCTGACCTCCATACAAGTAGGATTCGCCACCGGGTAATCAGAATGGTCGGCTCCCCTCTCCTCTGGGCCTCCGAAACTCAGATCGGCAACAATGGACATCTTCAGCCCCACAATCACCAACAGTATCTCGGAAATCAATGTCCAGAATCCCCCTGACTTCGGGTAAGACCAGAACATATGGATGTGATTCCCAGGCCCCCTTGCGCACCTCTTGCAGTTGTCCCCAACATCAGAGGTGAACCCACTCATGTGAGCCCGAGTCATGTGGGCGCTGAGCACCACCTTAAACTGGATCAGGCTCACCCTGGCACAGGATGATGTTGAATTCACCCGGAGCATAATTTCACTCCAGACCTCCCCCACCAAGCTCTATTCCCAACTCCTCCTCCCATTTCCGTCTTAACTCCTCCTCTGCCGCCTTTCCCCTTTCCAACAATCACCCATAAATATCCGCAATCTTCCCTTCCGTCAGCTCATCTTGGGTTAACAATCTATCCAGTAGAGTATACTTTGGCAGCTGAGGGAACAAGGGGAGCTCCTTACGCACAAAGTCCCGACCTGTATGTACCTAAATTCACTCCCCCCTCGAAACATCTCCTGCAACTCTTCCAGCCTGGCGAATCTCCCTTCTACGAACAGATCCCTTACTCGCTCTACCCCTTCCCTACGCCAACGCCTGTACATCGTGTCTATCCTTGCTGGATTGAACCTACGATTCCTGCATATTGGGGCCAATACCGTCATACCCCACTCCAGCTGGTTCCATACCTGCAGGGACGGCACCACGTCGGGGGTGTTGGTAATCCAACCCGGGGAGAACAGGAGGGGGGTCGTCGCCAGGGCCCTTAAGCACCCCCCCACAAAGGAGGCCTCTTCCACCATCACCCATTCCAACCCCCTTTCCCCCCACCACCGTCGCACTTCCTCCACATTTGCCGCCCAATAATAATATAGCAGGTTCGGGAGTGCCAGCACCCCACCCACCATCCACTCTGCAAAAAAATCCTTTGAATCCTTGGCATCCTGCCTGCCCACACAAATTCCGAGATTAGTTTTTCAACCCTCCTAAAGAACACCTTTGGAAAGCATATGGTAGGGGCTGGATTAGCACAGGACTAAAGAGCTGGCTTTTGAAGCAGACCAAGGCAGGCCAGCAGCACGGTTCAATACCCGCACCAGCCTCCCCGAACAGGCGCCGGAATGTGGCGACTAGTGGCTTTTCACAGTAACTTCATTTGAAGCCTACTTGTGACAATGCGCGATTTTCATTCATTTTTATTTTCATTTCATTCGATCTCGGAAGGGACCGGAAAACAAATAAAAATCCCGGGAGAATGTTCATCTTTATGGGCTGCATCCTCCCAGCTAAGGACACTATTAGGGGATCCCATTTATTCAGATCCCCTCTTACACCCTCGACTAACCTGGTCAAGTTCCACTTACGTATCGTGGCCCACTCGTGGGCCACCTGAATTCTAAATATCAAAACCTTGTTTTGGCCAGAATTTCCAGTGGAACATTTTTGTTTTAAAATATCAGTTAATTCCAAACTTTTCTTATGCTGCTCCCTTTCCTGCCACCAGGTTAAGCTCTGTATATCAAACAGCGTTGGTAACCTGCCCAGCTTTCACTCCCAAAATTAATCAAAATATTCCTCAAAAAAGAGACACGGCGCCGAAGCTTTTCATCTTGCACGCATCAGGACAAAGGCAAGAATGCCAAATTTCAAGTGATCATAGCGATTTGTACTAAAGGAGAAAAAGGCTGCTGACTGGTTGAGAAATCAGCTCTAATTGGATGAGGCATTGCCCTCGAGAAAGAATTGGGGGATTATAGGCTGTCCATGCTTTCAAAAAAGGGGAAAAACCTGAACATATTGGGCGGGATTTTACATCCCACCAGCCCTGTTTTCCGGCACAGCGTGCCCCCGCTGGCAGTGGGATCCTTCATTCCAGCAGCTGGCCAATGGGGTTCCCCATTGTGGTCACTCTACGCCGGCGGGAAACTGCAGGTTTGGGTGCGCTGCCAACGAAGTGGAGGTCCCGCTGATAGAGAGTCCCGCAGATTATTTTTGTTTGCAAAGGATGGGTCCCAGTGTATGAATGTACGCTGCTTCTGGCAAGCATAAATGAGCCATATTATGAGCTTGATTTAAATTGGTTGTAGCTATTGATTGTAACTATTAGCGCTCTCAAGCTTGTTCAGCCAGTGCTCCCCAATCGTAGAGTTACATCTAAAAGCAACCAGTTTGTTTTGGATTTTTGCAAGCTTGGGCAGCAGTTGAGTGGGGTCTGTACTCTGCCAACTACAAACTTCCTCAATTGTGTGATAGACAGAACGTCTTTGGTTTGTATTAGTGGGAAAGAAATCTACCTATATTCGAAACACGTTTAACAGCACTCAAAATTCCAGCCCATGTAAATGCAACTCCCACCCATGAGACAGCAAGTTGGAACTCATTCTGTCTGTATAATACTTAAATGGGAATTAATCCATTTATTTATAACAGATTTTTACAGAGACAAACTCTACTCAGTTTCAAGCTAATTTCTAAAAGGGCACAGTCACAGTTCAAATCAGGAGATGTGAAACCCAAACGCAGTCCAGTGAATTCAGTATCTAGCTCTAGTGAGTGTGGTTCCCTGTGGGGAACAATTTCTATGGTATCCAATTTCTATAATAGAAGGAATTGAACCTGGGTAATGCATATCTGTTTTAGGATACAAGAACTATACAAATGTTACTTTGACCTTATTTGGTTGAAACACAGTACATTCCAAAAGTATGGTATTTCAAGCTGATCTTAAGTGAAGTTCTTTTGAAGCTGGAAAATAATAAATAAACATTTGAGATGTCCATAATATTTACCTGTCTCAGTTTCAGTGCTCGCATTTTTCTGCCTCACACACACAAGTGGGATTACATCAGTAATGTTGTAACTTTAACATTGTTGTTGGATAATCTGGTTAAAGTAATTCTGGTTAAAGTTCCATCAGTAATTCTTCAAGGGCGGGATTCTCCGACCCCCCCCCCCCCCGGCGGGTCGGAGAATCGCCGGGGGGGGGGGGGGGTGGTGTAACTCCCGCCCAGCCGCCCCGCGATATTCTCTGGCCCCCCCAAAATCCCGGTGTCGTGAATCGCGTCGCGCACCTCGGAGAATGTCGAGGACCGGCGCGACGCAATGGGCCCCGGGGCCGCCCAATTCTCCGGGCCGGATGGGCCGAAGTCCCGTAAATCGAACCACCTATTTAACGGCGTTAATCAGTCGTGATGGTTGATGCCGGCCAGTGCGGAGGTAGGGGTCGGCGTGGGGCGGCTGCCGGAAAAGTGTCGGCACGGCGCAGGTGGTTGGGGGGGTCGCAGGAGCCATTGGTGTGCGTGCTGGGGGGGAGCGGCTGTGGGGGAGGGGCTGTGGGGAGGGGCTGGTGGGAGGGAGGGGCTGGGTGGGGGGAGGTGCTGGGGGAAGGGAGGGGCTGGGGGTGAGGGAGGGGCTGGGGGGGATAGGAGCAGGGGGAGTGGTAGGGGCTGTGGGGAGGGAGGGGCTGGGGGGAGGGAGCAGCTGTGGGGGAGGGGCTGTGGGGGAGAGGCTGGGGGGAGAGGCTGGGGGTAGGAGGGGCTGGTGGGAGGGAGGGGCTGGGTGGGGGAGGGACTGGGGGAAGGGAGGGACTGGGGGGAGGGAGGGGCTGGGGGTAGGGGCTGGGGGTGTAGGGGCAGGGGGAGTGGGAGGGGCTGGGGGAGAGAGGGTCTGGGGGGAGGGTCTGGGAGGGGAGGGGGTCTGGGGGGAGGGGCTGGGGGAGGGGCATGGGGAGGGGGGGTTGCAGCGGGTTAGGGTTAAGAGAGGGTGCGTGATGGAGAGGGTGCGTGCCGGGGAGGGAGTGGTGGGGGGGTTGGGGAGGAGGGGGGGGGGGGGCTCCGGGGTCATTGCATGTCGGGGGGGGGGTACGGGCAATGGCAACCGTTGTGACCATGCAGCCCATGGCACCTGGCTGCAGGGGGGGGGTATGGGCAATGGTGACATGTCGCCTATCCGCCCCATCCCCACCCCCCACCCCCTGCAGGCCGTTATGTTTGGTCATCACCCAGCGATGTTGGCCGCCGTGCTGGGAGCCGCACTCCTACATGTTGCGCTGGGGGAGCTGGAGCAGGAGCGTGCCAGGGAGGTGGCGGAGGCTGCCGCAGAGCAGCGTGCTGCAGGGAGGCAGGTGGCAGCTGCCCAGGCTGGAGAGCCGGACGAGGAGGAGGAGGTGATGGTGGTGCCATGGCGACGGAGACGCCCGATGAGGCCCCATGTGTACCAGCCCCACTCGTTGTACCAGGACCTCATGGACCGGGCATGCAGGAGGAGACTCCGGGTGAGCCGGGAAACCGTGACACACGTCTGCCACTTGATGGCACACCTGGCATCACATGGCACTGGGGGAGGACACCCTCTCCCCGTGGACGTCAAGGTTACGGTGGCCCTGAACGTTTATGCCACGCGATCATTCCAGGCGCCGAGTGGGGACCTGTCCAGCATCTCGCAGTCATCGGTGCACCGGTGCATCCGTGCAGTGACAGACGCCCTATATGCCGTTGCGGACCGCTACAAATTGGGAGCCTACGGTTATTGTCACAATGCTGTTCGCTGTCAATTAACTTTGTAATCAAATGATGACCGTCAATCTTTACCTACGGGTAAGATGGCACAACGGGCCGGGCTCACACGGTCGCCGGTCGAAGCGTGTCTATTGCAGGCCATGGAGGATGATGACAACCCGCTCTGCGATGAGCTCTGGGCTCTACATTGTTGGACAATGTCTGACCCATAGCCACAGTACCACCCTCCACCCGGACTGTCCCTGCATGCGGCCTTGACACTGCAGCGCATGGTCCCGTTGTCTGCCCGGGGCGATGGCGAGGGCGACTCAGGGGGAGGGGGGGGCACACTCACCTGAGGCCGACATTCTATCACCCCTCACACCCCCACTGGCACTCACCTCACACCACACCCCCGCACGCATCGGACAGAGCACAAAGGCAGCTTTTGTAGGTGTGAAAGTGATTTTAATAACAAACAGTGCATACACGTGTTCGAGCCCCAGAACTAATCTGTGCCCTGCACCCGTGCCAACTTACTCAGTGTCTAATGTTTTGGCCTTGAGGGCCCGATGACTATGGCTAGGTGGTTCCCCAGACGATACAGCAGAACTGGAGGTGGACTCCTGTGATTCCTGCCATGTGACTAGGGACCCCATTGACGGCTGTTTCTTAAATTTAAACTCGTAAACTTAAATTAAACTAATTAATTAATTAGAGGTGGCTGGTCAGGTGATGTGCTTGAGCTGCTTGATGTGGGAGCTGGCAGATCCCATTGCGAGCTGCAGCGACCACATCTGCAGTAAGTGTAGGCTGCTCGAAGAGCTCCGACTCAGAGTTGATGAGCTGGAGTCTGAGCTTCAAACACTGAGGCACATCCGGGAGGGGGAGACTTACCTGGACACTGTGTTTCAGGAGGCAGTCACACCTGTCAGAGTAAGTAGTTTAAATCCTGCCAGTGGCCAGGAACAGTAGGGTGTGACTGCAAGTCAGGCAGGTAAAGGGAACCAGCAGTCAGGAACTCAAGAGCCTCAGCCCTTGACCCTGTCCAATAGGTACGAGGCACTTGCTCCCTGTGTGGATGGTGAACAGGGCTGCAGGAAGGATTAGTCAGCTGACCAAGGCACCATGGTTCAGCAGGCCATTCAAGGGGAGGGAGTAAATAGGCAAGTTGTAGTTGTAGGGGATTCTATTATCAGGGGGATAGATAGTATCCTTTGTGAGCAGGATAAAGAGTCCCACATGGTATGTTGCCTGCCCGGTGCTAGGGTGCGGGACATCTCTGACCGGCTTGAAAGGATACTGGAGAGGGAGGGGGAGGATCCAGTTGTTGTGGTCCATGTCGGTACCAACAACATAGGCAAGTCTAGGATAGAGGACCTGTTTAGAGATTATAAAGTGCTAGGATTCAAATTAAAAAACAGGTCCTCAAGGGTCATAATCTTCGGATTACTGCCCGAGCCATGTGCAAATTGGCATAGGGAGGCAAGAATAAGGGAAGTTAACACGTGGCTGAAAGAGTGGTGTGGGAAAGAGGGGTTCCTTTTCATGGGACACTGGCATCAGTTTTGGGACGGGGGGACCTATACCATTGGGATTGTCTCCACCTGAACCGAGCTGGGACCAGTGTTCTGGCGAAAAGAGTAAATAGGGTGGTCAATAGGACTTTAAACTAGAGATTGGGGGGCGAAGGGAAAGTCAGGGAACCAAAAGGTGAAGTAATCAGTGGGAAAAGTAGCTGCTTTGAATACAAAAAAGCACGAAAAGACAGAACTCAGGAGAGGTTACGATAGTCCCCATCTTACAAAATATGACACAGTGTATGGAAAGGCTCAGTAAACCAAGGTCCACCACACTAAGAAAACAAAAAGGGACGGTCAATAGAGAATTAAAGGTGCTATATTTAGATGCGCGCAGTGGACCGAACAAGGTAGATGAGCTTATGGCCCAGATTATGACTGGCAGGTATGATGTGGTAGGCATCACAGAGACGTGGTTGCAGGGGGTTCAGGACTGGCATTTAAACATTCAGGGATTCACAACCTATCGAAAAGACAGAGAGGTGGGCAGAGGGGCGGGGTTGCCTTGTTAATTAGGAATGAAATTAAATCAATAGCACTAAACGACATAGGGTCAGATGATGTGGAGTCTGTGTGGGTAGAGTTGAGGAACCACAAAGGCTAAAAAACCATAATGGGAGTTATGTACAGGTCTCCTAACAGTGGTCAGGACCAGGGGCACAAAATGCACCACGAAATAGAAAGTGCATGTCAGAAAGGCAAGGTCACAGTAGGTGGACTGGGTAAATAATGTTGCCAATGGGCCCAAAGAAAGGGAATTCATTGAATGTTTACAGGAGGGCTTTTTGGAACAGCTTGTGATGGAGTCCACGAGGGAACAGGCCATTCTGGACTTAGTGTTATGTAATGAGCCAAACTTGATAAAAGATCTTAAACTAAGGGAACACTTAGGAGGCAGTGATCATAATATGGTAGAATTCAGTCTGCAATTTGAAAGAAAGAAGGTAGAATCAGATGTAAAGGTGTTACAGTTAAATATAGGTAACTACAGGGGCATGAAGGAAGAACTGACGAAAATCGACTGGGAGCAGAGCCTAGTGGGAAAGACAGTAGAACAGCAATGGCAGAAGTTTCTGGGAGTAATTGAGGACACAGTACAGAGGTTCATCCCAAAGAAAAGACAGCACAATTGCTTCACAGCTCCAGGGTCCCAGGTTCGATTCCCGGCTTGGGTCACTGTCTGTGCGGAGTCTGCACATCCTCCCCGTGTGTGCGTGGGTTTCCTCCGGGTGCTCCGGTTTCCTCCCACAGTCCAAAGATGTGCAGGTTAGATGGATTGGCCATGATAAATTGCCCTTAGTGTCCAAAATTGCCCTTAGTGTTGGGTGGGGTTACTGGGTTACGGGGATAGGGTGGAGGTGTGGACCTTGGGTAGGGTGCTCTTTCCAAGAGCCGGTGCAGGCTTGATGGGCCGAATGGCCTCCTTCTACACTGTAAATTCTATGATAACAAAGAGAGAAATAAGGAAGGAGAGGATCAAATATGAAGGTAGGCTAGCCAGTAACATTAGGAATGATAGTAAAAGTTTCTTTAAATACATTAAAAACAAACGGGAGACAAAAGTAGACATTGGGCCGCTCCAAAATGACGCTGGTAATCTAGTGATGGGAGACAAGGAAATAGCTGAGGAACTAAATAAGTACTTTGCGTCAGTCTTCACAGTAGAAGACATGAGTAATATCCCAACAATTCAGGAGAGTCAGGGGGCAGAGTTGAATATGGTAGCCATCACAAAGGAGAAAGTGCTAGAGAAACTAAGAGGTCTAAAAATTGACAAATCTCCGGGCCCAGATGGACTACATCTTAGAGTTCTAAAGGAGATAGCTGAAGAAATAGTGGAGGCGTTAGTTATGATCTTTCAAAAGTCACTGGAGTCAGGGAAAGTCCCAGAGGATTGGAAAATCGCTGTTGAAACCCCCCTGTTCAAGAAGGGAACAAGAAAAAAGATGGAAAATTATAGGCAAATTAGCCTAATCTTGGTTGTTGACAAGATTCTAGAATCCATCGTTAAGGTTGAGATTTCTAAATTCTTGGAAGTGCAGGGTCGGATTAGGTCAAATCAGCATGGATTTAGCAAGGGGAGGTCGTGCCTGACAAACCCGTTCTTTGAAGAGATAACAAATAGGTTAGACCAAGGAGAGCCAATGGATGTTATCCATCTTGACTTCCAAGAGGCCTTTGATAAGGTGCCTCACGGGAGACTGCTGAGTAAAATAAGGGCCCATGGTATTCGAGGCAAGGTACTAACATGGATTGACGATTGGCTGTCAGGCAGAAGGCAGAGAGCTGGGATAAAAGGTTATTTTTCGGAATGGCAACCGGTGACGAGTGGTGTCCCGCAGGGTTCAGTGTTGGGGCCACAGCTGTTCTGTTTATATATTAACGATCCTGATGACGGGACTGGGGCATTCTGGCTAAGTTTGCTGATGATACAAAGATAGGTGGAGGGGCAGGTAGTATTGAGGAGGTGGGGAGGCTGCAGAAAGATTTAGACAGTTTAGGAGAGTGGTCCAAGAAATGGCTGACGAAATTCAACGTGGGCAAGTGCGAGGTCTTGCAATTTGGAAAAAAGAATAGAGGCGTGGACTATTTTCTAAACGGTGACAAAATTCATAATGCTGAAGTGCAAAGGGACTTGGGAGTCCGAGTCCAGGATTCTCTAAAGGTAAACTTGCAGGTTGAGTCCGTAATTAAGAAAGCAAATGCAATGTTGTAATTTATCTCAAGAGGCTTGGAATATAAAAGCAGGGAGGTACTTCTGAAGCTTTATAAAGCACTAGTTAGGCCCCATTTAGAATACTGTGAGCAATTTTGAGCCCCACACCTCAGGAAGGACATGCTGGCACTGGAGCGGGTCCAGCGGAGATTCACACGGATGATCCCAGGAATGGTAGGCCTAACATACGATGAACATCTGAGGATCCTGGGATCATATTCATTGGAGTTTAGGAGGTTGAGGGGAGATCTAATAGAAACTTACAAGATAATGAATGGCTTAGATAGGGTGGACGAAGGGAAGTTGTTTCCATTAGCAGGGGAGACTAGACGCAGGGGCACAGCCTTAGAATAAAAGGGAGTCACTTTAGAACAGAGATGAGGAGAAATTTCTTCAGCCAGAGAGTGGTGGGTCTGTGGAATTCATTGCCACAGAGGGCGGTGGAGGCTGGGACGTTGAGTGTCTTTAAGGAAGAAGTTGATAAATTCTTGATTTCTCGAGGAATTAAGTGCTATGGAGAGAGAGCGGGTAAATGGAGTTGAAATCAGCCATGATTGAATGGTGGAGTGGACTTGATGGGCCGAATGGCCTTACTTTTGCTCCTATGTCTTATGGTCTTATGGTTTCCTGGGGCGGCCCGGCCTAGATGGGCCAGGCTGCGGCTCGGGCGACTGGGAAGGCAAGCTGCCAGCCTGTTCTGTCCGTTGCCCACCAGATGCACCTGGGACGGAAGGGGGGGGGGGGGGAGTCCGAGGTGTCGCAGTGTTCCAGGACCTCCCCTACAGGGGGAGCCGGAACGTGCCCCAGCACTTCCTCATCCCTCGGGGTGCCCGATGGCCCCCGGGCCTCTACATGGGTCGGGGATGCGAACGGACCGAGCACTCGACGCCTCCCTGACACCTGGCGCTGCCAGTCCTGGAGGCCCGCCCCGGTATAAACTGGGATCTGCAAGTTTGCAGCCATGGAGCTCAGGAAGTTGGCCATCCCTGTCTGTGTCTGGGCGACACCGGCCAGCACATGGGCAATGGCGCCGATGCCCTCAGCGATGGCCTGCAGAGACTGGGCCATTGCCTGCTGAGACTGGGCCATGACGTCGAGCACCTCTGCGATCTGCTGCTGGCTCTGGCTCATGGCTGCCTGTGAGAGGGTAGCCATGTCCTGGATCACGAAAGCCCCACACCTTGCATACTGCGACCAATATCTGACACCGTCGCACCCATTGCCTCCACCGCGGATGCCACCCGTGCGGTGTCAGCCTGGGTGGCACGCATGACCAGCACCACTACCTGCTCCTGCACGCGGGTGCACTCCTCCACCTTCGTCTGCAGCTGCCACAAGCCGGCCGTCACCCCCATTTGGTCGTCCCTTGGTCCGTGCCTGCATCGGGCCTATGGGTGGGTGTGGTAACTCCAGGAACCCGGGACCCATCTGGGCAGCAGATGGTTGCCTGCGCCGGGCTACCCTCCGACCGCCCGGCCCCTCGGCTGCTCCTACCTCCACCTGCTGGACCGGGACGGCTGTGTTGTGCGCACCAGTTAGTGTCCCAGATGCCTCATCGCTAAAGTGCCCAACCGAGGTGAGTGATTCTGCGATGGTGGAGGGTGTAGGAGTTCGGGTCCCTGGCGTGGTGATTCCATCTGTCCCCTGTGTGTGGGTGTCGTGTGCGTCAGTGTCCTGGGTCGGCTTCCCTCCTCGTCGCTGGATGTTGCCCGCCGGCGTCGCCGCACTCGCACTAGATGTTGGCGGGGTCCGCCTGGTGCTCCGGGTCTGTCCCTGGCTCGTGGCCGCCCTGGAGCGTCCTGGGGGTGTCGTATGCATGATGGGCCGGGTCTGTCCCCCCTTCTCCCATATCCCCCTCCCCCAAATCCCCCCATATCACCCTTCCCCCTATCTACCCCCTTCCTCCATATCCCCCCTTCCCCATATCCCCCTTCCCCTATATTCCTCCTTCCCCCATATCCCCTTCCCCATATCCCCCTTCCCCCATATCCCTTTCCCCATATCCCCTTCTCCATAACCCCCTTCCCCCATTTCCCCCTTCCCCCATAACCCCTTCCCCATATCCACCTTCCCCATATCCCCCATATCCCCCTGCCCCCATGTCCCCCCTTCCTCCATATCCCCCCTTCCACATATCCCCCTATCCCCATATCCCCCCATATCCCCCCATATCCCCCCTTCCCCATATCTCCCCTTCCCCCATATCCCCCATAACCCCTTCCCCTAAATGCACCTACCCCATATCCCCCTTCCCCCATATTCCCCTTCCCCCATATCCCCCTTCCCCATATCCTCCTTCCCCATATCATCCTTCCCCCATATCCCCCTTTCCCCTAATCCCCCTCCCCATATCCCCCCATATCCCTGCTCCCTCTAATCCCCCTTCCCCCATATCCCCTTCCCCATATCCCCCTTCCCCCATACCCCCTTCCCCATATCGCTCCTTTCCCCACATTCCCCATACACCCTTCCCCCATATTCCCCCTTCCCCATTTCACCCCTTCCCCATATCCCCCTTCCCCCATAGCCCCATTTCCCCATATCCCCGGGATATGGGGGAAGGGTGATATGGGGGAAGTGGGGATATGGGGAATATGGGGAAAGGGGCGATATGGGGGAACGGGAATATGAGGGAAGGGGATATGGGGGAAGGGGGATATGGGGGATATGGGGGAAGGGGGATATGGGGGAAGGGAGGATATGGGGAAGGGGGATATGGGGGAATGGGGATATGGGGAAGGGGTTATTGGGGAAGGGATATGGGGGAAGGGGATATGGGGAAGGAGATATGGGGGAAGGGAAAATGGGGGAAGGGAGATATGGGGAAGGAGAAGGGGGGATATGGGGAAGGGGGAATGGAGGATATGGGGAAGGGGATATGGGGAAGGGGGATATGGGGGAAGGGGGTGGGGGTATATGGGGAAGGGGGATATGGGGGAAGGTGGATATGGGAAGGGGGATATGAGGGAAGGGGATATGGGGAAGGGGATATGGGGGAAGGGGGATATTGGGAAGGGGGATATGGGGGAAGGGGATATGGGGAAGAGGGATATGGGGAAGGGGCTATATGAGGGAAGGGGGATATGGGGAAGGAGGATATGGGGGAAGGGGTGACAAATCCCAAATTTCTTTACCCGTCAGTCTGGCCTCAATAAAAGTCGAGATGGATTTGCAGGTACAGCATTAGTTATTTTATTTGGCTTGCAAGCCTTTCTCAATTCCCAGCAATTACAAAGCACATCTTGCTTTGTACACCTCTGGAATCAAGTGAGTCTGTAGGACAAAGGGATCTCTACTACTCACACAACTGGCATCAAGTTTCACATACACGATTCCCATAGGTCATCCTATACCCCTCCTGACCTATCCATACACTCTAATTGGCTCACTTCCAATCCCTTCCTCTGGCCCCTATTACCCAGCATCCTTTTCTCCTCCCTTGGTGGACACACCTCTTTCTTTGCTTTGCCATGCGGTCTGAAATCCTTTGTCTGTGAACTCACCAGGATTAGACTGGCCTATCTCTACATTACAGTAACTAATATCTCTAATGTAACTATTTTATATCACATTCGTCATTCCCTCCTATTATCATTCCATGATAACCGAACTATCCAATCCATAGCTACGGTCCCTCATCTAAAAAGATCCGTCGCTGCATTTCCAATTCCTGGCGTAGCCTCCCTTCATCTGCTGCACCCTCATGGATTTTGACAGCTAAGATTTTAGGGGCGTTGATCTGTTCCAGTGCACCCCGCATTCTACCCATCACACATTTAAGGATGGCTGGGCCCACAAAAATGCAGCCGATAGCCACCACTAAATACATGGCCATATTTATAAACCAGTCCTTCCAACCTCCAAATCCCCAGTTACCCCAAGCGCCAGGATCCTGCATTCCGTCCAGGTGATCCCGTATGTGATCCATAAATTTAGTGATGTTAGCGGTCAAGTCCTGAACTCCCATGATACACTTGCCCTGTACTATGGCGCATACCCCACCCTCACGGGCCAGAAGATAGTCAAGAGCATACCGGTTCTGCATTGCAAACAACCGCAGCTGAGACAATTTCTTGGTTATTGCCCCGAGGGCTCCCAAGGTTTCATTTCCCAAGATGGTAAGACCACAAATAAAATAATTCCTATTGCTGACAGCCAAGGAACCCCCCACACCTCCCAGTGTCAAGACGCTCAGAATCCCCCATCTGGCTGAGTGGCCCCAGTTGGGTGCGAGAACCTGAGGTTTTTTTTCCAGTTCTCGCAAAATTCAGCTGAGATTGCCCGGCGTGCTAACTAATTATGCAGCATCCACGCCGAAGGGCAGGGGACTGTGGTAGGGACTAGAGTCCCAATAGCAATTTGGCGGGCAAATGGGGGTGACAAAACATTGGTCGCTGTGCCATTAAATAAAAAGTAGTATCCTTGCTCCGTGTGCAGGCTAGCATCACAATCAGTATATCGGTTGCGTAAGGATCCCCCAGTAGCCCAGTTTATCCAGCTTTGGAACACCCATTTGGGCCGCCTAGCAATGCGGAAAGCCCTAGTCCCAACAGTGATATGAGAGACATTCGCCCAGCCACAAAGGAGCTGGAGGCCGGCATTCAATAGAACGCCAGTGGTGCTGTAACAAACGCATTGGCCAGACGCCTGGGTGATATGACACCTCCTGTCCGTACAGGTGGGGAACAGACATGTTATATTCGTTTCCACCTCTACCAGCAAATAGCCGTATCCTTCACTGCTGAAACAATTCTCGTACGACCGGGAGTCCCTATTGGGAGTGAAGTGGCTAGGTATGTACGCCCTCCACCGTTGCAGCCTATCATACTGTGAGTGGGGATTATCCCGAGGAAGGGGAAGGCAAATAGCCGGTGGTGCTTAACCCAGATCGTAAGGAAGAGTGACTTGCTCCGGCGGTGGCTCGGAACGCTGACAATGAACCACCGTTTGGGGAGTGCCCCAAAGCGGTGAAACAGAAAATAACCTAGACACCGCTGCGGGGTTCGGGTAGCAGACAACCCGTCCGTGGCCATACAAGCGGTGGTAAATCTGGCAGAAGTGATTCATACTACCCAGGTTTTCCTCAGTTTGGCCTTTAACTAAATTAAGTGTATCTCCCGATAACCTACGTTCTAGCTGTACTTCCCTTCTCACACGCCCCGTCCTCTCTCTAGTCCCTCTCTCTCTCTCACAGTCTCTTCCTACGCTCTCCTGACGGTCTGATGTTACCTTTATCGCATCAATCTTAACACATCCAAAATCAAATTTACATGTACTCCAAAAACAAGGCAATGTCCATATAATGTTCCCATCGCCGGGACCGGTGCAATTGCTTCATGACTCCTGCATTCTCCGTTAACCTGATGACCTTCCATGAGTCGATACCACGGGCGCATTCTCCGCCGGCGGGAGTCTCCGTTCTGCCGGCACCGGGGGGTTTCCCGACGGCGTGGGGCTGCCCCACAATGGGAAACCCCATTGACCGGCCGGTGTTACGGAGACTCCCGCCGGCCGGTCGACGCAGAAATGTGGCGGGGCGGGTAGGAGAATTTCGCCCCATGTCCTCGTATATGGGGGCAGCGAAGAACATCACCTCTGCATAAACAAAATGTCCTTGTAGTTTGGTTGGGGTTACAAATGTAGATAATATTTCCCTTTTCCATGTCCGTCCCCGACGTCACTCCAAGCGAGGTGAGGCCGAATATCACACAGACGGTGCGTAGCCACCCCATCATGCTCCACACCTGTAAAATAGCACTGGGGAAGGGAGGTAGGTTAATCTGTCCAAGAAAATGAGGCCCGTTATCAGAACTCAACTGAGCTGGTATACTGTACCGGGGAATGATTTCCCGCATCAGAACTTTAACCACAGTAGCAGCTTTATTATCGGTAGTCGGATACACCTCAACCCATCTGCTGAACCCATCCACAATGACCAAAACATATTTATAACATTGACACCTTTCCAACTCAATGTAATCCATTCGTAGCGTCTCAAAGGGACCACTGGGCAACGGGGTTTGCCCCATCCCACAAGGGATACCTTTTCCGGTGTTATATTGCTGACAAATCAAACACCGATTACTGATACTCTGGGCCAACCCTTACATTTCAGGGTGCCACCAAGTGTCCAGCAACAAATCACTAGTCCCTCGAGCCCCACAATGAGTTGCAAAGTGTACACATTCAGTGACCCATAAAGCCAGTACATCAGACATACAAGTCTGATGTGCTGGCGTGGTCCATAAAGAGGAAACAGAATCATATGTACAACCTAACCGTTTCCACATTTGTTTATCACTCTCAGGAGCGTCCTCCTGTAACCTTATGACGTCTTGGATGGTTGGCATTGACTTGTCAGAAGCAGACATATTTATAGTAGATTGTTCAGTCTGACTTAACATTTTAGGCACCATCTCTTGCTGAATTTGCGCGGCTGCCCGCGCTGCACAATCTGCTTGTTCATTACCAACGTCAACTGGGGTTGTACCATTTGTGTGGGCAGCGCATTTAATTACGAAAATCTGCGCGGGCATAAGGAGGGCCTGCAGTAAGTCATTAACTAAACCCGGTGGGATATTTGACCACACATAATCATGTCAGGTTGTTCTGACGAAATATCACTCAAATCGTCCCTTATTGTGGTAGTTTCCTGAATCAAGGCTAAACAGTCGTGGCCAGGTGCGTCTTCATGGACAGGGGGACCACTAAGAAAACAGGCTGGATTGATAGTGGTACAGTGTTTAAATGTCAGACGTGGATTGTTCAAAAGGTATATCTCATACCTATTCTGACGAGCTGCGGTAAGATGCTGAGTCTGCAGTAGCCTCAGTAGTGCGATGACCGAGTGGGAGCTATACACCGTAATATCCTGTTGGAGAGTGAGAGCATGTAACGGCTATGCGATGGCATTGATTGAACGTAAATCCTGTACTAATCAGTACTGGTCTGGCTTGGCTGGTTTAGGCACAGCAAGTATGGGGGTGTTACATTCTGATTGGCAAGGGACCAAAATATCCTGTTGCAACAGCTCTCGGATTAATTTGTCCATAGACGGGGCTGCAGTCGAGTGTTAATCGTTTCAGGGACCTCAAAATATTTTATGGCAGTGCCATCTGGCGTGACTTGAAGTGCGTACTCTGTTGGATCTGAATGATCCACTGCCCTCCTTACCATGGGTCCCAGATCCCTGGCATGGTACTGGTCGTGGACCTGACGTGTAATATGAGGGCTTACCGAAGCTGACTGTGGCCATAAATGTGGTGGTATTGTAACAAAATCGGCTGTACCTTCTTTTCCCGTGACTGTGGCTGTAACTTTGACTGGCCATTCGGTCCAAATTAATGGCTGGTATTTGTCCTCCAACTCCCTGTTTTGTCCAGTTATGTCATAGGCCAGGGTAACGTGATGCAGTGAATGTTCAATGTCTAACGTCCACCACTGGGGGTGATAGAAATATAGCACTGTTGTCTCATCCTCCATGATTGGACCATTACCCCTTTGTCTCATCTATAGCTGTAGCTGGAAGATACACAGTAAATCTCGGGCCAACAAATTACAGTCAAATCCAGTAGTCACTACAAACTGATGATCTGCAGACTTATTCTCGTAAGTGACTGTCACAGGTTCAGAAATAGGATACTCACACACCTGTCCTTGGAACCCCGACAAATGCTGCGTGTGGTCGGATAATGGTAGTCGAAGTTCTGATTGCACAGAAGACATGGCTGCTCCAGTGTCGATTACAAATGAGTGATGTTGATCTCCTATCTGCAGAGAGATAATGGGTTCCCTGTCCGATTTGAGAGTCCTTATGACTAAATTAGCTAGTCAATCCTGTGTTGGGAAAGGGTTTGCCTGGGAGAAGTCAGTGTATCTCGTCTGTCCTCCCCTTGGTGGGTATCTTTGGGTCGGATAATCTCCTTCTGCTGCCTGTCTTTTAAAGGGGCATTCCTGTTGCCAGTGATCTGCACGGCCGCAATTATAACATGCATTGCTCCCTCTATATCTGCCCCGACCTCGTCTCCCAGTAGACCAATGGTCCCTCAGAGGGGGTGGCGGTTGTAAAGCTGTTGATGCATACGGTGGGCCATAAAAAGGAGCTGAGGGTCCCTTTGGGTGGGTTTGATATCCTCCCCCTCGCTGATCCACCCACCCAAAGTCACAATATTGGGGCTCCTGCTGGTAAGCTACCATTTCTGCCGTTTGTTGGGGTCGCAGATTCATCCTTTTTCATTACATACTCAGTCTTAACCTTTGTAACTGAGCCTCCTTCCTGGCCTACACCCTCCTTCCAATAAAATCTGACTGCCCTGGCCATCTGGGAAGGGTCGTTCTCTGTCCAATTCGTGTTATTACATTTCACAACAGTAGCCACAGAAGGTGGTAGGCAATGCATTAACATAGCACAATATTGAGGGGAATTCTGACCATTTTGATATGGCAAGTCGCCTGACTGCCCACGGTAGATTTCATTAAAACGCTCCAGAAATTCCTCTGGCTCTTCAGTCTTCTTAGGTTTTAGGTCTAAGATAGCAGAAATATTTATGGGCTTTTGAAATGTGCTATTCAACGCATTCAGGATCTGTGTCCGTCTATCGTCGTCTAACGCATGAGCTCGCTGAAGTGCAGCGTGGCTAGCATAATTCAGGTGATTGGTATCTTCCTAATCGGCAACTGTCTCCGAGTCTCACCAGGGGGCACTCTAGCTATTTCCTCTGGTTCTTCCAAGACTTCGACATCCCTCCCTGTCACTAGAGGGAGTTCTTTCTCTTCAAAATCATCTGTTGCATCTCCCTTTGTTCTCGAAATTTGCGGCTTCCCCTTGGTCTGGAGGGATTTGGGTGGTATGCTTAATTGTTTCTGGTTAGGATCAAGCCCTTCTCTCGCTGTCTGAGATCTGGTCCTAGAGCTAACTGGGCTTGCGGAACAAAGCTCCTCTTCCCCTTGATCGTGAAGATGGTAAATCGGGACCCACACTATCAACCAAAAGGGCTGGAGTTACTGCCATGATTGGAATCTGGGGAGCAGTGACTGGATATAAATTATTATACTCT
Source organism: Scyliorhinus torazame (assembly GCF_047496885.1). Taxonomy (NCBI): domain Eukaryota; kingdom Metazoa; phylum Chordata; class Chondrichthyes; order Carcharhiniformes; family Scyliorhinidae; genus Scyliorhinus; species Scyliorhinus torazame. Next base: position 244,250,125 of record NC_092716.1, read on the forward strand.
GGTGGTTCTGGAATTAGTGCAGACAATGCTACAGGTGCAGTCGGAACTTTTACTGACATTTTTAAATTATCAAATTGATCATTTTCTGTCAATTCAAGGCCAGCCATTGAACTACGTAGCCCATCTTTTGTTTGACCCGAGCCTTTCCTGTCTCTACTTGCGCGTTTTTTTTTGAATGCACATTCCTTTTTCAAGACCTGTAATGTTTTTTGGTTACCCTGTTCACTAATTGGAATTCCCATTTTAAGGGCATTGTCCTGCCAACTTGATAACATGATCTTATCTCTTTCCTCTTGACAATATTGTCTCCATAATCTAATTAACTCTTTAGCTTTCATACTTTGGCTCTTTCTTTTTTTAAAAATTATATATATATTTTTTTAATTTGCTTATTTATAACCAATGGCAATTTTTTTTTCCCTTGGCAAAACGATTGAAAAGGTTCTAACAGTGTTCTTTTCAAACTTAAAAATGTTTGAAAATTCAAATTGAATTACTGCAACTTGCAAGCTTAGCTCTGATCTCAACTCAGAACTAAATTTACTATTTGCTTAACACAAACTTGCATAACATTTACAACTTAATTAATTCTTTATCTTAACAATTTTTCTTTTAACAAGTTTTTCTTACATTCTCAAAAATGTTGGCTGCTATCAATGAGGGAGGTGATGTATACCGGAGCAAAGTCAACTATCATCTCCAGATTTACACTTTTTAAAATGGTGTCAGTGATCTTCTTTAAGTTTCTATTAATTCACAAATAAAATGAGATAAACATTATTTCAAGTAAGTAAAACTTAAGATTCTGGCAATTTCAATCAATTGCTTTCGAAAATAATAACTTTTATCAAAGAGGTGAGGAGGTGGAGAAACCCACTGGTTTCCTTTAATTAATTCAAAACGTAACTTTGCTGGAGTTCACTGACTCAAAGGAAAGGTATCCGATTACACTACAGGCTGCTGCTGTTATCTCAAGGCCTGAGTGAGAAGCACTGTCTGTCGTCTTTAACTTTGGCTGCTGCTGTTAACCCTTTGAGAGACTTCTACTTCAACCAATATGCAGCATTCAGCTGTATGGATGTTCTTGTGTTGAAATTTATCCAAGCAATTCCCCACAATCTCAACTAGTCCTCAGAACTGCGCCCTTCGCCACCACAGTCCAAGGGTACAATTTTAGCTTAATCAACTATAGATTTAAAACACTCACACATGGAATTGTATCATCTTCAGATTTAAAAACACTTATTGAACTGAACCTCCATCTACTGAAGTCACATCAGCCATAAAAACACTTATACTTGACTGAACCTCCATCTACTGAAGTCACATCAGCCATAAAAACACTTATACTTGACTGAACCACCATCTACTGAAGTCACATCAGCCATAAAAACACTTATACATGGAATTGAATCATCGTTTTAGATGTCCCATCAACCCAAAACCTAACCCAAGCCGAATCAACAATATGAAATCCCATCAATTAAATTTCTAATCCCCAGACTGACCTTTGATTTCGTCGAGACAATCTTTCCGTACCAACCGCGAGTGACCAGACTAATCAGACGATAAGAAGAGGGGAAAAAGCAATGCGCGGTGATTTTCCAGCTATACATTGTGGGCCCCTTCTTCCCACTCTCCCTGTTCATAATCAGTCTAATTCTGATTTTGCAGTTGGTCAGAATCGTCTTGAGAAATCCTGGGTTTTCGGCACCAAATGACAAATCCCAAATTTCTTTACCCGTCAGTCTGGCCTCAATAAAAGTCGAGATGGATTTGCAGGTACAGCATTAGTTATTTTATTTGGCTTGCAAGCCTTTCTCAATTCACAGCAAGTACAAAGCACATCTTGCTTCGTACACCTCTGGAATCAAGTAAGTCTGTAGGACAAAGGGATCTCTACTACTCACACAACTGGCATCAAGTTTCACATACATGATTCCCATAGGTCATCCTATACCCCTCCTGACCTATCCATACACTCTAATTGGCTCACTTCCAATCCCTTCCTCTGGCCCCTATTACCCAGCATCCTTTTCTCCTCCTTTGGTGGACACACCTCTTTCTTTGCTTTGCCATGCGGTCTGAAATCCTTTGTCTGTGAACTCACCAGGATTAGACTGGCCTATCTCTACATTACATTAACTAATATCTCTAAAGTAACTATTTTATATCACATTCGTCAGGGGGATATGGCAGAAGGGGGATATGGCAGAAGGGGGATATGGGGAAGGGGGATATGGGGGAAGGGAGATATGGGGAAGATGGATATGGGGAAGGGGGGATATGGGGAAGGGGGGATATGGGGTAAGGGGGATATGGGGGAAGGGGGGATATGGGGGAAGGAGGATATGGGGGAAGGGGATATGGGAGAAGGGGGCTATGGGGAAGGAGAGATATGGGGAAGGGGCTATATGGGGAAGGGTGTATGGGGGAAGGAGGATATGGGGAATGGGGGATATGGGGGAAGGAGGATATAGGGGAATGGGGATATGGGGGTATATTGGGGAAGGGGGATGGGGAAGGGGGATATGGGGAAGGAGAATATTGGGGAATGGGGATATGGGGGGATATTGGGGAAGGGGGGATGGGGGAAGGGGGAAAGTGGGGCCGGCAGTGGGGGGGGTCTCAGTTGGCGCTGCACTCCGTCGGACATTTTGCTGGGTCTCGGGGGGCACACGTCCGTGACAGGTGATGCCGCCGCGAATGGCGTCATGCCGCTTCTAGCCCATTCCGGGCCGGAGAATCCGTGACGTTTCGGGGGGTCCAGTGCCGGAGTGATTCGTGACGTTTTTGGCGCCGGGTTCGGGCCATCGCGCCGATTCAGAATCCCGCCCCAGACCTTTCAACAATAAACCCACGTTACTTGGGAAGGAAACAAATTCACAATTACTGTTTGCTGCACTCACTTAATATGGTGGTAACATCGTAACTTCGAAGAGCTCGTTGTGTATATATTCAAGGGCAAAATGGCGAACTTGTTTTGGGGGCTCAAATGCCTTTTCCAAGGTTCTTCAGCTTTATAAAAAATTTGTTCTTGGGATGTGGGCGTCGCTGGGCTGGGTCCGCATTTGTTGCCCATCCCTAATTGCCCTTGAACTGAGTGGCTTGCTAGACAATTTCGGAGGGGGACAGTTAAGAGTCAACTGCATTGCTGTGTGGGCTGGAGTCACATGTAGGCCAGACCAGGTAAGGACAGCAGATTCTCTTCCTTAAAGGACATTAGTTGACTAGATGGGTTTTTACGACAATCGTTTCATGGTCATTGTTAGACTTTTAGTTCTAGATTTTGATTGAATTCAAATTTCGCCCTCTGCCATGTTGGGATTTGAACCCAGGACTCCAGAGCATGACCCCGGGTCACTGGATTACTGGTTTAGTGACAATACCACTATGCCGCCGTCTCCCCTTTCAAAATATATTAACAGCCTTGTGGTTAGCACTGTTGCTTCACAGGGTCCCAGGTTCGATTCCCGGCTTGGGTCACTGTCTGTGCGGAGTCGGCACGCTCTCCCCGTGTCTGTACGGGTTTCCTCCGGGTGCTCCGGTTTCCTCCTGCGGTCCAGGGGTGTGCAGGTTGAGTGGATTGGCCATGCTAAATTGCTCCTTAGTGTCAAAAAGGTTAGGTGGTGTTACGGGGATTGGGGTGGGCTTAAATAGGGTGCTCGTTCCAAGGGCAGGTACAGACTTGATGGGCCGAATGGCCTCCTTCTGCACTGTAAATTCTATGATTCTGTGATGCTACTAACTTTTTGTCATACAGTCAAGATTATCTATTGCTGCAAGCACCTGGCTAGACTTGAACAAGTTTATCGTTTAAGCAAAACTTCCAACCTTTCTCTACCTTTAGCCTGACAGGTAAGTGGGACTTGGAGTATGTTAAAAGTTCTTAACAACAAAGGAGGATCCTGTTTTGAGGTATGATTTTGCACTGACAAATGCCATATCATTGCGCTTGACTAGTATGGCGTCCTGTATCATTCATTTATGTGTTTCCTTTGAACTATAATTGAATGTATACAACGCACAGTGTGCACCCATGAAAAATAACATGTCATATTGAATATCATATCAGCATTTTTGATATGTACTATGTTAGGCGACACATTTGAATTGTCTACCACATTATTACCTTGTTGAGCAATGCTGTTTGAAGATAATATTTGAATGAATGGGTTGGTTCTTTGGAGCCTTTCTTCAGCAGTTTGGAGTGTGAATTTTGTGACCAGGTGTAACTCTCCATGCCATGGGTTTATTAGGCTGGGGTGGGGAGGAGGTGGGGGTGGGCGAGGGGAGCAGGGTGTGTGTCAATTAAATCCAGCCAATTAATGGCTACAGGGCAGCCAATGTTCTTCCTCCCCCCCCCCCCCCCCGACTTTCCAGCTGAGGTGGGGGATGGTGGGTAGGGAATCTACAATTCAGACTGACTTCTGACACCCCCCCGAACCCCGACAATTCCCCCCCCCCTCCCCCCACCCACTCGCCACCAAGCCCAATTGCGCTGCAGTTTCTAAATATATTAATCTTCATGACGAGACTACAACAGCGACTGGCCACTCTGAATGAATGATTTTTGTCAGCACGAGGACAGGAGTTGGAGAAGGGGCAAAAACGGAAGGCCATTATGTCTTTCCATTAAAGTTGGCGCCCAAAGTAAAATAGGGATGATTATTTGCCGAAGTGGAACTGAAACAAAAGACCTGGGTCTTCTCAAAACCTTTGTAACCTACACGGCTACGATGGAAGGAATTTACATTTGTTGATTTGAAGATAGCTTCCTGCTTGAGTGTCACCCTCTGCACATCTTATTTTCATTACGATTGGTTTTTGTGTGCAGTTTGCTCAGGCAAGCCGTTTATCATTGCAAAAGCCTGATTGTCTGCTACAAAACACTGGGCAAGTCTTTCTGTTTCTCAGTGAAATGAACAGCTTTTCATTAAATAAAATGTGTAATCAACAGTGAGGAACTAAATTATTGAAATCGTTCGAGGATGGAATGGTTGTTACTGCCGAGTAAGGTGATACTTTCCTGGACTTTATTTTGTGAAAATGAGAAGTGAAATTATGACTTTTTTTTGGTTGCACTCCGTGCAAACGGTTTAATAAGTTTGATTCAGCGAGGGTAAAAGGACATTTAGTTTGCAAAGGGTATTAAAAATCAACGGTAAATCTGTAAACGATATTTCCTAACAGTGCTTCCAATCATAAATTAAGCCTGCAAAATGTCTATTGTGCTTTTGTGAGGTTGTACCTTTGAAAGCTGTTGTGACTGTAATAAGTTGGCAAAAAGTTTGAAAGATTTACGACAAACAAAATAGCAGAGGATATCAAACACCCTGAAAATGTCCCAATAGTCCTTTCCCTTAGTGATATAGTTGAAATTGTGCTTGAGTTTGGATTATAGCCGAAAACATTAAAATACGTTACACTGATAGTTTTCAGCTATATGTCTGTTTTACTGCAGTTCCAGACTATTAATTAACAAACCTCATCATTCCCTCTGGATTTAATGTTTTCAAATAAATGTAAAGAGGAATTAACAGGTGAGTTAGGCTGGCAGCGAATCATAATGGACGAAAAGAGGTATCTGCCTTCACCTGTAAAAGCCAAAACGACTTCTATTCGTTACTTGCCTAAGTGCTAGTATGAACGCTTTGATGAAACTGTGCAGTTTGATTAAGGGGAATAAAACGGAAGATGGGATTCTTGACTTCCACTCAGTAATGGGCATGAGTCAGAAACATTTCAGGGTGGTCCAGGAAAACTACTGTAGCTCTCTGTTGGTGTTGATAGATTATATTAATTCAAAAACATAACTCAGCATTAAGACAAACGACTGGCGGGAAGGGCCGAAAAATCCCGCCCATAGAATAATCTTTCCGACTTGACTATATTTTGAGTCCTTTTTTTTTTACATTTGTCTCGTCATGCAATTTGTACGTTTGACTAATTTGTGACTGTCTGCACAGCAATAATTTATAGTTGGTGCTTATTTTCTTTTGGGAGTATTTTTGGCTGTACGGTTTGTATTTATTGATCCACCTTCTACGATAACCCTAATAATTCGCAAAGCGCAACCCAGAAAACAGCATTTCTTCAAAGAAAATCAACACTAACCTTTAAACAACATTAATCTGGCAATTAGAAATTTGTAATGTCATCAAGCTTGCATACTTAAAAGCCTAACAGATAATTTATAAATAAACTACTGATATTGGTCCAAGTTTGCAACATCTGCAAGTTTGATTTAGGCCATTTAATATTGATATTTGTTCCACACGAAATGTGCCTTATTTATCTTTTACTGAATTGGCTTGTCCTCAGTGTCTAAGAGATAAGGTGAAGTGTCAATTGTGATGAACAGACGTTTGGCTAGTTGCTATGACAGCAAGCTCATCAAGGCTGTTGTGGTAAAGAGAGTTTGAGATTGGACTTGATGAAAGAGAAAGGCGATTGTCTCCTTTTGGCTTGGTGTCACGCGGAAGGAAGATATCTGATGGAATACAGCAATCTGTCAAAAGTACAAGCTGAGCTTCATTTGGTCGTATTCAAGAATGATGGCCCTGAGCAGGCTGGGGCAAAACAACAAAAGAACAAAATGAAATTGGTTAAAGTAAAGATTGCACACATAATAAAACATTCATTATCGCCGTCGCGATGCTAATCAAAATCTTCCTAAAATTGTTATATGAAGACCCTTAATGTAAGCCTACTTGTGACAATAATAAAGGTTATTAATATTATTATCAACTAATCAGATGGCAGTGTCTTTTTTGAAGCTGTTGCTTCGCACTGTGGCCATCATCGGGCCACAGACAGAATTGCCATTTGTTATATTTTTTGGATCACCGAACATTAATAAGTGGCCTGGCAGTCAGTTGGTGTACCAAACTACTGCACTTCAGATGGGTTCAAAATGGGACACGAGTGACTGAGGACTTGGTGGCCTCCCCCACATGCTGATCGAACCTTGTAGACCACCAGCAATGTTCGGAGCAGTAAGCGCTTGATTTGAGGCAAATCCAATATGATCCTTCTGCTCGCTCTGCCGACACTTCTGAAGCCAATGAGGATGTTCACACAGTAAAGATGGAACCTATTTGAATGTTTCCCATGTGAAGAAGGAAGGGCTGTTTACATTTCCAGATGATACGCTACAGGAGGAGGGAGCAGACGTTATCAGTTACAACAAACCTCCTCAGGTGATGGAAACTAATAGCATGTATGAAACATACTCAGTCGCCTCACAGTTTGCCAGTCTGCAACTATTTTGACTTTTGATTCCTTGTCAAATGTTGGGTCTTTTCACATGAGATTAACCTGAAAAGGATGATTCCATCTGTCTCAAGCATTGGATTGATTTCAAGCGCACCAGAGTTACTCTATAACCTACCATTATAATCTATGCAAAATTATTTGGAAAGTTGACATTTTTGTCTGAAATTGATCCCATTGTTATAAAGGCAGTAACGTGCTGTATAAGAATGTAAAAGACTTTAGCAACACATTGAGGACCCAGACAACTTCATCAATGTGAAGGGGCTTCAACGGCACCTACCATCAAGAAGGACAAGGACAAGAGATACATGAAAATGAATGAAATGAAAATCGCTTATTGTCACAAGTAGGCTTCAAATGAAGTTACTGTGAAAAGCCCCTAGTCGCCACATTCCGGCGCCTGTTCGGGGAGGCTGGTACGGGAATTGAACCGTGCTGCTGGCCTGCCTTGGTCTGCCTTGATCTGCTTTCAAAGACAGCGATTTAGCCCTGTGATACCTCACTCTGTTACATTGGCGACGACACAATCGGACAACAATCGCAAGTCCCAAAATACAAGGGGTTGCACCAGACATGGGCAAGAAATGGAAAAGACGAGGTCGGCAGAAAAACAGTGAGACTGAAACAATGACCAGGATTCTCCGGTTGTCGGGATTGACTTTTCCCGCCCGCCCCAGCAGGTTTCCTGGTGGAGTGGGGTAGTTTCAATGGGAAATCCCATTGACAAGCGGCATGAGGATAGAATCCTGCCATCAGCGAATGGGGTGCCGCTGAGAAACACGCGACTGGGGGATCCTATGTCGATGATAGGAACATCAAATCTGTTCGACCAGGGGGCTGAAGACAGGGGGCAATGTATTGAGAGACTCTGGGCTTTTTAATCGCCATTTAGATCATGGAGGAAGATAAGCAAAAAGTAATTTTGTTAACGGTTTGTGGGCCCCAGACCTACAACCTCCTTAGGTGTCTAATGTCCCCGGATGCCCCAGACACAAAATCATTTGACCAGCGAGTGACACTTGTGAAAAAGCACTTAAACGCAGCCCCCCCCCCCCATTATACTGCAGAGGTATAAATTTAATTTGGTCATCAGGAACCCAGGGGAGACAATTTTGGCTTTTGTTGCCAGACCCTGCCAAATGCCTGAACACTGCGAATTCAGATTGGTGTTAAGCGACATGCTCGGTGATCGCCTGGTGTGTGGTATCAACAATGTCAAGAAAATAGTTAGCCAAAATGAAAATGACCCTGGAGGTAGCTCAAGTCACCGAATGTGCTGAGATGGGAGCTTCTGAGCCACAGTGCGTGCAGAAAGGTGAGATAAATCAACTTTGGAGTGGAACGGCTGTTAGGCGAGTACAGTGTACAAAGTACAGTGGAGGCTGAACAGAGATCCCAGGAGCAGGATCGTGGTCAGAGGCAAGGAAGAAAAGTGGGCTGTCAGCCCAGGAATTTTGATGAGTGTTGCAGAAGTGGGGGAGTCCATCCCCCAAGAAATGTGTGACTGCAGAGAGTTTGTTTGCTTCAAGTGCAATACGAAGGACTACCTTCAAGTACACTGTCGCGCCAGATGTGGCGCCCATTCTTAAAGAAAACACACAATGACTCCCACTGTATAAAGTAGCGAAGAATCCCGAAGAGGAATCTGAGATTTCCAGGTTAAATATGGTTAAAGTAAACAAGCCGGCTCCTGGAGAATCAGTCCCCTTGGACCACAAGCGGCCGTTGAGCATGGAGTCGGCACAAGGGCATCGCTGACAGTGGTGGGTGAACAAATCTACAAGTACCTTCGAGGAGGAGTCTAAGCCCTGTGCCTAAGCAGCATGACTGCCAGGTTTGGCAGGGTGTGCAGGGGAAACCTTAAAGATTTTAGATATCACAACATCGCCAGTTTCGTATCAACAACAATTGGCTCAATTACCCATGATTGTTGTGGAATGCCATTGGCCAAGCCTCATCGGCGAGTCTAGTTACATCAGACAAAGTCAAACTGGCCAGAGATGGTCAGGATATCAGGCATCTTCCAAGAAATCTTGTCCATGTACGAAGATGCGTTTCAAAACGAGCTGGGGCGAATACGGAAAGTAACGTCAAACATTTACGTGCACCCCGAATCCACACCAAAATTATTCAGAACTAGGCCTGTCTCATATACTCTACACTAGAAGGTCAAGGCTGATGACCTGCTTGGAAGAAATAGGGATCATAAAACCGGTACATTCTTTGAATGGGTGGCCCCTATTGTCCCAGTCTTAAAACCTTACCGAATCTCTGGTGCTTAAAAACTCACCATAATCCAAGCAGCCCAACTCAACAAGTATCCCATCCCTCAGACAGATGACCTCCATGCAAGTTGGAAGGGGGCCTCCCATATACAAAGCTTGATTTAGTTACACTTATCTACAATTTGAACTGGACGTGAATTCGAGGAAATTCATGACCGTCAATGTGCACAAGGGGCTTTTCCAATATACCAGGTTGCCTTTTGGGGTATCATCTGCAATATTTCAGAGGACGTTGGAGAACCTGTTACAAGGAATCCCAAAGGTCATGGTATGCTTCGATGATGTCTTAGTGATGGGGACTTCACACGAAGAGCATCTGGCCACCAATTCATCTCCTCAAGCCTGCTCTTCAGCTCCTGGAGCCTGCTCTACCATTCAATCAAATCATGACTGATCTTTTCCTGGTCTCATGTCCACCTCCCTATCTGTTCCCCATATCCCTTTCACCTGTTTTTCTTATCAGAAATGTATCTATTTCCTGCTTGAAACCACTTAATGATTCAGACTCCACCGCACTACGGGGCAGCGAGTTCCACAAATTCACCACCCTCTGCGAGAAGTAGTTCCTCCTCATCTCAGTTTTAAATCTACCACCTCTCAACCTATATCTATGATCTCTCAGTCTAGATTGCTTTATAAGGGGGAACAGTTGGTCTATGTTTACTTTATCAATCCCTCTTAGTATTTTATATACCTCAATCAGATCCCCTCTCATTCTTCTAAACTCCAGCGAGTACAAGCCCTTTAATCTCTCCTCATACATCAATACTTTCATCCCTGGAATCAATCTAATGAACCTCCTCTGAACAGCCTCCAATGCCACCACGTCCTTCCTCAAATAAGGAGACCAAAACTGGACACAATACTCCAGATGTGGTCTCACCAAAACCCTATACAATGGCAACAACACTTCTCTACTTTTATACTCAAGTCCTTTTGCAATAAATGCTCACATTCCATTTGCCTTTTTTATTACATGCTGCACCTGCACACCGACTTTCTGCGATTCATGAACAAAGTCACCCAGATCCCTCTGCCCAGTCGCATTTTGAATTTGCTTTCCATTGAGATAATAATTTGCCTTTCTATGTTTTGGGCTAAAACGGACAACACTCAGGGGCTTGGGAACCTGAATTGTAGCTCCAGTATACAGGAGGTTGCGAGTAGTGAGGTCATGAGTAAGGTTTCAAAGTTGCAGAAGTGTACCGGCAGGCAGGAAGGTGCTTTAAAGTGTGTCTTCTTCAATGCCAGGAGCATCTGAAATAAGGTAGGTGAACTCGCGGCATGGGTTGGTAACTGGGACTTCGATGTTGTGGCCATTTCGGAGACATGGATAGAACAGGGACAGGACTGGTTGTTGCAGGTGCTGGGGTTTAGATATTTCAGTAAGCTCAGGAAAGGTGGTAAAACAGGGGGAGGGGTGGCATTATTAGTCAAGGATAGTATGACGGTGGCAGAAAGGACGTTTGATGAGGACTCGTCTACTGAGGTAGTATGGGCTGAGGTTAGAAACAGGAAAGGAGAGGTCACCCTGTTAGGGGTTTTCTATAGGCCTCCAAAAGGTTCCAGAGATGTAGAGGAAAGGATTGCAAAGATGATTCTGGATAGGAGCGAAAGCAACAGGGTAGTTGTTATGGCGGACTTTAACTTTCCAAATATTGACTGGAAACGCTATAGTTTGAGTACTTTAGATGGGTCTGTTTTTGTCCAATGTGTGCAGGAGGGTTTCCTGACACAGTATGTAGATAGGCCAATGAGAGGCGAGGCCATATTGGATTTGGTACTGGGTAATGAACCAGGACAGGTGTTAGATTTAGAGGTAGGTGAGCACTTTGGTGATAGTGACCACAATTTGATTAAGTTTACTTTAGTGATGGAAAGGGATAGGTATATACCGCAGGGCAAGAGTTATATATGGGGGAAAGGCAATTATGATGCGATGAGGCAAGACTTAGGATGCATCGGATGGAGAGGAAAACTGCAGGGGATGGGCACAATGGAAATGTGGAGCTTGTTCAAGGAACAGCTACTGCGAGTCCTTGATAAGTATGTACCTGTCAGGCAGGGAGGAAGTGGTCGAGCAAGGGAACCGTGGTTTACTAAAGCAGTTGAAACACTTGTCAAGAGGAAGAAGGAGGCCTATGTAAAGATGAGACATGAAGGTTCAGTTAGGGCACTCAAGAGTTACAAGTTAGATAGGAAGGACCTAAAGAGAGAGCTAAAAAGAGCCAGGAGGGGACATGAGAAGTCTTTGGCAGGTAGGATCAAGGATAACCTTAAAGCTTTCTATAGATATGTCAGGAATAAACGAATGACTAGGGTAAGAGAAGGGCCAGTCAAGGACAGTAGTGGGAAGTTGTGCTTGGAGTCCGAGGAGAGAGGAGAGGTGCAAAATGAATATTTTTCGTCAGTATTCACACAGGAAAAAGACAATGTTGTCGAGGAGAATACTGAGATTCAGGCTACTAGACTAGAAGGGCTTGAGGTTCATAAGGAGGAGGTGTTAGCAATTCTGGAAATTGTGAAAATAGACAAGTCCCCTGGGCCGGATGGGATTTATCCTAGGATTCTCTGGGAAGCTAGAGAGGAGATTGCTGAGCCTTTGGCTTTGATCTTTAAGTCATCTTTGTCTACAGGAATAGTGCCAGAAGACTGGAGGATAGCAAATGTTGTCCCCTTGTTCGAGAAGGGGAGTAGAGACAACCCCGGTAACTATAGACCAGTGAGCCTTACTTCTGTTGTGGGCAAAATCTTGGAAAGCTTTATAAGAGATAGGATGTATAATTATCTGGAAAGGAATAATTTTGATTAGAGATAGTCAACACGGTTTTGTGAAGGGTAGGTTGTGCCTCACAAACCTTATTGAGTTCTTTGAGAAGGTGACCAAACAGGTGGATGAGGGTAAAGCAGTTGATGTGGTGTATATGGATTTCAGTAAAGCGTTTGATAAGGTTCCCCACGGTAGGCTACTGCAGAAAATACGGAGGCATGGGATTCAGGGTGATTTATCAGTTTGGATCAGAAATTGGCTAGCTGGAAGAAGACAAAGGGTGGTGGTTGATGGGAAATGTTCAGACTGGAGTCCAGTTACTAGTGGTGTACCACAAGGATCTGTTTTGGGGCCACTGCTGTTTGTCATTTTTATAAATGACCTGGAGGAGGGCGTAGAAGGATGGGTGAGTAAATTTGCAGATGACACTAAAGTCGGTGGAGTTGTGGATAGTGCGGAAGGATGTTACAAGTTACAGAGGGACATAGATAAGCTGCAGCGCTGGGCTGAGAGGTGGCAAATGGAGTTTAATGCAGAAAAGTGTGAGGTGATTCATTTTGGAAGGAATAACAGGAAGACAGAATACTGGGCTAATGGTAAGATTCTTGGCAGTGTGGATGAGCAGAGAGATCTCTGTGTCCATGTATATAGATCCCTGAAAATTGCCACCCAGGTTGAGAGGGTTGTTAAGCAGGCGTACGGTGTGTTAGCTTTTATTGGTAGAGGGATTGAGTTTCGGAGCCATGAGGACATGTTGCAGCTGTCCAAAACTGGTGCGGCCACATTTGGAGTATTGTGTGCAATTCTGGTCGCCGCATTATAGGAAGCATTGGAAAGGGTGCAGAGGAGATTTATCAGAATGTTGCCTGGTATGGAGGGAAGATCTTATGAGGAAAGGCTGAGGGACTTGAGGCTGTTTTCGTTCGAGAGAAGAAGGTTAAGAGGTGACTTAATTGAGGAATACAAGATGATCAGAGGATTGGATAGGGTGGACAGTGAGAGCCTTTTTCCTCGGATGGTGATGTCTAGCACGAGGGGACATAGCTTTAAATTGAGGGGAGATAGATATAGGACAGATGTCAGAGGTAGGTTCTTTACTCAGAGAGAGTAAGGGCGTGGAATGCCCTGCCTGCAACAGTAGTGGACTCGCCAACACTAAGGGCATTCAAATGGTCATTGGATAGACATATGGACGATAAGGGAATAGTGTAGATGGTCTTTAGAGTGGTTTCACAGGTCGGCGCAACATCGAGGGCCGAAGGGCCTATACTGCGCTGTAATGTTCTATGTTCTATGCTCTTATCCACATTGAACTCCATCGGCCAATTTTGGCCCATTCTGCAACCTATCTATATCCTTGTGTAAACTCTTTGGGCGGGATTTACTGGGTGTTCATGCCAGCGGGAAATTCCGGTCCCACACCGCGCATGGGTTTCTTGGTAGATCCCGCCAGCAGGCTGCTTCCGCTGACGAAAAACACGCAGCGGGGTGGTCGATAAATCCCGCCCAATATCTCCTCTTCACTGCCTGAGATTGTCCTGGTGTTAAATCTTCTGGATACCCTGCCGGTCTCCTCGACCCACATCAGGAACATAACCCAATGTGACACGGTCCTCTTGAAGTTCAAATAAATGGTTCAAAGTGGATGGCACCACGACAAGTCAGGCCAGCTCAGGCCCTGCCAGCTGAGGAAAGATGAACTCAGTTGTGAAGGCGGAGTATTGCTCTGGGTTTCCCGGGTGGTGTTACCACCCCCAGCAAGGGAGTCACTGCTGCAGGGGTTGCACAGTGTGCGCCCTGGCTAGGCTAAGATGAAAATGTTGGCCAGGAGCTTCATATGGTGGCCGAGTATTGACAAAGATATTGAGGACCTGGTCCATTAGTGTGACTTCTGTCAGTCCCAGCAAACCTTGCTGCCTGCGGTTCATCTGTATCCATTGAAGTGGCCTGGCCGTCCGTGGACAAGGTTACACATATGATTTCGCTGGCCTCTTCCTGGGAAGAACGTTTTTGAAACTGATGGACTCCCAAGAGGTTGGAAGTCCAGGAGGTGGGGTCCACAACATCAGCGGCCACCATCGAAACCCTGAGGCACATGTCTTGCCATTCATGGCCTTCCAGAGTTATTGCTTTCCCGATAAGGGCACAGCTTTCACGGGGAGGAGTTCCAACATTTCGTGCAGACGAATTAAACTCATTAATATACAATTAACTTTCCAGAGCTTATGTCGTTAGCAGCTGAAGTCATAGCTGCCAATGGTGGCACGATTAAAATTGGGGATGTGTAAGGGGCCAGAGTTTGAGAAGAATGGGCCGCACAGCGGCGCATTGGTTAGCACTGCTGCCTCAAGGCGCTGAGGACCTGGGTTTGATCCCGGTTCTGGGTCACTATCCGTGTGGAGTTTGCACGTTCTCCCCGTGTATGTGTGGGTTTCACCCCCACACCCAAAGATGTGCAGGGTAGGTGGATTGGCCACACTAAATTGCCCCTTAATTGGAATTTCTTTTAAAATTTGAGAAGCGCAGATACCTCGAAGGGTGGTGGAGCTATCATAGTTATCATAGAATTTACAGTGCAGAAGGAGGCCATTCGGCCCATCGAGTCTGCACCGGCTCTTGGAAAGAGCACCCTACCCAAGGTCAACACCGCCACCCTATCCCCATAACCCAGTAACCCCACCCAACACTAAGGGCAATTTTGGACATTAAGGGCAATTTATCATGGCCAATCCACCTAACCTGCACATCTTTGGACTGTGGGAGGAAACCGGAGCACCCGGAGGAAACCCACGCACACACGGGGAGGATGTGCAGACAAACAGTGACCCAAGCCAGAATCGAACCTGGGACCCTGGAGCTGTGAAGCAATAGTGCTAAGCACTGAGGGATATGGGCCAAATGAGGACAAGTGGGACTAGCTTTGTGATAGAAACTGGGCGGCATGGACAAGCTCACCATGCGGCTTGCCCCAGTGGAAGAGGTGGCTGCTGATGGTACTGCAGCCACCAGAGGCGCAGGATCATCCTTGGACACCAGGCCCAAGGTGTGTGGGGGAAGGATGGGCTTTGCAGGGCAAAGGTGGGGCAGGGAAATGGAGGGCTGGTCAGAGGCAAGGGCTTTCAGCAGTCACCCTCCTGCCTGAGTCTCTCAAACAGGCACAGCGAGTGGGTGAATACGAGGAACCCCCTTCCCAGAAGGTTGCTGGCAAACCCAACAGAATTTGCTTGGAGGCCTTCCCAGGTTGGGGGAAAGCCATTCAGACCCCAGTCCATCTCTGAGGCTTCAATAATTTGAGCGTGGGCTGACTGATACTATCGCTTGGCTCCTAAATGAGCTTAATTAATGTCCCACCAGTGGCTGGCTATTCGACATCAGCTCCTTCTCCCTCCCACTAAACCTGGGGAGGGATTCCCACCACCGGGGAAACTGGTGTGGGGCCTCTCCCATGATTAAGTGGGCTTGGCCACCATGTTTCCCACTGTCATGGGCTGCATGAAACCCAGCCCTCTACATCATGCTTAATGGATGGTAGTAGTGTGTAACTCTCCCACAGAAACCAGATCAATTGATAATTTATAACCTGAGCTCAATGGATTTCTGGAAGCTGTGGGTATCATGTGATACAGAGCCAAGGAGGAAGGATGGATGAGGAGTACATTCAGCGATGATCTAATTGAATAGCAAAACAAGCTGAAGGGACTGAATGGCCTCCTTCTATTCCTATTCTGGTGAGACCAACAATAGCCACTGGGCTGTAAGTAAAATAAGTTATGCTTCAGGATCCCAACAGAAATGAAGTTCTTTGTTGTTTTGGGGAAATGTCAAATGCGGGCTGGGTTTTCACGGAATCTGGTCGACTCTGGATGTCTTACAAATGGTGGGCGGAATCCAGGTGTGGAAATCCCAATCCTATTTCTGGCATATCCCATTTCTGCTGGCATGGTGATGGGGGTCAGAGCATAAATCACAAGGTGGGAAAACTGAACTCAGCAGGGTCACTTGAAATTAATGCTGCACTCAAACGGACCCCAAATTTCTGCCTTAACCCATAATATAGAAGGGACATACATTTTCTTGAAAGACGGACGTAGTCTGTATCAGTGTCATGATCTGAAGTTATTTAAATACCCAGCCCTTTAAAGTGAAGAAGAAAATAAGCTGCAGCTTTCACTTGGAGTGAAAAAGAAGTCACCGTCTGTTTTAGTAAACAGATTGACAGTCCATCTAGTGTACCCCAGAAAAGACAGTAGCCATCTGTTCCTGCAGTTTCGATAGAGTTCCTTGTTGACATTTCCTTGTTTCCACTGTTATTATAGTGGATTACTTTTTGAATGCTTGACTGAGTTTCAAAAGCTCAAAAACCACTTATCCTGGCAGGCAGATGAGTTCACATTTTTATGGACAATTTAAAGCGGTTATTAAAGGATTAACTGCATTTAATGTGGTTAATGAAGGGCAGCACGGTAGCACAGTGGTTAGCACAGTTGCTTCACAGCTCTAGGGTCCCAGGTTCGATCCCTGGCTTGGGTCACTGTCTGTGCAGAGTCTGCATGTTCTCCCCGTGTTTGTGTGGGTTTCCCCCGGGTGCTCCGGTTTCCTCCCACAGTCCAAAGATGTGCAGGTTAGGTGGATTGGCTATGCTAAATTGCCCTTAGTGTCCAAAAAAGGTTAGGTGGGGCTACGGGGATAGGGTGGAGGTGTGGAGATAGGGTGGAGGTATGGGCTTAGGTAGGGTGCTCTTTCCAAGAGCCGGTGCAGGCTCCTTCTGCACTGTAAATTCTATGGTTCTATGGTTAGTGAATAGAAGGCTGTTTGTAGTTTACACCAGACAGACAACTTAAGGGGATTAAAAAAATTTCAATGGGTTGCATGAATAAGAGTTTTCATCAATATTAGACGTGTATGAGTGAGAGATCTCTTTGATTGTTAAAATATTATTTTTTTCATCTCCACATGGTTCCTGAGGTCTGCTTATAGTGGATACTGATGAGTGACTATGGAGAGGATATGGGAAGTATGAGGGGGTATAACATTGGCCTAGGGTTTTAGGGGATATGACCTTGGCATGGGGATATGAGAGAGCATGGAGGTGGCATTTGAGAATGAAAGGGCATGGGAGTGGGTGGGTTAGGGGGGGTATAGGTGAGGGTTAGAGGGCCGAGCAGCCTTTTCCACAACTGAGGCAGTTGAAGTCGCAGAGAATATGAGGCAGGTCTTCTCACTAACCTGCCTCGGCTCCCACCCACCTGAACTACCTCTGGAGACAATGGGTCAGACCCATCCCCGACCCATCCCATTCCCTGCAACCTACCCCCCCCCCCCCCCCACCCCCCCACCCCCCTCCCCCACCACCACCCTGCTTCACCCCTCCTGACCAAAAGTGAAAGTTATGCTGAGGTGGGTCTGCCAAATTGGGAAATTTCCTGACTCACCCACCCACCCCGGTAACAAAAATCCGGCTTTGTGTGTTTGCTATATGTAGGCTGGGTAAAGTTTAGGCATGCACCTGTGCATATGTCTATGCACTTGCATGTTGTGGAGTGATTAGAATAAATGCACAAGCGCCTGTAAATTTGCAACTCATTTACTGATGGCCAAAACTGCTCACAACTGTCAATAAGGGCAGCACGGTGGCACAGTGGTTAGCACTGCTGCCCCACAGCGCCAGTGACCTGGGCTCAATTCCAGCCTTGGGTGCCTGCCGGTGTGAAGTTCGCACTTTCTCCCCGTGGGTTTCCTTCGGGTGCTCCAGTTTCCTCCCACAGTCCAAAGATGTGCAGGCTAGGCGGATTGGCCATGCTAAATTACCCTTAGTGTCCAGGGATGTGCAGGTTAGGTGGGGTTGTGAGGTTACAGGGCTGGGCGAGAGAGTGGGCCGAGGTAGCGCGCCTCTTTCAGTGCACACCTGATGGGCTAAATGGCCCCCTTCTGCACTGTAGGAATTCTATGTAAACATTCCTGAGAGACCGCCCTATTATTCATGAAGGTGAAGGAAAACGCTTTTTGAAATAATGCATCCCACCAACGCCTTTGAACGAAACTTCCAGTGGTGAAGCCAGATTATGTAACCGTAGGCTTAATGATTACTCCGTCAATATGTGTTAGCAGTGGCATGTCTGCTGGGAAGGGAAGTGTTAAACTGAGGGTTTGTCACTTTGACTCTCCCCATATGGAGCACTGATGCAGGAGTGGATATTTAAAGGGCTGTTGGGACAGTGCCAAGATGAAGAGATGAACCCTTTGATTCTCTTCTTTGAGGCTGAATTGAACTCCCCAGGGGCTTCTCCCTCCCCTTTACACACCAAATTCCTCACTACTTTGAGTACGGTTTCCCAAATCCCTCTGAGACTCTAAACACCGTCACTGCTTGTGTAGTCTGGCTGTGAGGTTGCCTTTGGGTCTGGCGTCAGCTGTAATTACCTTGGTTGGAGCCTTCAATAACATACCTGCACTTAATTAAATCAAAAGTGGCCTTTGTCATGCTTTTTTAGAATGCAACTTAGAATTTCATTTACAATGTTGGAGAGGGCCAAGTCGCCATGTTACTTTCACCGCTGTCAGTGTGTCAGATTTTGCTGATAATGTTTAGATTTCAATGTCAGCTGCTATCAAGAGAGCCACAAGTTGCAGATTCAGGTCAAGTTTAATTATTTTCTGAATTCACCCTTTAGCGACCCATGGCACTTTTAATATTTACCCCATGACAAATAGATCTTCAGAATTTGTTTTTCCTGCATTTTTGTGGAGAGTTCGCTTTCACCCTTTGTATCGGGCGGTTTTTATTCATTTGGAAAGCTGCATTTTGTGAAAACAAATGTGACAACGGTTAAAATTGTAACATAATATAAACTGCAGTCCTCTCTGACTAAACCACAAAAGGTGAATGAGAAATTTCGCTGATGTTCTTCAAACGCGTTCATGTTTTCACACGAGGCTGTCCCTCGACACAAGATTGCAGGTTGATTATCTCTGTATGATAGTTTGCTCAAATATCCATTTTGATAGAACACCAGTTTTTAAGCATCTTACGCGCTTTTATAAATGTCAATATTAGATCCTTTAGACATTGACAAATGTCACCCGCTCCACTGCCTGACAGTCAGTTTAACTGTAGTGATTTTTAACACACAACAACCAATAGGTCGTGGCAGCTTTTACTGAAATAATTCTTATAACTCTTATCAGCAACCAAGTTAGCATTTCTCTGGTAACAGTTGATCCCAAGGGGATTGAGGTTGGGTGCCTCAATTCAAGAATTACTAGTACAGTACTTTAATCATGCTATTGTGGGATAAAATATTTGGGTGAGAGATACTGTATACACAATATATATGAATTATAAATATATATGGTTTTATTTTTCTACTGTTACTGTTTTACATATATACTAACGTTTATTGATAAGAGCCTGTTGGACTCTATATAACAGAAGGTATGAATTATATACATATATGTATACTGTTTTATTTCTATGTACTGGTTTCCATATCTCTCTTTCTTTCAACCTTTCCATATCCTGACAGTGCATAGGGCAGACTTCTGTCTGTTTCTGCAATGAAGTATCACTTGAACAGATCGCTATTCTGTCACCGTAAGGACTCATCCTTTTTAAAAACTATATAATATATATATTAGAGGGCAGCATGGTAGCACAAGTGGATAGCACTGTGGCTTCACAGCTCCAGGGTCCCAGGTTCGATTCCCGGCTTGGGTCACTGTCTGTGCGGAGTCTGCACGTTCTCCCCATTTCTGCGTGGGTTTCCTCCGGGTGCTCCGGTTTCCTCCCACAGTCCAAAGACGTGCAGGTTAGGTGGATTGGCCATGTTAAATTGACCTTAGTGACCAAAAAGGTTAGGAGGGGTTATTGGGTTATGGGGATAGGGTGGAAGTGAGGGCTTAAGTGGGTCGGTGCAGATTCAATGGGCCGAATGGCCTTCTTCTGCACTGTATGTTCTATGTTCTAGGTGCTGTTTCATAATATATATATATATATAGAAATACACACATATATTTAATCTATATTTTACTGATATATATATGTACACTATATACAACAGTATATACAAATTATACATGTTGCTATATATATACACAATTACTATTAGATATATATGTTACATATACTGATAACAGTATATATGTTACTGTATATACAACAGTATATAGGGTTTTGATTCTCCCTTCCTTCACGCCGACGGGATTCTCCGTTCCCGCATCGGTGAATGGGAGGTTTGGCTGAACACCAAATTCTCCGTCTTTGCGAGCAGCGGGAGCGGGGCGGACTCGCAATGGAGAGTCCCGCCGGGAATTATAGTACAAAATGTATATTTCAATATATACTGTTAGAATGGGTGGAATTTACTGATTTTTTTGGAGCTGGAAGAGTGGAGGGTTGTGTTGCTGGCTATTCCAGCCACGTTTTTAGAAACTTTGTGAAAACAAAACCAAGGGGTGGCCAGAAACTTTGACGTTTAGATAGAGCGCCCCGATGTAAACAAAATAGAAACCCCCTCCTCCAAGGAACTCCTCCTCCCCCCCCCCCCCCACCCATCATGGAGCCGACGGCACCACCTGCAGTGCCTGGGTGCCAGGCGGGGGGTATTGCCAGTGTTCTGCCTGGGCATGACCTTCTACCCCCCTGAGAGTTGCACTCACCTGTGTGGCTCCAGCAGGTTGCCAGGTGCACGTTGTGGGGACCTGACGTGATTCACGTTGATATGCCCTCACACCAACGTGAATGGATAATTTAATGTGGGGTGACTATCAGGGTGAAGTCCTGATGCACATGGTTAAGTAGATGCGAATGGAGATCCCTGCTTTTAAAGCCAGGATTCCCATTAGGTCATT
This sequence comes from Scyliorhinus torazame, assembly GCF_047496885.1. NCBI lineage: Eukaryota > Metazoa > Chordata > Chondrichthyes > Carcharhiniformes > Scyliorhinidae > Scyliorhinus > Scyliorhinus torazame. The sequence continues at coordinate 244,271,305 of NC_092716.1, forward strand.
GGCGTTGCAGTGGGGGGGGGGGGGGGGGGGGCATAAAGACTAATTTGCAACCCCGCTTGATTCTCCGCACCCTCTGCCATTTGAGGATGTTGTGTTATAATTAGAAGTGAATGGATTTTTGGGTGTTGGGCACGGAGACTGGTAGCGTGGTCATGCTCACCCAGGCTCCACATTCACATTGCAGGCTGCTGCGAACAACAAATCCCCCCCTTCTTGGTTTCCTCCCCCAAGCTCTCCACCTCTCAGGTACACCGGACAACCTGTCGTCCCAACTTCACTGCAGTGTTAATGCAAGCCCACTTGTGACAATAAGAAAGATTATTATTATTACGATGGCAGCCGGCCCCAGTTGGACCTGGCCGAAATAGAGAGCTGCCTCAGGGGGCACCGACAGGAGACGGTCGCTACCGGTGCATGGCCCAGTTTCCGCTGGGCCCTCTGGGTTCAACCTTATGTTAGAAGCTGGAAAATGTGCTCTTCCTCTGTTTGCAGAAAACTGTGAATGATTCCTTTACTCTATGTATAAACTATTGTATTCTTCGTCTCATAATTCCCAAAAAGGCTTATACCCTTCGTATTCAATGTTTTCCAGGAGGAAAAAACAGTTCAAGCCCCGGTAAACATCAGTCACACTGACACAACGAACATTGGAGATCCATTTTAAGGAATACAAGTTATACTGATGCCCTTAATTTCCAATTTTTGTTGTTTTCTTTTGTTGCAGATCGAGACTTACCTGCATTTTCCATTTTTGCTTCAGTCTTTATTTTGTTTTATTTAAAAATTCCTTTTGGACCCTGTCATTCCAATAAAGTTTCTGAGTTGATTTTAATTTCCACCCTGTGGAGGGGAGTGCTTTGCCCCAGAGATTTAAGGAACCAGCTGTAACAATTTATTGGTATCAAACTGTATTTTCATTCAGCTGTTAACATGAACATTCTTCTGCTGCTTTGTGTGCGCAACTACAAACGCTGAGACCCCTCGTTACAAACCTTTAATACAAGTCTGTTTGCATTGAAATAATACCAATCCACATTGTGGGTAATGAGCAAAGAACAGGCTCCAATTACTGTTTTGATTGCAGGACAGTTGGACCCACATAGAAGCTGGCATGGGAATATTTATCAGGGATAATCAGCTGTCACTCACTTCAGCTGCAGTTAGATGGTCTGAAGATGAATTTTACTCAAAACTTTTCCTGATCGGTTTAAAGGCTGAGATCTGTTAAACAGAAAGTATTTTGTTTCGACCACCTGAAGCCCACTTCCTGTCAGCTCAGTCTAAACTGGTGTAAACTTAACAAATGTTTCATTTCTCATAACCATAGGAATCTTCACTCAAAGATTGTGGAAATACTTTGGTACAGTGCCGACTGAAACGGAGAACCAAGCTCGGCAACTTTTCTTTTGGTGTAGTTGGATGACGGATAAATATTAACCAAAGCATCGGGAAGACCTGCTCTGGGAATTCTTACATCGAGAGGAGGAGGCAGGTGAAGCATCATCCAAAAGCAACTTACATTATGGACGCGGTCTGACGGAAAAGTTTCCAAGTGTCATTTCAGGCAGGTTTGACTAGGAATTGCTCCCTGGCTCTGTCGGTGAGTCCCTCACTTCTTTGGGCCCCGGAGTTTCGCACCGGTTCAGCCAGCACTAAATAGGAACAAAGTCCCACAGCGAGCGCATTTAGCCACTTGTTTCCCGGCGCTCGCAGCGCCAAGAAACACAACGCTAACGAACGGCACTCGAGTTAGGTGGGGGGGCCTCAGTGGGGGAAGCGCGTTCGAGGCCGTGCTGAGCCCCATTTTCTGCACTGAGGAGCTCCGCTCGCCGCAACTCCTCAGTGTAGCGAGAGATCGGGACGCCATTTGAGACCCCTGGGTGCCATTCCACCTGGTCCATGTTTGTGTGATCCGTTGCTGAATGGTAACCGGCTGGGGTCTCCCTGGCGAGGCTGGTAGATGCCGGGAGCCGGTTAGATCTGGCGTCAACAAGCTTAAGCCAGTTTAGAACCTACTTAAGCATGCAAGACTGGGTCCTGCCCTTTGTGGGAGGGATCCTGATCGCGCGAGGTGTACCGGCCATTGGGAAGCCTGGGAGAGACCTCTCCCAGCACCCGCCGGACGCGTCGCAACTCCATTCGTGGGGCACGAGGCCGGGAGATCATCCCCATCTGTTTTTTTACTCTTTCTGGTGAATTATATTGGGCTACGTTTCCATAAATGCTAACAGTCCCGTGGTAATTAATCTCAGGAGTTATTCTTTACCCTGTGAGCTTATCATTCGTGATTGTAAACAAGCTTTAGTGTATGTAGACATTCTTCTGAAGGATGACAATGTACCCCTGTTCAAGCTGGATGTACGATGAGTACGTTTTAATGCCTGTGTCTATCTTGCACATTTAGGATTGCAAATGAGAATCAGCTGGCTTCAGCACTGAAATCGCAGATTCGTCACACCCATGCATCAAAGAGGTTCTGTGAACATCATTATCTTTGGAGGACATCATTTATCTTCTGTAATTTTCATTCTGGTCAAATTTGTAGAATCTTGCTGCTCTGTGCCATTTACTTAAGGCATTTCCTTTTCCCTCTTTCCAGGATTTGTCACGTTCTGGCAGGTACCAGGTGCAAAAATAAGCTTTTCAGATTCATTTTGCTGAATGGTGAATCTCCGATATAGCGAAAGAAAACTGACGGCGTGGCTGTATTTTCTTGTCTTTTGTCATTTTTCTGTCCACATTTTGAAGTGGGACGGCACACCAGAAATGTGGATGTTGATTGGCTCTGACATGGAGGAATTCGCAACACTGACCCTGCAAACAGTTTGCCATTTCCTTTCTGTTTTGTTCATTACAGTGGAAAGCCCAATGTCCGTGGTGAACCCAGCGCAATGGGTAGGTACACCTCTCGGTGCAGTGAGGTCAAAGTTTGCAACCCTGCTGAACAGCTACTCACTTACATGTTATTGATCTCAAAGAATGGCAACAGTGGAACATCATTTTCTCATTAAATTGGTCAAACACTATTTATCTGATTGATGGCAATTAGAGAAAATGTGCAAAGGTGTCAAAGGGTAGTAGTGGCAATGCGGTTATTAGATTATTTTACGACTTGTGGGAATATGTGCTCACTCTCTGAGCTGGGCATCCTTTGCTTCAGCGGTCTGACTTGTGATTGCAAGCACCCGAGTAAAACGCATTTCAGGTGTTTTTCCTGAACCAGTTGTAGCATTTTCATTCACTGTTTGGGGGAAATGGAACAAAGATTGCTGTTGGACAAATTGAGACTCACATGCCCTTTTTTTTTGCGAGGAAAGTTTGCATTTGGGCGGAGGCAGGGGTGGGCGGAGACTTCTATTTTCATAGTGTAGCCACCTAAAATGGCTGATTCCCTATTAATTTGGCCAAAACCCGATTTAAAATGGCTAACCGAAAAGGCTGATGGGAAAAGCAGCCAACAGGACACAAATGGACAGCTGCAGACAGGATAGCGTATTCGGCTCTGGGGAAGTCGGCCCAGATCGATACTCAAGACTATTAGCAGCACATCAACCCAGACATCTGCAGTTTAATTGGCTATCCCCGGGAACAATTGAACATATTAGCAATTGAATGCCGGGCCAGGCCTGTCGGCGCCTGCAGTGGCCGAAACAAAGATCGGTGAACGACCACCCCCCGATCGAGGAATCGCCCCATTATTGGAGCATATCGAACCCAGTGATTGGGAACAAGTCCAATCACTTGGGACTCAGGGTCAAGGGCCGCCCCGAGAGGTGGGAAGCCCCTGGGCCCTATAAAGTGAGGGGCCAAGTTCAGATATCTCTCTCTCTCCCTTCTTCTCCTGCTCGCGACCTTTGCAAGAACATCGACCAGAAACTGTAAGTTTGACTCCAACGATGGCTACCCGATAAAGACTCCTAGCCATCGACCCGTATCAGCCTTTTGAATCCCGCGGGCCAGATCCGATTCGATAAGCCATTTGTTTCCCTGACCTGGTGGGCCCTTCCTAAAGTTAAGTATTGGCCAGTCGTGGTAGATTTCGATATAGATAGTAGGATTATTGTGTAAGCATTAATTGTTGTATATAATAAATGACCGTTGATTTCAATCTTACTAAGCGGTGTGCTGACTTATTAATCATAACTCGAGCTTGAACCACATGGCGGTATCAGATAGATACCTGGCGACTCGTGAGTAAAGGTGACATAATCAGAGGTAATAAAACTAAAGCTAAAAAGAGCAACATAATTGGCGACTCCGCCGGGACCCGACATAGAAGTGGAAAACCACTCCGGGAGAACCCCAGAAATTTGAATAGAATCCAATCGGAAACAAAAACAAAAAAACCACAAGTGTTCAAGCGGTTCTGGTTAATAATTCACAATTCGGAAGTGTGTGTATGCATGTGTAACTAACAGGGTTATAAGGTAAAACTGATAGATTTGTGTGGCGTCAAAACTGTCGGAAGTCTGTATTTTCGGAAATTAGCGCAAGCCGTACCCGCATCTATGACACCACCTTAGCCCCCTGTTCCAAATTTGAAGTAGCGAGCAGATAAGAGAGATGGCCATGCAGGCAATGCAGGCAATGCAACGCCTCATGAACCCCGAAGAATTTGCGGTCGCACCGATCAGCAGCATTAAAGTGGGACAGTATCCCATTTGGGAAGTGGAAATTCGCAAATTTCTGCAGGGCAAAGGATGGCCCGTGTGGAACGGTTTCTGTAATAATGACGACTCAGGTCCCGGAAGTATAGGGCATACTTCGTGGGAGAACATGAGTGAAATTCATAAGAAAAGCTTAGCAAAAGCGCGCAAGCCGATGGCAATCGTGTCCTGCATGGCACAATTGCGAGGCACAGAGGAGGTCGTCAGGACGCTCCGAAAAGAATTAGAAGGCATACATCGTATGAGTAAAATCGATGTATACGAGATGGAAAAAGAGAACCTGGAATTGAAAAGGCAGTTAGAAGCCAAGGACGAAGAGGTGGCTGACGCCAAACGGGGTCAACAGTCTTGTCTGGCGCATTTAAGCAGTTTTCAATCCCAGTATGAGAAGGCTTATCCGGACACGCAGCGTGCCGTCCTGGTTAAGAAAGAGACAGAGAAGCAGGTGGAGACGCTACAGAAGCAATGTAGTGATCTCAAGGCAGCCTTGAGAGCGCTCCACGCTGCAACCACGGAACAAAGCCAGAGTACCTTAGACCATGCGAAGTGCCGAAAGCAAATTGCAGACCTGCAATCAATGCTTTCTGTCCAAAAGGGATTCCAAGACACCTTTGGGGAAAGTTTAGAACAGGAAGACGGCCCTGATTGGGAAGAACTGCAAGAGACAGCGCAGAGATATGTTCAGGGAACATGTGCGCAGGGAAAGCCCCAAAGGAGGAAAGCACCCCCACCCCCCCCACACAGCAGGTAATACAGGCTCCCATGAACCCTGTAACAACCCACCGCACCGCCACAGCAGACGCGGCGGACGTCTTATATTCCACCCCCCTCACAGTGACCCAATTACGGGACGCGTGTGCTAAAATCACACCGTTCCTCCCCGCTTCAGACCCACACCATTTCTTTGCCACCGTCAAACACCAGGCGACCTTGTACGGCCTGGATGAGAAAGAGCAGGTAAAGCTCACGGTCCTCAGCTTAGACCCTTCAGTAGCAGCAGCCCTTCCCGACCCACAGAATGTAGGAGGAGGCACCCTTGCAGAAATGCATACCGCGATCCTGGATGCGATCGGGTACAACCGGGGCGACCCCATAGACGGTCTAAATAAGTGTAGAACACTTAAGTCTGAACACCCCACAGCGTTAGCAGGACGCTTGTGGATTCACTTTGAAGCCGTTTTCGGAAATGTAGACCGTGCCCATTTGTCCGCTGACAATATGGCCAAATGGACCCGCACCCTTATCTCCCATGCCACGGAAGCAGGACAGAATGCCTGTAGTAATTATGACCCCTCGGAGGAGGCTCATAATGAGAAGTGGGTGGTCAAAAGATTGTCCCGCGTTTGGGAACAAGCGGCTCACAGTAAACCCGCAACTAAAACCCCTGAGGAAAAGCAAGCCGCCGCAGACGTGCAGGCAGTAAGAACCACTCTTCACAACCCCGCCTGGGTAAACGAGGGAAAGAGCAGCCCCCCAGCAAAACCGCAAGAATGCTACAATTGCGGACGATTGGGACATTTTGCCAAAGAATGCAAGGCCCCTAAAAAACTACAGGGAGCCCAACAGACAGGCACTCTCAATAAGAAATAGGCAGAGCCCATACATAGCGTTAGCGCCCAGTCTGATCAGACAGACTTGACCGGAACGGACTGACGGTGTACAGGCTCCCCCAGCTGGGTCTGCGATACCCTGTGGGATAGGTCAGGACGACCCGTAGACACAGCAAAGGTTAGGGGACAGCCGATCGAGCTTCTCTGGGACACAGGAGGGTCCCGCACAACCTTAAATTCCTCCACCCTTGGTAAGGACACGTGGCCCACCACATCCACGATCATCCTCAGCAGCTTCACAGGCCACTCACAACAGGGGCATATCACGACCCCTGTACCCATCCAGATCGGAACTATTAATACAAAACACCCCGTAGTATTAGTCGACCTGCCCCCAACAGCAGAGCACATTTTGGGGATCGACTTCATGAATTCTCACCACCTCTCTTTCGATCCAGTCAACCAGTGTGTCTGGAAGATGGCGAAATCCGCTAGGGCCCCTGCAACGTTCAATATAGGGGATTATATGAACAAAATTAGCGCAGTAGGCGAGTTTTGGTTCAACCCCACCACACTCAGCACGGACCGACAGGTTAGGGCAGTCCTGCAAAAAAACAGGGCATCATTCGCGACCCACAAACACGACTGTGGACGGATGACCGGTTCCGTACAAATAACAGGACCGGACCCTATACCCCAAAAGCAGTACGGATTCCCCCTAGAAGCAGAGGGAGAAATCCTAAAGGTTATAGAAAGTTTATTAGAGCAGGGCGTCCTAAGATCGGTAGCCTCAACTAATAATGCCCCGATTTGGCCAGTAAGGAAGCCCGACGGATCATGGCACTTGACCATAGATTATCGGGAACTCAATAAAGTCACCCTCGTAGCAGCCCCCACCGTTGCAACAAGTCCCGAGACCATGCTCAAACAGGGACTCCATGCCCGATATTTCACGGTTTTGGACGTCAGTAATGGGTTCTGGTCCATTCCATTGGCAAAGGCGTGCCAGTATAAATTTGCCTTCACTTTCAGAGCGCAGCAGTACACGTGGACATACCTGCCACAAGGATTCCACAACTCCCCCTCCATTTTCCACCGACAGCTGGCAAATGGACTAGCAAAATTTTCTTGCCCCGAATGTCTGGTACAGAATGTAGACGATCTACTACTGCAGACAGACACGAAGGAAGAGCACATTGAGCTTCTGTCTGAACTCCTGGAATTACTACATTCCATTGGCTGTAAAGTAAACCCCAAAAAGGCCCAGATATTGGAAGAGAAAGTGGTATATTTGGGTACTATTATCACACACGGCAAACGCGAGATCGAGCACAAAAGAATTGACTCAATCGCTAAATTGCCCCTTCCCCAGCACGTTTCAGCCCTCCGGTCGTTTTTAGGACTGGTTGGCTACTGCCGAAACCACATTGACGGTTTCGCCAGCAAGGCAGCACCCCTCTCAGACCTCCTAAAGAAAGGAGCCCCCTGGGAATGGCTTCCGCAGCATACGGATGCTGTGGAATCATTAAAACAGGCACTCATAGCAGCCCCCGCACTACAAGTTCCAGACCCGCTTTCCCCTTACGCAATAGAGGTAGCGACCACAGACCGCACCCTTTCAGCCGTGCTCCTGCAGGAACGGCACGACCAGCTAAGACCCGTGGCTTATGCCTCCCGAATTTTAGATGCTGTGGAGCAGGGATTCTCACCCTGTGAGAGACACCTGCTCGCAGTTTTCTGGGCAGTCCAGTACTTCTCATACATTACCGGACTGAACCCCATCACCATTTTGACCGAGCACACCCCCACCCAACTTTTACTGGACGGACGACTTAAAAACGGTACCGTCAGCCAAATCCGCGCTGTTAGGTGGACACTTCTCTTACAAGGACGGGACATCACAGTCAAACGGACCAAAACACACACATACTTAGCGGACAATCTACAGTACCCCGGAACCCCCCATGAGTATGAAATCATCTCGCCCCACCATAATACAGGCCCCTTTATAGCTAAAACACCCCACAGAAAACTAGCCACTCCATCTCAGAACCCCCCTCACCCGGACACGTGTGACCCCATTAGGATCTATGTGGATGGATCTTCCACAGTCCTGGATGGCAACGCATAACAGGTTGTGGGATTTATGTGGAGGACGTGCAGGGACGCGCCCTCGAGGAAATCGCATTAAAATTACCCGGACACTTAGGCGCGCAGGCAGCAGAGCTTGCGGCCATCGCTTACATTGTAGAGCACCCAGATTCCTTCCCCAGCCCAGCAGACATATATTCAGACAGTATATACGTGTGCAATAGCCTCACTGAATTTCTGCCCCTCTGGGAAACAAGAGGATTTGTTTCCGCGGATGGGAAACCCCTCCCCTCAGCCCCATTACTCCGCCATATTTTGCAAAAAGCCAAGAACCGGATCTTTGGCATTATAAAAGTCCGCAGCCACCATCGTTCCTCCCCCCCTGGAAATGTAAAAGCCGACGCACTGGCTAAGGCAGGATCCAGGCATGGGTATTTTTGGAAGCCCCCCGAGAGCGCCCCAGTGAGTGCGCCAGTGAGTGCAGTTCAGGTCGCGCAGACTAGGATCGAAGATCTAGTAGAGGCCCAGAAGCAGGACAGCGCTCTCACTGAAATCGTGAAAGGGAAGTTTCCAGCCACATACGAGAGGTACAGAAATACAATAACCACACATGACGGTGTGGTGTTGAAAGACACCCTTTATGTAGTTCCTGAGCAGGATAGGAACCAAATAATCTGTTTATTCCATAATGGTCATGGACACCAGGGAATCGAACCCACCGCAGCCCACCTCAAACAGCTTTGTTGGTGGCCAAATCTCAAAGAGGATGTATCCCATTACATTGAGAATTGCCTCATCTGCGCTCAGAACAACCCAGATAGATATGCCAAAAAGGCACATCTCAGCCACACCCGACCCGTTAACGGCCCCTGGACTAACCTCCAGATCGATTTTATAGGTCCATTGCCCCCTTGCAGGAATGGCTATAAATATGTTCTGGTGGTCATAGACACTTTTACAAAGTGGGTGGAAGCATTTCCAGCCCACACCAACACCGCGAAAACCACCGCCAAAATCCTAACCCACCACATCTTCACAAGATGGGGACTCCCCTGCAGTATTGAGTCGGACCAAGGTTCTCACTTTACGGGACGGGTCATGCAGAACGTCCTCACGATATTTGGCATAACCCAAAAATTTCACATTGCGTACCACCCTCAATCGAGTGGTATAGTGGAGCGCATGAATCGGACCCTAAAAACCACCCTTAGAAAAATGGTCCAGCAGAACAACACACCACTTAGGATTCTGTCCTCCCCTTTGCGCTGATGTTCTTGCATAACACTGTTTCCACCTCCATAGGTTACACGCCACACACCCTCATGACCGGATGCCCCATGAAAGGGACAGAGTACTTGTTGGGTTTAGACCTGATCAGCCCTGAAGTTACGGCACTCACCCACGAGAAAGCCGTTGAACAATTACTTGTAAATGTAAAAACGGCTCAGTTAGCAGCCGCTGTTAAACTGGGCACTAAAAGAAAACAGAGCAAGGCCTGTTTTGATAAGGCAGTACATGCAACGGAGTATAATATAGGACAACAAGTGATGTTGGCTGTGTATAACCCCAGCACATTTCTGTCTCCGAAATACTCGGGTCCGTACTCCATTACGGATAAAGTAAGCCCATCGGTATATAAAATCAAATACCCAAATGGTAAGACTGCGTGGTTTCACATAAACCAGCTAAAGGCTTATGGAGCACAGTCAAACCACGCCCACCACGTCATGCTTGACGCAGCAGACTAAACCCCGCCCACAGCCAACGTGACCACACCAACCCCCACCACGTCCAGCCCAGACATGGACTCGCCCCCGACTCCACCCACCAACTTTACACTCCGCCCCGGAACGCCCACAGACTGCAGCAGCACAGACAGCGACTGTGACTCTGACGACAGCCACAGCACGCCTCCCTACTATCCTGGTCCCACACCCAGCGACTCCGAGTTCGATTCCAGTGACCTCTTCCTCATCACTTTCTTAAACAAACCACACCACCGACCACCGAACCACACGGACGACCCCGACTTTATCCCCACACAACTTGAAGAACGCCATTGGCACCGCGACAACTCCTACAGACTCGTCCGCAACGACGAGAGCAACCCCAACTCATACCACGCAGCCCTCTCAACATTAATTCACTCCAGAATTTGGCACCCGGGAGAAGGGGATGGCCCCGAGTCAGACCCCCAATCTGCCAACCCCTTTGCGACCCTGTTCGCAACAGAGAACTGAGGTGTCCACATGATGATTTAAGGGAGACACTTGGTGAAAAGTGTTGTCCATCCTGATGGAACCTGCAGAATGTTTTGCGTTGTTTGTCGGTTTGTTTAAATGTTGTTCGTCCGACAGGAGAATGGGTCTCACGGTCACACACCCATTCACCGGAAACTTTTTAGCTCTTTCCAAAACCCCCACCGCGGCCAGACGCCTGTTCAGTGGTACCAACTTATCTGCAGATACCTGGTCAACAGACCAGACGCTTGTCCAGAGGAACTAGCTTTTCAGCTGATACTTGTTCGGGTATCAGACGCCCGATCGTAACTGCCCTTCTGATTTGACAGGAGAATTAAAGCAGCAACCCCACCATGATGACTACATTTTTGCCCGTTCTTGTCGGTTGCTCAGGCAGTGGAGAAACGGCGTGAGACCCGCCCTGCCTGGGGACCCCCCCGTTGGTCAAAAACGCTCGGGTAGGGGACATACGGTATTGGTAGCCGTCCTACCCGGGGACTCCATCCAAATCTTACCCGTCGCGGCCCATACGCACCTCATTCAACCTTTTCCTTTCAAAAACAGTTTTATTTATTTAGGCAACCTTTGGGTTGCTGCCAAATGCTATTTTCATCCTAGAACATTTGGATGGTAAATCAGCACTGATCCACCATTGGGAAGTGTGCCGTGTCCTAATATTAGTTTTGAAAAAAAAAAATGAGGGAGTCACATAGAGTGACCAATTATAAGGGAATAATTGGCCCCGCAGGACAGACACACTAACATGCCGGATATTATACCAAGGTAGTTACAGATACTATGCTTGTTTTACAGAACTCCAGAAGCTCCAGGACCGGAGAAAACAGAGAACACAAAGAAAGAAAAAGAAGGAGGACAGCCATGAGGACTTCTTTCTTCGTGATCAAGATTTTTATACCCGACATTTGGTTGCGCGGGAACGCGGACCCCATTACTCCAAACCCCCCTGCCGTTAATGTTTCACTGCCCCGCAGTACCGAGGGCCCAGTCACCAGCCAGGCTGCATTATCCTGGTGTGCCAAGTTCATAGCTTGGTACTCCCTGTCGTACGTAATTGAAGCACTATTAGCATTGGCAATACTCTGCTGTGCAGTACAGACTATGCGCCTCCGCAAGTGGAGAAGGAGAGCCTACCGCGCTCGAACCCCAGTATATCGGATCCAATCCCCGATATTCGGTTAGGACCAGACCCCCGCGACCTATGAAACCAGAATAATAAAACATGCATTTGCGTTTTCTGTAAATAAAAAAATGTACAAAACCCCATCAACAGAAAATGTATGATCCTGAGCTTGACTGCCAAGCCAGGAAACAATATATGGAATGCTATGATTGTAGTTGTATGTTTTAGAGAGATAGGATGATGCAATGCTTGATGAGTGTATTTAGGTACAATTAGAGGTTCCAAGTTTTTATTTTTTAGATACATGCCCCTGCCTGACATAGCGCCCTCAAGAATTGTTTAGGTAAATTTTTGTGCATAGCTAGGGTCAGAATAGTGGCCATGTAGGAGGTGTTCCCCCCCCCCCCCCCACCCCGGTCAGGGAACGGAAAGGACAAAATTTATGTGATCCTTCACGCTTCGCGTTAGGATCACAAGGAGGGACTGTAGCCACCTAAAATGGCTGATTCCCTATTAATTTGGCCAAAACCCGATTTAAAATGGCTAACCGAAAAGGCTGATTGGAGAAGCAGCCACCAGGACACAAACGGACAGCTGCAGACAGAATAGCGTATTCGGCTCTGGGGAAGTCGGCCCAGATCGATACTCAAGACTATTAGCAGTACATCAACCCAGACATCTGCAGTTTAATCGGCTATCCGAGGGAACAATTGCAACATATGAGCAATTGAATGCCGGGCCAGACTTGTCGGCGCCTGCAGTGGCCGAAACAAAGACAGGGGAACGACCACCCCCCGATCGAGGAATCGCCCCCTTATTGGAGCATATCGAACCCAGTGATTGGGAACAAGTCCATCACTTGGGACTCAGGGTCAAGGGCCGCCCCGAGAGGCGGGAAGCCCCTGGGCCCCATAAAGTAAGGGGCCAAGTTCAGATATCTCTCTCTCTCCCTTCTTCTCCTGCTCGCGACCTTCGCAAGAACATCGACCAGAAACTGTAAGTTTGACTCTAGCGATCGCTACCCGATAAAGACTCGTAGCCATCGACCCGTATCAGCCTTTTGAATCCCGCGGGCCAGATCCGATTCGATAAGCCATTCGTTTCCCTGACCTGGTCGGCCCTTCCTAAAGTTAAGTATTGGCCAGTAGTGGTAGGTTTCGATATAGATAGTAGGATTATTGTGTAAGCATTAATTGTTGTATATAATAAATGACCGTTGATTTCAATCTTACTAAGCGGTGTGCTGACTTATTAATCATAACTCGAGCTTGAACCACGTGGCGGTATCAGAAAGATACCTGGCGACTCGTGAGCAAAGGTGACATAATCAGAGGTAATAAAACTAAGGCTAAAAAGAGCAACAATAGAATTTACAGTGCAGAAGCGCCATTCGGCCCATCGAGTCTGCACCGGCTCTTGGAAAGAGCACCCTACCTAAGGTCAACACCTCCACCCTATCCCCATAACCCAGGAACCCCACCCAACACTAAGGCCAATTTTGGACACTAAGGGCAATTTATCATGTCCAATCCACCTAACCCGCACATCTTTGGACTGTGGGAGGAAACCGGAGCACCCGGAGGAAACCCACGCACACACGGGGAGGATGTACAGACTCCACACAGACAGTGACCCAAGCCGGAATCAAACCTGGGACCCTGGAGCTGTGAAGCAATTGTGCTATCCACAATGCTACCGTGCTGCCCTTACATTGTTATTTTGCATTGCTATTTCTTTTGGCCCATCTTTCCCTGGAAGTACCAGCTGGAAATTGGCAACGTCAAGTGTCCAGTGCTGTTCTGAGATGGGTCTTTCTACCTTGAACTCTAGGCATGGAACTCTGTGCTTAGACAGACTGTAGACATTCTCTGGTATTTGCTTATCACTTGTTTGTTAGTACTGCTTCTAACAGGTTACAGAGGAGGTCTGTTGCTCCTAGGCATGCTGTCAGCCTCCCTTGCTCGCTCTCTCTCTCTCTCTCTCTCTTGAGTCGAACACATGATGGACAGGTGTCAATGGTGCACCATCTATGTCACACATTCACATATCCCACCTGTTAACCCTTTGTACCGCAAGTGCACCTGCCTGAAACAGATGTTGGGCACCTTGTATCTCCAAATTAGGGCCCTAAGGCATGTTCAGGAGCTCACATGACATTTGTATATTACTTTATCAGAGTTACAAAGCCAGAGTGTGGACAGGGCCAAACCCCTAATCCAGCTCCTTGCCAGCTCCAAAAACCAATTCAAATTGAATCCAATTCATGGTCCCCACAAGAGAGACATACCAGATCCAGGCATTACACCTGACTTCACGCTCATCTTTTTAGTGACCTTACCCATTGCCCTTACAGGAATGCCCAGCAACCGGCCACAAAATGGTAAGGAACGTATTTGGTTTCTGTGGAGCCAGGAGGAGCAGGAATTACCTGCTCAACACTCATTTTACAGAATTCATTTTGTTTTTTACTCCTCTTGTCATCAATGAAGATGTCAAAGGTTCTCCACATCTTGGTGAAGTGGCCATTCTTCATGCAGTTTGTGGTAACAAAGAGTATTTCAGAAGGGTGTTGTGTTGTATGTTAGGCAGTTTCCAAATTGACACTATATAAAATGCATGTTATAGCAATAGCCAAGGCCCACATTAAAGGAGTAACCCCGCCCCCTCCCACTGGGTGATTCAATGAGTCAGGCAATACTTTTAAATGGAAAGAAAATGTGTATTTTTATTGTCTGTGGGTAACTTTGCAATTTAAAATGCAGCAGCGAGGTAATTACCTCACCACATCCCCCATCTTCTTTGATATAGCCCGGGGAGAATCTGTGGGGCATGCGAAGAAGTTAGACACGGTGACACAGTGGTTAGCACTGCTGCCTCACAGCACCAGGGAACTGGATTAAATTCCGGCCTCGGGTCACTGTCTGTGCGGAGTCTGCACACGCCCCCGTGTCTGCTAGGTTTCCTCCGGGTGCTCCGGTTTCCTCCCACAACTCAAAAATGAGCAGGTTAGGTGGATTGGCCATGAGGAATTGCCCCCCAATGTCCAAAGTTGTGCACATTAAGTGGGGTCACTGAAACGGGGCAGGGGAGATGGCCTACGTAGGGTGCTCTTTCAGAGAGTCGGTGCAGAATCGACGGGCTGAATGGCCTCACAATTCTTTTTTTAAAAAATATTTTTTATTCTCCTTTTTCACATTTTCTCCCAAATTTACACACACCAACAATAAACAATAATCAGTAACAAATATGTCAATCCCCATATCAATACCAACGATCCATGATCCGGCAATGTGCAGGCCGGCTCCACCGGGAAGCTCTGTATCTCCTTTCCGGCAAAATCCCAAACCTGCATGTCTCTAAACATGTCCCCCTGCTCCAGCCCACACTTCGCTTCCAGCTCCTTCAATCCTGCAAACCGACCCCTAAGAAACAAATCTTTTAGTGTCTTAATCCCCTTCTCCTCCCATTTCCGAAAATTTCCATCCCACCTCCCTGGCTCAAATCTGTGGTTCCCCCGAATCGGCATTTCCCCTGACCCTGCCCCCAACCCGAAGTGTGGTTTTGATCCCACCAAACCCCAAACATTAGCCCGCATGTTCACACAAACAAATGACAAAAAGGAATTAGGGATCACCCATAGTCGCCATTAACACACACAGCCCCCTCCCCCCAACCCTCCCACCCACATGCCCCAACTAATGTTCGATGTTATCCAGTTCTTGAAAGTGCATAATGAATAATGCCCATGAATTGTAGAACCTCTCCATCCTTCCCCTCAGTTCAAACATAACGAGAGATATTGTAGGCCTCGTCAAAAAGAAAAAGGAGGCATTTG
This sequence comes from Scyliorhinus torazame, assembly GCF_047496885.1. Classification (NCBI taxonomy): domain Eukaryota; kingdom Metazoa; phylum Chordata; class Chondrichthyes; order Carcharhiniformes; family Scyliorhinidae; genus Scyliorhinus; species Scyliorhinus torazame. Next base: position 244,286,829 of record NC_092716.1, read on the forward strand.
TCAGGGCTAAAAGGCTGGGAACAGACGAAGCCTGCGTGGAATATAAGGAAAGTAGGAAGGAACTTAAGCAAGGAGTCAGGAGGGCTAGAAGGGGTCACGAAAAGTCATTGGCAAATAGGGTTAAGGAAAATCCCAAGGCTTTTTACACGTACATAAAAAGCAAGAGGGTAGCCAGGGAAAGGGTTGGCCCACTGAAGGATAGGCAAGGGAATCTATGTGTGGAGCCAGAGGAAATGGGCGAGGTACTAAATGAACACTTTGCATCAGTATTCACCAAACAGAAGAAATTGGTAGATGTTGAGTCTGGAGAAGGGTGTGTAGATAGCCTGGGTCACATTGAGATCCAAAAAGATGAGGTGTTGGGTGTCTTTAAAAATATTAAGGTAGATAAGTCCCCAGGGCCTGATGGGATCTACCCCAGAATACTGAAGGAGGCTGGAGAGGAAATTGCTGAGGCCTTGACAGAAATCTTTGGATCCTCACTGTCTTCAGGGGATGTCCCGGAGGACTGGAGACTAGCCAATGTTGTTCCTCTGTTTCTGAAGGGTAGCAAGGATAATCCCGGGAACTACAGGCCGGTGAGCCTTACTTCAGTGGTAGGGAAATTACTGGAGAGAATTCTTCGAGACAGGATCTACTCCCATTTGGAAGCAAATGGAAGTATTAGTGAGAGGCAGCACGGTTTTGTGAAGGGAAGGTCATGTCTCACTACATTGATAGAGTTTTTCGAGGAGGTCACTAAGATGATTGATGCAGGTAGGGCAGTGGATGTTGTCTATATGGACTTCAGTAAGGCCTTTGACAAGGTCCCTCATGGTAGACTAGTACAAAAGGTGAAGTCACACGGGATCAGGGGTGAGCTGGCAAGGTGGATACAGAATTGGCTAGGTCATAGAAGGCAGAGAGTAGCAATGGAAGGATGCTTTTCTAATTGGAGGGCTGTGACCAGTGGTGTTCCACAGGGATCAGTGCTGGGACCTTTGCTCTTTGCAGTATATATAAATGATTTGGAGGAAAATGTAACTGGTCTGATTAGTAAGTTTGCAGACGACACAAAGGTTGGTGGAATTGCGGATAGCGATGAGGACTGTCAGAGGATACAGCAGGATTTAGATTGTTTGGAGACTTGGGCGGAGAGATGGCAGATGGAATTTAATCCGGACAAATGTGAGGTAATGCATTTTGGAAGGTCTAATTCAGGTAGGGAGTATACAGTGAATGGTAGAACCCTCAAGAGTATTGAAAGTCAAAGAGATCTAGGAGTACAGGTCCACAGGTCATTGAAAGGGGCAACACAGGTGGAGAAGGTAGTCAAGAAGGCATACGGCATGCTTGCCTTCATTGGCCGGGGCATTGAATATAAGAATTGGCAAGTCATGTTGCAGCTGTATAGAATCTTAGTTAGGCCACACTTGGAGTATAGTGTTCAATTCTGGTCGCCCCACTACCAGAAGGATGTGGAGGCTTTAGAGAGGGTGCAGAAGAGATTTACCAGAATGTTGCCTGGTATGGAGGGCATTAGCTATGAGGAGCGGTTGAATAAACTCGGTTTGTTCTCACTGGAACGAAGGAGGTTGAGGGGAGACCTGATAGAGGTCTACAATATTATGAGGGGCATTGACAGAGTGGATAGTCAGAGGCTTTTACCCAGGGTAGAGGGGTCAATTACTAGGGGGCATAGGTTTAAGGTGAGAGGGGCAAGGTTTAGAGTAGATGTACGAGGCAAGTTTTTTACGCAGAGGGTAGTGGGTGCCTGGAACTCGCTACCGGAGGAGGTGGTGGAAGCAGGGATGATAGTGACATTTAAGGGGCATCTTGACAAATACATGAATAGGATGGGAATAGAGGGATACGGACCCAGGAAGTGTAGAAGATTGTAGTTTAGTCGGGCAGCATGGTCGGCACGGGCTTGGAGGGCCGAAGGGCCTGTTCCTGTGCTGTACATTTCTTAGTTCTTTGCTCTTTGTATAACCTTCTCAAGCGTCAAGAATTCCAACAGGTCCCCCCGCCACGCCAGGGCACAGGGTGGAGAGGTTACTCTCCAACCTATCAGGATCCGCCTTCGGGCGATCAACGAGGCGAAGGCTACAACATCTGCCCCCGCAGCTGTTTCCAACCCTGGCTGGTCCGACACCCCGAATATGGCCTCCCGGGGGCCCTGGTCCAGTTTCATGTGCACCACCTTGAAGATTACCCTAAAATCCTCCTTCCAGTAATCCTCTAGCTTTGGACAGGACCAAAACATTTGAACGTGATTAGCGACCCCCCCCCCCCCCCCCCCCCCCCCACCCCCCGCAACATTCACACACATCTTATGCTCCTTCAAAGAATCGGCTCATCCTCGCCCTCGAGAGGTGTGCTCTGTATACCACCTTCAGCTGTATCAGCCCCAACCTCGCGCACGAGGTGGAGGCATTCGCTTTCCGTAGCACCTCACACCAGAACCCCTCCTCCATATCCTCTCCCAACTCTTCCCACTTTGCTTTGATCCCTTCCAGTGGTGCCTTCTCCTCTTCCAGAATAGTTCCGTAAACCGCCGACACTGCCTCCTTCTCCAGTCCCCCTGTCGTCAGCACCTCCTCCAGCAATGTGGAGGCCGGCTCCACTGGGAAGCTCTGTATCTCCTTTCTGGCAAAATCTCGAACCTGCATGTATCTAAACATGTCCCCCTGCTCCAGCCCATACATCGCTTCCAGCTCCTTCAATCCTGCAAACCGACCCCTAAGAAACAAATCTTTTAGTGTCTTAATCCCCTTCTCCTCCCATTTCCGAAAATTTCTATCCCACTTCCCTGGCTTAAATCTGTGGTTCCCCCGAATCGGCATTTCCCTTGACCCTGCCCCCAACCCGAAGTGTTGGTGAAACTGCCTCCAAATTCTCAATGAAGCTATTATTACCAGACTCCCTGAGTATTTCCCCGTGGCCATCGGGAGCGGCGCTGTTGCCAGTGCTTTCAATCCCGACCCCCTGCACAAACTCTCCTCCATTCTGACCCACTGGGAATCAACCCCTCTGACCCAGCTCTGCACCTTCTCCACATTCGCCGCCCAGCAGTAATACATCATGTTCGGAAGACAAACCCCCTCCCTGCCTTCCCCTCTGTAGCAGCACCTTTCTAACTCTGGCCACCTTCCCTCCCCATATGAACGAAATAAAATGGCCTCACAATTCTGATAGTTCTGTTTTCTGTTACACATAATTTTGAAAATGTTTTTGAGGACAAAGTCTCAATCTTACATACACTAAAAAATGGTGCCATTGGTAACCTGTTGGCCAGGGAACACTTTGTCAATGAATCCACAATAAGGTACAGGAAGCCTTCTGAAGACAAATGAAGGGTCATTGCTAATGTTTCTGGTGTTCGTGCTGCCAGGTTAACGTTAGTGGCCAGGAGAGACTGAGAGGGAATGCAGAAGATGCTCAACATGTGGATGGAGAACCAGCATTAAATGAGGACCCAGTTAATGGTCCAATTAGTCGAAACAAAGCCCTTGAATTGTACCGGCGCATGAAGCATGGTGAGGAGGTTAGTGCCGGTGTCAGTGGTGACAATGAAGGTGGTGCAGAAGGTTCAACTTCCAAAGGATTCTCATCTAGCGTTTCAGGCTGCGTAATGTGAAGTTGATGGGGAGGCTGCTTCAGCTTACTAGGCCGCTGCAAAGGTTTCCCAGGGTGCTGCAGGAATGCATTGAGGAGAGAGGTTACTAGGCAGAACAAGTCTTTAATGCAGACAAAACTGGCTTGTTCTAGATGAAGCTGCCAAATAGGATTTATATATTGAAAGCAACCTGGTTTAAAGGACGGGCTGACACTTTTGCTACGTGCCAAAGTGGCTGGTTTTAAATGCAAACCAGTGCTAATTTATAGGTCAGAAAACTCTTGCGCTTTTAAAGGGAAAAATAAATTCCAGCTTTTGGAAGCAATGCATGGGTTTCAGCTGCAGTCTTTGATGTCTGGTTTGCCAATGCTTTCCGTCAGAGGGCAGGACCTATCCGAGGGAAAAGAACCTGACATTCAAGGTCCTACTAGTCCTCAATAAGGCAACTGAGGATCCACATTCTCTCGCAGAGAGTTGACATTTTGTTTTTACCCCAAACATGACCTCACCTGTCCAGCCAATGGACCAGGAGGTCATTTCCTCATTCAAGGCTTACACCACCAGACAAGGATTCAGCTGCAATCTTCTTCTTATGGAAGCGGACCCTTCAACCACAGTCTTTGATTGCCGAAAGGAATTCAACAACCTCACAGCAGTCAACATAATTAAGGACTCATGGGGTGAAGGTGGAACTTCAACCACAAATTATTGCTGGAAAATAGCTTGGCTTGAGGCCGTGAATGATTCCACAGGGTTCCTCAATGTGATTGCTGAAATGGCCAGGAGTGTTGACCTGGCAAAACAAGTTGGGGGGGGGGGAGTGGATTGGAGAAGCTGATCACAGATAAAGTGGATGGGTATCTTCAACCTCATCAAGTGGAACTCTCTGTGGAAAAATTGGTTGAACTGACAAAATTAAATGAAACTAAACACGAGTGGGGACAGGCCGAACAGCCTAAGAAAGTGCAATTCACATGAAGATGGTGGCAGATCTCATAAGATCGGCTGAAAGAACAGGTGACAGACCATAATACAAGAATGAAAAGAAGCGTTGCCTTTTGCAAGAGCGATTGGCACTGCTATTGCTCCTTTTCTGAGACTTTACAAAATTGAAACCAGAAAGCAAAGCAGTCAACAATAACATTGTTCTATTCATCCACATCAACATGTGCATCAGGCATATCACACACTCCCCCTACCTCCACCCTCAAGTGAAGTACTCTACATTAACGTACTGTGGTCTGTAATTTGTACTTTACTGAACACGTTTTACATTGTTCTTGTTTGCGTTGTCAAGCAATTTCTGTTGTAAAATTGTCTTGAATTTACTCACAGCCATACTCAGATTGGCCAATGTATTGCCATGGAGAAAGCAGTGGAGAACTAGAGTCTCACCAAGCTCCTGGGTCATTCAAAAAATGCACAAAGCTTGAACGTATTCCTTTTCCTTTCAGAGAACAGGTCCCTGTGTATGAATGTATGTCACTTCTAGCGAACATAAATAAACGACTTGCCAACCAATCAGCTCCCTTTTCTCCTGCAGTATAAATTGTGGCGATCATTTGAAATTTGGTATTCTTGCATTTGTCCTGATGAGTACAAGCCGAAAAGCTTCGACAACATGTCTCTTTCCAGCAATATAACTAAAGCACTTCTGTTTATATCCTGGCTGGGAGATAATCTAACTCTACATTGGGTTATTAACCAACCTGAATAGCCCAGCTACATTATACTTTTACCAAATGACCAAGCTGCGGAATGCTAGTAAATCGCTGTTAACCTGGTTAACCTTTCCCCTATCAAATAGGCTGCAGTTTATTTGACCAGTCAATGTAAGATCTTTTAGCATTTAGGCACACATGAAAATGAGCTGTCAATTGGGTGAAGTTACAACACAGGACCACATGCATGCTAAACACAGAAGCAGTATGCATTGGAAAGAGATAAGTGATCCCATTAACAGATCAATTGAAAGCATGGTCACCAATAGTGGAAGAATTATGATTGGGGATGCACGCAAGGCCAGGGGTAGAGGAGGATTGTGGGGTTGGAGAATATTATGGAGATAGGGAGGGCAAGACCAGCAAGGAATTTGAAAACAAGTATGAGAATGTTAAACTCAAGATGTGGCTTGGTCAGGAGCCAGTGTAGGTCAGCGAGCACAGAGGTGATAGGGGAACTTTCATGGGTCAAGACACAGGCAGCAGAGTTTTGAATGACCTCAGGTTTGCAGAGGGCGAATGCCAGGAGTTCACTGGAGCAATGGCTCGGCCACTAACCTTCGTTGGGTCGCCATATTGTTCACGCCACAAACCAATCGATCACATAGCATCTGACCGCCGACTCTCCTGGGACCCCTGATGTGCCTCCACCCTCCCTGCCAAATTTGGAAACACAAGATCCAAGCAGGTTCTCAACTGATGGCCCATGGCTAGATCCTCGGTGTGCGACCCCCATGGTGGAGTGGGGGGTTCAGTTGTACAACAATAAAAAATTAGCCAACAACTGGTGAAGTGGTTTATCAGACTGTTTCTCAGCAAAATATTGAAGGTCTGAATGGCCCTCTCAGCCAATCTGTTAGCCGTTGGGTGGTCCAGGGCTGTCCTCGTGTGTTGTATGCCTTTGGCTCATGCAAAAAGCTGGAAATCATCATTTTCTGAAATGATTGATTCGGGAATGGCAAACACTGGGCTAAAGGGATCCACCATGGGGACTGAGGTCATGGTTCCCATCTCTTGAATTGATAGCTACTTAGAATGGGCAGCCACCAGGACTAAAAACATCTTGCCCATAAAAGGGCCCACATGGTCAACATGGACCCGGGTCCACGGATGACCGAGCCATTGCCAAGATTGAAGAGTGGTGATCGGCGGCAAGGACTACTGCATTTGGCAAGGGTGGCACTGTTGCACAAATTCTTCACTGGCTTTATCGATGACTGGCCACCTGACGTAGCTACGTGTCAGCATCTCCATCTTTGTCTGGCTTGGGTGGGCGCTATGTAGCTCTGGAAGGAAGGGCCCCCTGGCAGTAGGAGCAACAACCACTTGTGACCCTCACAGAATCATGCCATCCTCACATGCCAACTGGTCCTGACGAGTGAAGTAGGGACTTGGTTGCTCAGACTTCTGGTAGCGCCACCCAGGTTGTGTCATTCTTTTCACCTTTGGGAGCATGGGGTCCCTTTGGGTCCAGTTTCGATTGTGTCCAGCAGACACTGGCAGAGTGTTGAGCAAGTTCTAAGCCAGTATGGTCTCCTGGAGTACTGGTGGTGGCGGAATGCTCTTTGGCAGAGGCAGGCGACTTAATGCATCCGCATTGGCAATTTGCATGCCAGGCTAGTGCTGGAAAGTATAATCGTAGGCCAGCAGCAGCAAGGCCCAATGTTGCACCCTCACCGAGGCTATGGGCAGTTTGGACTTGTCCCCCTTAAAAGGCCCAGTAATGGCTTATGGTCAGTCACTATGTCAAACCGCCATCCACTCACATATTGGTGGAATTATTTCACACCGTATATAATCACTAAGCCCTCCTCCTCGATCTGGGCATAGTTATTTGATTTGATTTAGATTTATTTTCTTGTGTACCGCGGTACAGTGAAAAGTATTGTTCTGCGTACAGTCCAGGTAGATCATTCCACACATGAAACACATGGGATATATGATAAATGCACAATGTAAATACATCGACATCGGGTGAAGCATACGGAATGTAGTTCTGCTCAGTGGAGAAGATGCATGGCGAGATCAGTTCAGTCAATAAGTGGGTCATTCAATAGTCTGATAACAGCGAGGAAGAAGCTGTTTTTTTGATCGTGTTCTCAGACTTTTGTATCTCCTGCCCGAGGGAAGAGGTTGGAAGAGTGAATAACCCGGGTGGGAGGGGTCTATGATTATGCTGCCCGCTTTCCCCAGGCAGCAGGAGGTGTAGATGGCGTCAATGATGGGAGGCGGGACTGTGTGATGGACTGGCCGGTGTTCGCAACTCTCTGTAGTTTCTTACGGTCTTGGGCCGAGCAGTCAGATAGATGCAGCTGTGATGCAGCCAGATAGATGCTTTCTATGGTGCATCTGGAAAACTTGGTGAGAGTCAATGTGGACATGCCAAATTTCCTTAGTTTCCTGAGGAATTTAGACGCTGTTGTGCTTTTCTGGTCGTAGTATCGGCTTGGGTGGACCAGGACAGATGGTTGGTGATGTGCACTCCTAGGAATTTGAAGCTGTCGACCATCTCTGAGTTTAGGAGGAACTTCTTCACCCAAAGGGTTGTGAATCTATGGCATTCCTTGCCCAGTGAAGCAGTAGAGGCTCCTTCATTAAATGTTTTTAAGATAAAGATAGATAGTTTTTTGAAGAATAAAGGGATTAAGAGTTATGGTGTTCGGGCCGGAAAGTGGAGCTGAGTCCACAAAAGATCAGCCATGATCTCACTGAATGGCGGAGCAGGCTCGAGGGGCCAGATGGCCTACTGCTGCTCCTAGTTCTTATGTTCTTATGTTCTTCTTGTCTCCACCTCAGCCCCGTTGATGCAGACAGGGGCGTGTACGACATTTCGCTTCCTGACGTTAATGACCATCTCTTTAGTTTTGCTGATATTGAGGTAGAGATTGTTGCCGTTACACCACACCACTAGGTTCTCGGTCTCCCTCTGACTCATCGTTGTTTGAGATCCAAACCACTATGGTCATGTCATCAGCAAACTTGTAGATGGAGTTGGAGCCAAATTTTGCCACACAGTCGTGTGTGTATATGTAGTATAGTAGGGGGATAAATGCGCAGCCTTGCAGGGCCCTGGTATTGAGGATTATCATGGAGGAGGTGTTGTTGTTTATCCTTACTGATTGTGGTCTATGGGTCAGGAAGGGTCCTCGAGGCAAAGGCGATAGGGCACTCAGAACCAGCTCCCATTTTGTGGGTTAATGTAAGGGGTCGCATCACATGTCAGCACAGCCAGTTACCCTGGTTCAAAATGCACAAAGTGGTTCGAGGACTGTAAGGCTTGCTTCACGACTCGGAAGGCTTCCTGTTGGGCCTTCGTCCATTGCCACCGCGGATTCCTCTTTGTAGCTGGTGTAATGGCACTAATGTTGTGGCTATATTCAAAATAAACCATCCATAATAATTTGCCACACTGACGAAGGATTTTGAACTCACTGATATTTTTGGGTGCAGGGGTGTCTTGTATAGCCTTGACCTTTGACCTTTTCTTCCAGGGGATGCAATCTTGTTGCATCAACGCAACATCCTTGCTACATCATTTCTGAGGCCTGAAAATTGCACTTTTTGCATTTGAAGTGGACCCCCTCTTTAATACTTCCTCTAGCCTGCACATGTGCTCTTCAGGGGTTGTACCAGTGACAAACACGTCATCAAGTTTAACCATCATCTTGGGAATTCCCTGGAGAAATTTTACAGCGTACACTGGGAAATAGCGCAGGCTAAAGCGACGCCGAACAGTAGTCTGGTATATTGAATATATAGAGGCCTCTGTTGGTATTTATTGCGGCAAATGTCTGAAACATTTCATCCAATTCTAGTTGCAGGTAGGCATGACTAAGGTCTAACTTAGAATAGGTAAGCCCCCCCCCCCCCCCACCCCCTTGCCCCGCCAGCTTAGCGTAGAGGTCCTCGATCCAGGGAATTGGGTACCTATCAACTTGGGCAGCCTGATTTATGGTTAGTTTGTAGTCCCCACAAATTCTTATCGAACAATCTGGTTTAAAGCCAGGGACTATTCGTGCTGCCCACTCGGGAAACTGCACCAGCTTGATTACATCCAGCTCTACCAATCTCTTCAGCTCTGCTTCAATTTTCTGATGCAGCTCGTCTGAAAAACATGGTTGTCGAATCCAGATTGACATAGATTTGGCTTTGACGCCTTTAATCCGGCCTAGTTCCTTGGATTGGATTTGTTTATTGTCACGTGTACCGAGGTACAATGAAAATTATTTTTCTGCGAGCAGCTCAACAGATCATTAAGTACATGAAAAGAAAAGGAAATAAAAGAAAATACATAATAATGATTAGAACGATTGTAAGATACGTAAAAAGAGGATCTAATAGGGAGAGCTCACAGAGAGTCGGCATGTTCCGGCGCCATCTTGTGCATGTGTGCATCCTCCTTGTGAAAAACGTCTTCATACTATCTAAGAGCATCTTGCTGGACGCCACTGGATATTTCCAAGATTGCCGGCCAATTGAATGAAATGAAAATCGCTTATTGTCACAAGTAGGCTTCAAATGAAGTTACTGTGAAAAGCCCCTAGTCGCCACATTCCGGCGCCTGTTCGGGGAGGCTGGTACGGGAATTGAACCGTACTGCTGGCCTGCCTTGGTCTGCTTTCAAAGCCAGCGACTTAGCCTTGTGCTAAACCAGACCCTAGCCTAATCGTCTGCAACCAGTCTCTTCCTATCAGACTGGGCCTGTGCCCTTCCACGACAACCAAAGTCAGATTGGCCTCCAGCACTTTGTAGGTCACTTGTGTATTGGTGGTTCCAAGGACCTTCAAAGTTTCCCCGGTGTACGTGGCTATAATACTCTTCAGGTATAAAAAAAAATTAGAGTACCCAATTAATTTTTTCCAATTAAGGGGCAATTTAGCGTGGCCAATCCACCTAGCCTGCACATCTTTGGGTTGTGGGGTTGAGACCCACGCAAACGCGGGGAGAATGTGCAAACTCCACACAGACAGTGACCCAGGGCCGGGATTGAACCTGGGACCTCAGCGCCGTAGGCAGCAGTGCTAACCACTGCGCCATGTGCCGCCCTCATACTCTTCAGGTTTACCATTAAGTTCCTGCATGAAGATATTGGAAATGTGCTCCCTCACTATGGTTACCGAAGCCCCTGTGTCAACTTCGATTTTAAGCGGTTTGCCCTTTAACCTTAGACAATTTCAATTGGGGCCGTCTTATTCAATTGGACTTCATTTAACGATCCATTGCATGGTCTTCTGCAGACCTCTTCTCCACTGTGTTCAGTGTTGCTGTGGATTTCTGCTGCTGTGTTTTTTATTGCATTGAGGCTCTTTGCCTAGTGTGGCACCGTTCCTGAATGTGCCCCTTCAGTTGCATCCGAAGCATACAAACTCCGGAACATGGGGAATGGTCTCCCCCACAACAATAGCAGTCCACATCTGATTAGAGTTGATGCCCCATCTTTTTCCTGGTCCTTTGACTCTGGTCCAGACCCGAGGACTGTGTCTGATTCTCCATCGTGCTTGTTGATCCAGCTGCGGGCCTCGTGGCCTTACCACCCCATACTTGGTTCACCTCCCCTTCAGCCACGCCTTGGAGCTCAGTGTCAGCTATTTTGGTGAACTCCATCGCCTGAGTTATCGCAACGGCTTTTTCCCACATTATGAATTCCACAAACCAACCGGTTGCGCAACATGTCATTGAGTGCAGTCCCGAATTCACAGTGCTCAGCGAGCTGGTGGAACCTGGTTATTAAGGCTGAGACAGACTCTTCATGCTCCCTCACTGCAGTGTTAAACTTACAATGTTGGAGGATAATCAAGCGCCTGGGGTTAAAAGGTTCTTTGACCAATTTCACTACCTGGTCAAAAGTCTTCGAGTCGGGTGCCTCCAGGGATGTGAGGTTCCTAATAAATTATACATTTGGGGCCCATAACCGTCAGAAGTATTACCTTCTGCTTGTCCGTGCCTGTGATCTTTTTTGTGGGAAAAAAAATAGTGGAGCCATTTGATGTACTGACCTCAATCCTCAGTCTCTTAGTCAAATAGCACCCCAACTACTTGCCTTCAAACAACCGCGCAACCTCAAACAAACCATTGTTTGCAGCAAACTACCCTGCCTTCAGAACAGTGACCACGACACCACACAACCCTGCCATGGCAATCTCTGCAAGACGTGCCAGATCATCGACATGGATACCACCATTACATGTGAGAACACCACCCACCAGGTACGCGGTTCATACTCGTGCGACTCGGCCAACGTTGTCTACCTCATATGCTGCAGCAAAGGATGTCCCGAAGCGTGGTACATTGGCGAGACCATGCAGACGCTGCGACAACGGCTGAACGGACATCGCGCGACAATCACCAGGCAGGAATGTTCCCTTCCAGTCGGGGAACACTTCAGCAGTCAAGGGCATGCAGCCTCTGATCTCCGGGTAAGCGTTCTCCAAGGCGGCCTTCAGGACGCGCGACAACGCAGAATTGCCGAGCAGAAACTTATAGCCAAGTTCCGCACACATGAGTGCGGCCTCAACCGGGACCTGGGATTCATGTTGCATTACATTCATCCCCCACCATCTGGCCTGGGCTTGCGAAATCCTACCAACTGTAGGATTGAGACAATTCACACCTCTTTAACCTGGGGTTACTCTTCTCTCTGGATATGTAAACACTTAATTAACTACAAATGCTCGCATTCTAAGCATTGTCTGGCATCTTTGAATTTGTCTATATATATGTTTCTGGAACATACCTCTTCATTCACCTGAGGAAGGAGCAACGCTCCGAAAGCTAGTGTTTGAAACAAACCTGATGGACTTTAACCTGGTGTTGTAAGACTTCTTACTGTGCCCACCCCAGTCCAACGCCGGCTTCTCCACATCAAATAGGTTGAGTTTACAAATTATAGGCATTTTCATTCAGAGTTGAATTGATTCCTGACTCTTGCTGGATCTTCTTTACTTTCTCAACTGTTTCTTCCTTGTCCCTTAAATTCACGATGTCTGTCTGCTGCGATCAAAGCCTTTACCTCGTCGCCAATATGACAGGCACAGAACACAATATAACTGGTACCCAAGAGGTCAGTTATCCTAACGCTGCCAACCTATTCCTGATCTGGCCACGAGGAGGTGGAGAAGAGCAGCCTGAATTTGCTTGTCACTGAGTTTCTTTCATGGTCCTCTCCCCAGAAATAAATCTGTTTGTGAAAATGTCAGTAAATGTAGTCCACTGATTTACACTCTACCTTTAGTAATCTATTTATCTGGCCAATGCCCCTCAAAGATAGCACATTGATAACATGCCGTTAACCATAGCTGTGACAGTACATTAGTACTTTAATAATCAATTTGTTTTCTTCTGAATCACTGTGCAGATGAGGTTACAGCTGGAAATAATTGTAACAACCAGGACAAATGTCTTCAGAGGCTGATGGTGGTTAGTGACAACTTGAATAAACATTTGGAAAATTTGCACCGTGATGTCAACATGTAAACAAAAGCTTTCTTGTGGCCTTGTTTGTTGATTAGCGATAACTGATGGTTAATTTTGCATTTGGACAGTTGATGGGGACAGTTGGCAGAGACTTTTGACAGGTAGGAGTAGCAGGGTGTGAACCTTGGTTACTTTTATTTTACAAAAAAACATTGGGTGGTAAAGCAGTTTGCGATGCCGTGAACCCTGCCGGGCGCTATACAAATGCACATCTTTATTTTATTGGTTTAATGAGTGGACTTTTGAAATTGATGAGATGCAGTTTCCAATAGCTTCTTGAATGGAATTGCACCTCATTGCAGCCACATTCCAGGCAGATAATTAGATACAAAAAGTTTAATTTAGGGTAAGTGGGGGGAGGGGGGAAACGGTTGACCAATGTTTGAGCATTAGTTTCAGCTGTTTCGGAAACCTGCTTGGATATTGAATTTGCTAATTAAAACATCGGCCGGGATTCCCCGTTGCCCGACGCCGATATCGTAATCGGCGAGTGGGCGGAGAATCCCTTCCGACGCCCAAATTGAGGGCGGCGCCGGTTTGCCGCCGGTTTTTGAGTCGCTGCCCCCCTCTGAAATGGCATCACCACGTTGTGCGCCGCACACTGTTGAAACGGTGTTGACGGGTCACCAGAAGGCCCTCCGTGATGCTCCGTCTCCGATGGGCCGAGTTCCCGACCGCGCGGTTGACCTGCGATCTGAGCAGTCGGGGACCCGGTGTGGCGGCTGCGGGCTGTGTCCAGCGGCGCCACGCTTGGCCGGGATCAGTGCCGCTGGCCATGGAGGTTCCGCGAGTGCTGAGAGGACTGGTGGGGGTGGCCAAGGGGTGGCCTGTGGGGCTGCATTTGGCGGGTTGGGTACCCGCACGACTGGCGCCATGTTGTACGGCGCAACCGCTACAGGTCGTCGCCATGCGCGTGCGAGGCTACGAAGCCGGCCATTCTTCGGCTGGGGTTTTGGGAGTTTCACCCGGCGCCACTGATAGCCGCTCACACAGAATCAGTGAGGGTTCGGCGCCGTAAAACGCCTGCAAATTCACCGTTTCAGCCGGCACTTGGCCACTGAGATTGTGAGTGTCACTGGCTGGGCTGGCTGTTATTGTCCATTCCTAATTGCTCTTCAACCAAGTGGCTTGCTCGACAATTTCAGCGGGCATTTAAGAGTCGAACAACCACATTTCTGTGGGCCTGGAGTCACGTCTAGGCCAGACCGGGTAAGGACGGCAGATTTCCTTCCCTAAAGGACATTAGTGAACCAGATGTGTTTTTGCGACAATGGTTTCATGGTCATCGCGCAGCTTTTAATTCCAGATTTTTACTGAGAACATAGAACATACAGTGCAGAAGGAGGCCATTCAGCCCATCAAGTCTGCACCGACCCACTTAAGCCCTCACTTCCACCCTATCCCTGTAACTCCCAACCTTTGTTTTGGTCACTAAGGGCAATTTAGCATGGCCAATCCACCTAACCTGCACGTCTTTGGACTGTGGGAGGAAACCGGGGCACCCAGAGGAAACCCACGCAGACATGGGGAGAACGTGCAGACTCCGCACAGACAGTGACCCAGCGGGGAAATCGAACCTGGGACCCTGGCGCTGTGAAGCTACAGTGCTATCCATTTGTGCTACCGTGCTGCCCCAAAGCTGAGTTCAGATTCACCACCTGCCGTGGTGGGACTTGAACCCACGTACCCACAGCGTTGCCCTGAGTCTCTGGACCACCAGTGCAGTGACAGTACCACTGCGCCACCGCCTCCCCGGTTTATTTTAGCACCTAAACAAGAACTAATTTTGCCCAGCTTGGTTTGCCATTCAGGATTACTGTGTCTCAATGCTGCCTCGGCAGGGAATCCTACAAATTACTGCGGGAATGTCGCCATCTGAAAACAGTTCCAATATAACCATGGGCTGCTTTCAACCACGACATGCCAGGTTCCACCTGCCCCATCCTGGCTTGCCTGGACCTATTGACTGGCTTGTCAGTCAGCGGAATTGGCAACTCCACCGCAGGTGTGGGCTGCATCAGAGGCCATGAGTGCTGCCCACGTGAGATCGGTAATGAGGCCGGCCAACAGATTAGCTGCAGTCTTTTTGCCATCCTCAGTAGGCAATAACAAGATGCAGTGCATTGTGATTGTGCCCTGACTCAAGCACAAACCAACTTCCAGGCCATCGTGTTAATGGTGTAAAGTGACTCCCTTTTATTCTAAGGTTGTGCCCCCGGGTCCTAGTCTCCCCTGCTAATGGAAACAACTTCCCTACATCCACCCTATCTAAGCAATTCATTATCTTGTAAGTTTCTATTAGATCTCCCCTCAACCTCCTAAACTCCAATGAATATAATCCCAGGATCCTCAGACGTTCATCGTATGTTAGGCCTACCATTCCTGGGATCATCCGTGTGAATCTCCGCTGGACCCGCTCCAGTGCCAGTATGTCCTTCCTGAGGTGTGGGGCCCAAAATTGCTCACAGTATTCTAAATGGGGCCTAACTAATGCTTTATAAAGCTTTAGAAGTACATCCCTGCTTTTACATTCCAAGCCTCTTGAGATAAATGACAACATTGCATTTGCTTTCTTAATTACGGACTCAACCTGCAAGTTTACCTTTCGAGAATCCTGGACTAGGACTCCCAAGTCCCTTTGCACGTCAGCATTATGAATTTTGTCACCGTTTAGAAAATAGTCCATGCCTCTATTTTTTTTTTTCCAAAGTGCAAGACCTCGCACTTGCCCACGTTAAATTTCATCAGCCATTTCTTGGACCACTCTCCTAAACTGTCTAAATCTTTCTGCAGCCTCCCCACCTCCTCCATACTGATTTGGTACAACCAAGATATCGTAAAAACTGAAATCTTGGTTCTATCTCCCTGACGTTTAAGGAATGGCCTTTGGCACAGCATGTCACCCCCATCCAAGCGAGAAATATTTGCGTCCATTTACGCTACCAAAGGGTTTTTGCATTCAAAAACAGCTTCTTCCTTGCTGTTCCCAGACTCCTAAACGACCCTCTTATGGCCTGATAGACTTATGGACTGATCTGATCTCTTCACACATCTTCTCTACTGAGTAGTACTGCATTCCTGTATGCTTCACCCAATGCCTGTGTCTATGTATCTCCATTGTGTATTTTATGTTTGTCCTATTATGTATTTTCTTTTCATGTACGGAATGATCTGTTTGAGCTGCATGGAGAACAATACTTTTCACTGTACCTGGATACACGTGACAATAAATCAATCCAATCCAAATCTACCACAAAATTAGAAATTTAATTTTGAAATTTTGGTACATTGCAAGCTGAGAAAATTAACTAATTTATGATTTCTCTCCCTCTCTGATTCTAACTTTCGATATGTGCTCAGTTCTATCTCTGTGCTATCTTTACTTTGATCTCTTCCTGCTTGTTTGTGCCCTGAGGCACTGAATTATGTTAACAAAGGGAAAAACACACACACACACCTCAGTTGTCAGTCAGCCTGATTCATAGCCAATAGTCCGATTAGATTCCTCCTTGCGAATGAGGATAATACATCATTTTCGTTGCTGGGGCGGTGGCAATCCACCCAGCATCTCATCACATTCCATATCACTGAGAGACATATGCTGGAGCAGTGATGGGAATAATAGTGGGGGGAGGTCAGGAATGGGTGGGAAGTGGTTTTCAGCGGATTCGTGATTCAGAACTGGAGTAGTTTGAAGTTCGCATGGAATTGGGGGGGGGGGGAGTGGCGGGTAGCGGTGGTCTGGAGACTTGAAGATAAAAGGATGGGAAATGAGCTGTGGGAGCAGTGAGTGAAAGGGGGAGTTAAATGCGTTGAGGAATATTACACATGAAAGGGTACAGATAGAGAGGGGAGTTGGGAGATTGGGTGGAGGGGATTGCGGAAACGTGGATTGGGTGGAGAGGATTTAGGAGCAGAATCCCTTAAAGGATAGCAAGGATGTATGAGTCAAGGAGGAAAAATACCCTTGCAGAACAGGGTGCGAAGGAAGGAATAAATGTTTGATTCCCTGGTGGTCCAGCGATTTGTTTGCCATGTTTTCCAGCGGTACTGCATGAGGAATGCATCCATGTTTCCTTGCTGTCCATGGAGGCCTACATGTGAGACTGTGGTAATTGAGACCAGGTTTAGGTTTTGTGAATTGATTTAAAACCAAAACCATAAGGTTTTATTCGCAATCCCATTTTCCAGCTGGTCACTCTCAGTCTAGGTCCTTAAAGCAGATATGTATTATGCTGCAACCTTGAAGGGAATTGTGTGGCCGCTGTAAATATTTTAACAATGGATCCCCCCGTTAAATTGTTATTTATTAATTGTCTCTGCTGGCTTTGCAGCAGAATATTACGCTATTGTAACATCGACTGTAGCTTTTGCAAAAGGTTCCAGATTTTCCACGTGGGGGCGGGGTGATTTGAGTGAGTTAAAAGTCGGTGAATTGCAGAGATAGCTGAATTGATGGGACAGGATTTGCTGACAAATAATGGGCAAGATAAAGACATGCGCTGGTGTTTGGCCACTCCAGCGTCTTGTGGCAAGGGAGGGGCAGCACGGTGGCGCAGTGGGTTAGCCCTGCTGCCTCACAGCGCCGAGGTCCCAGGTTCGATCCCGGCTCTGGGTCACTGTCCGTGTGGAGTTTGCACATTCTCCCCGTGTCTGTGTGGGTTTTGCCCCCACAACCCAAAGATGTGCAGGGTATGTGGACTGGCCACACTAAATTGCCCCTTAATTGGAAAAAAATTAATTGGGTACTCTAAATTTATTTTTTTTAAAAGAAAAATGAAAACTTGTGGCAAGGGAGTGATATCCTTGATTTGCCAATCACCACAAACTGTCCTGTCATTAGCCTCAATGGAACTGGCTCTCGTTGTCAACCTCCCTGTGAAAATGCTGCACCCGAACTGTAAACAAGAATTAAGCTTGCCGCAAATAGGGCCGCTATCTAATGGCGTAAGGACTCTATTAAAGTGGTGATTTCTATTTCAAAAGGCCTTCCAGTTAGTAATTAAATGATAATTGTGGTGCACATGTCAGATACAACTGGAGCCTGGGTTAAACTGCTTTGTTTAACTGACTAAACCGATTTGTTAAATTGCTTTGCCGTGGCTTTTGGTTGGGAGTAAAGGCGACGGTAAATTTGTTTCAGCTTGTCAGGATTTAGACTTTCTCCTGTCAAAGTATATGGATCTACTGATTTGCAAATAACCAACAATCACCCTGTTGATCCCACAAGCCACACAGCTTTGAACTGGTGTAAAATATCTAACTTGCATGTGTGGACACCAGCTGCCCTCAATTC
Source organism: Scyliorhinus torazame (assembly GCF_047496885.1). NCBI lineage: Eukaryota > Metazoa > Chordata > Chondrichthyes > Carcharhiniformes > Scyliorhinidae > Scyliorhinus > Scyliorhinus torazame. Next base: position 244,304,917 of record NC_092716.1, read on the forward strand.
CTGAATGCCATCAGTGAAAATCAGTTATAATCTGAACCTTGGGCAGGAGACTGTCTCATGCAGAGGTTTGTGTCATGTTGCACAGGCAAAAAAAACTTTGGCACTACACATTTTCCTGCACGCAAATTTAGTGATAAACCATATTTAAATTGTCAAATGTTCCAGCTGCCATTTCCGACCTTTGCTAACCATTAAATTGTTTTGGTGAAAGGGAACAGGCCATTGGTCCCGTTGACCAAGTCCCCATTAGCCTCGCCGTGCTGCTACCAACTCACACGTCCAGCAATTTATGGTGCAAGATTAAGTAGAGCTGAAGGATAAAACCCAACTCACAATACTCACCCTTTCAGCAAACTCTGGGTCAATACTAACCGTTCTCCAGATGAGAGCCTACAGCTCCGAGGGCTGCACAATGTGGTATCAATAATGTAACGTTATGATCTTCCGATGGTCCAGAGGTTGGAGCTGGCAAAGAACCGGAGAGTTGGACATAGCACATGCAGGAAATTTCATTCCTGTCTGTTTCCTTACTTCATTCCTGCACCAATCATGACAATTATCTATGGTAGATTGTAGTAGACATTTAATATTCTCCCTTTAGTTAATCTTGCCTGGGGCCATTCCTCTGGATGCTATCGATTAATGTATTAAAATGGTGCCACTCACGAATATCTTTGTGGCTAAGTAGATGACGAATCATGTGGTCTGTTACTGACCTTTACACGTTTGGAAAGTCAGAGGTTTGATCTTTAGGCTGTGCACATTGAGCTAATCAAAATCAGGCCGGCGATAGGCGCACTTCAGATTCCTGGAGCTGGGTGGATGAGTCGGGAAGGAAGGAGAGGCGGGACAAAGGGTCACTCAGGGTTCATGCTCTTGATCAGCTCCTGGTGAGGTCTGCTGTAAAATACATGCAGTGTGGGGATGTTAAGCTGGAACGAGCTCTGGCTTCCCCTGCCAGCTGAATCACCGACATTACACTGTCACCTATGAAGAAGATATCAAGTGAGCAAAGGCGATACGGAACTTTCGCCCAGTTTGAGGGGCTGCCTTCAGAAGCAGCGACAGCAAAATGAGAGCAAATTTGGAAAATCATGTGGCCGTTTTCCTCCAGTACAAAAAAAGAGAAACTTTTGCTCCAGGGCTGGTGCTGCTTCTCAAGTCCAGGGTGTAGCTTATCAGAAACATCATGGGGAACATGTGCTGGAACATTGCAGCAAACTTTCTAATAAAACCGTAATGATTCAATGATAAACTCGACAACAGCTGGACTGGTCCAGTAACTAAACGCAACGTTTTTCGACTTTGCTAAAGTAACCCAATCAGGACCTATATCTACATCGTAGTTGGCCATTGGACTTGTAACGAGAAGAAATAGAAAAAGGTCAGCAATCTTCATTGGGCCATTTCTGAGCGAGAGAAGAGACAATGGACTGCATAGGAAATTGGCTTCATCTCCTGAAGTATTGCCCTCCGTGGATGTATCTGCGAACAGCCCCGGACTAAGAAAATAGTTTGGACATGAGGGACGGATATGGGGAAAAGGACAGAAAGAAGAAGCATTTTCAATATATTCAAATCCTTTTGGGTTTTGAAATCTAACCAGTCTGTTTGACACATTTGGATTTCCGTAGTCAATTGGCTGTGCCATGAGGCTGCCTCTGAAGGCGGACATCTTGTGCAGTTCAAAAATGTCTCTCACTGAGCCAAGACACTGAAGGAGACAGTTTTCCTTATACATGAAACTTGGGGTTGGATTCTCCGATTTTCACACTATGTCCGGAAGCCGGCATGGGAACGGTGGTGTTTTACGACCGAAAAACCGCCACAAAACGGCCACCGCTCCTCCATTCGGCTGGGAACTAGCATGCAGGCAGCATAGAGCACCCGGCTGTAGCTGCCGATACGGCCGGAGAATTGCCGGGTCTGTGGCCCCGCATGCGCACGGTGGCGGCCTGCAATATGGTGCGGCCGCGCGCAGATCCCGCCTGCCAAACAGTGCACCCAGCCACTGCCAGAGTCCCCCCTGCTTGCGGATCAGCTCTCCCCCAACTGTGGCGGTGCTGGGCTGAGTCTGCAGCCGCCACGCTGAGTTTCCGACAATGAATAGCACAGGTGACCAACGCCGTCGGGAACTCAGCCGGTCAGGGGTGGGGCATCGGGGGGGGGGAGGGCCTTAGGCAACATCCTGAGGTCGTCCAAACGCCGTGCAGCATACTCCTAGAGTACGCCACTTTGTAGGGGGCGGAGCATCGCCAAGGCGGCGCCGCCCCCGATTGCGTCGCTAACGGGAATTCTCCATCCGATCACCGAACGCGATTTCAGTGTCGGCGACCGGAGAATCCCACCCCATGGCGTCAGGAAGTGAAGAAAAATAATTTTGAACCCCTGACATGATGTAAAGAAGACATTGAGATCTCAGAGATACAGGAAGGTTCAAATTTGCAAAGAATAAAGCCGCTGAAAAAAGGACAAAATAAAAGCGCACACTGGCTCAAAGTAAAATACTGGCTACAGAGAGAAGCACATGGAAAAGTTCCAGTCTGGAGACAGCTGTTATAAAAACGCTAAAGAAAAGCCGATATGAAAGGACAAAAATAACACAAACAAAGGCTGCAAGTAAATTACCGAGTGAGTAAAAATGGCTGCAGTAAGTATCCTACTCCCATCTCCAGTCAGAGTAAATAGAGATACGTGGTAAAACTGGCAGTTTTTCCATTTACAAAATGGCAAAATTATGAGATTGCAAAAGACTTAATTAACAATCCTGAAAAAATAAGAGTCACTTCATTTTTAACCCTGCTGGGGAAGGGCTGTTACAAAGTGTATACAAGCAGGCGGCAGAGGTTTCAAACACCTTGAATGCACATTTTAAACACTGACTGAATGTTACATATGAACAATATGTATTCAACACCAGAGTTCAGGGTCAAAATAAGACCAGTGAAGAGTATGTGAATACAGTAACACAGCTTGTAAAATGATGTAAATTCGGACAGCTAAAGGATGATCTGATTAAAGATAGATTATATTAGACTCGAGACACCCCTCTGTGAGAGCATGTCTACTGAAACTGACACTGAAGAAAGCAATAGATGTGTGCAGATGTGTGTCAAAATATGGAAGTTGTGAAACATCAACTAGAAAAAGCTTTTTCATGCAATGAGTAGTTTGGGTGTGAAATGCTCTGCCTGGAAGTGTGGTGGCAGGTTCAGTCGAGGAATTCAAGAGGGCATTACGTGATTAGTTGAATAGAAACATTATGCAAGGGTACAGGAAAATTCAGGAGAATGGCAGTAAGTCACACTGCTCATTTGGAGAGCCAGTGTCGGCATGATGGGCCAATAGCCCTCCTTCTATACCATGACACTTAGAAACATAGAAACATAGAAAATAGGAGCAGGAGGAGGCCATTCAGCCCTTCGAGCCTGCTCTGCCATTCATTATGATAATGGCTGATCATCCAACTCAATAGCCCAATCGCGCCTGCCCCCATATCCTTTGATCCCCTTCACCCTAAGTGCTATATCTAACTGCTTCTTCAAAACATGCAATGTTTTGGCCTCAACTACTTCCTGTGGTAACAAATTCCACAGGCCGACCACTCTCTGGGTGAAGACATTTCTCACCATCTGTGTCCTAAATGGTCTACCCCGTAACCTCAGATTGTGACCCCTGGTTCTGGACACACCCACCATCAGGAACATTCTTCCTGCACCGACTCTGTCTAGTCCTGTTAGGATTTTATAGATTTCGATGAGATCCTCCCACATTCTTCTGAACTCCAGTGAATGCAATCCTAACCGATTCAGTCTCCCCCCCCCGTACATCAATTCCACCATACCAGGAATCAGCCTGGTAAACCTTCGCTGCACTCCCTCGAGAGCAAGAACATCCTTCCTCAGATAAGGAGACAAAAACTACACACAACATTCCAGGCTTGGCCTCACCATGGTCCTGTATAATTTCAGCAAGACATCCCTGCTCCTGTTCGAATCCCCTCAATATGACGGCCAACGTACCATTTGCTTTCTTTACCACCTGCTGTACCTGCATGCTTACCTTCAGTGACCAGTGTGCGAGGACACCCTCTTAATTTATGGTCATTCAGATATTTGTCTTCTTTCTCCTTTTTGCTACCAAAGTGGACAACCTCGCATTGTCCAAATTATGCTGCATCTGACATTCATTTACCCACTCATTCAACTTGTGCAAATCAGACTGAAGGATCTTTGCATCCACCTCACAGCTCACCCTCCCACCTGCAAATGTGGATATATTACATTTTGTTCCCGCACCTAAATCATTAATATATATTGTGGGGTCCGAGCACCGATCCCTGCGGTACCCCACTTGTCACTGCCTGCCAATCTGAAAAAGACCCGTTAATTCCTACTCTTTGTTTCCTGTCTGCCAACTAGTTTTCTATCCATCTCAATACACTACCCCTAATATATCACATCCACTGGCTCCCCCTCATCAGCTCTACTAGTTACATCCTCTTCTTTGATTCAGTCAGCATATGTACGACAGAGCAGACCAGGAGATGCACTATGTTCAGAGACAGTCAAGTTGAAAGAGCGAAGAATTGCAGACAAATGGACGGGATGCAGATATTGTGGAGGACTGCACACCGCAGGAAGAAAGGACTGTCCAACATGGGGAAAACAATGTTTTAACTGCAAGAAGCAGAATCATTTCACACATAAATGTTCGACGAGAAAAAAGCAAAACATTAGTATACAGATGGCCACTGAAGAGACATCAGCAGAAGAGTCTGGTGAAGAACTATAGACCAAACGACAGGTTGGGCTCAGTCGGGTCCATAGGTGACAAATAGTTTGTGACTCTGACCATGATGGCCAGAGAAGGAAAGTGAACTTGAAGAGTCAGATGGACACAGGTGTGTCACGTGAACATAATGACACTCACAGGTCTGTGCGAAGTGGCTCAAGGAAGGGCAGGACTGGGTGTTTAATATTCCTGGCGTCAATATGTGGTAAAATGGCCAATGGTCAGAATTTTAGGCCCAAAACAGAATTGGACACTTTAAATTAAAGCTACAGTCAGAACCGCAGACAGGCCTGATGGGAGGTCAATCAGTCAAACTCGAATACACCGGGACAAGTCTTGTCTTGTTCTGTAAAGAGGACGTCAGAAGAGAATCAGCTCCAGTCAAATGGATCGATTGTCATGGATTGCCCAGATGAAGCCACACTTTCTGGCACCTAGATCACCTTATATGGGATAAGGTTGTGTGCAGACAATGCACTTGAGGATGGACCTCTGGGGGTGGGTTCCTGGTGTCCAGCAGAATTGCAATCAGCAACTCCATTGGGTGTTATGACGCCCCCCCCCCCCCCCCCCCCCCCCCCCCCCAGGGATGGACCTGAAGAGGGGATAAGACCAGTGAAGGCTCGATGCGGAGGCAGCGGGGAAGACTCAACGGCGGACCACAGGACGGACAGAAGCAGCGTGCTTGGGTTGAATTGTGAACCTGTGTTTGTCCTTTGTCGATCTTGCAAATCAGGCTACCTGGGTAAAACATTTTACTAATAAACTGGTCAAAGTATCTGACAATTTACAGAAAACAAAGATGTTTAGAAAAGATAGGAAAGGAGGAGGGATGGCGATATTGGGCAAGGAGAGCATTACAGTGCTGGAAAAAGAGGATGTCCCAGAGGGTTCAGGGACAGAACCAATTTGGCTACAGCTAAGAAACAAAAAAGGTGCAATTACGTTGTTCGGCGTTGTCTATAGACCACCAACTAGTGAGAGGGACGTAGAAGAACAAACCTGATGGGTAATTACAGAAAGGTGCAAACATTATAGAGTAGTTTTAATGGGAAATTTTAATGACCTGAATGTAGACTGGGAGAGTGGTAGTGTAAAGGGCGGAGAGGGGCAAAAGTTTCTAGATTGTGCTCAGGAAAGTCCACAGCAAAATGTGTGCAGTTTGACAGAAGAACATAAGAACATAAGAACTAGGAGCAGGAGTAGGCCATCTGGCCCCTCGAGCCTGCTCCGCCATTCAATGAGATCATGGCTGATCTTTGTGGACTCAGCTCCATTCTCCGGCCCGTACACCATATCCCCGAATCCCTTTATTCTTTAGAAAGGTATCCATCTTTTTCTTAAAAACGTTTAAAGAAGGAGCCTCAACTGCTTCACAGGGCAAGGAATTCCAGAGATTCACAACCCTTTGGGTGAAGAAGTTCCTCCTAAACTCGGTCCTAAATCTACTTCCCCTTATTTTGAGGCTATGCCCCCTAGTTCTGCTTTCCCCGACCAGTGGAAACAACCTGCCCGCATCTATCCTATCTATTCCCTTCATAATTTTATATGTTTCATATCCGCATCCTTCTAAACTCCAATGAGTACAGTCCCAGTCTACTCAACCTCTCGTCATAATCTAATCCCCTCAACTCTGGGATCAACCTAGTGAATCTCCTCTGCACTCCCTCCAGTGCCAATATGTCCTTTCTCAGGTAAGGAGACCAAAACTGAACACAAGAAAGGACACACTGTTGGACCTTGTTCTTGGCAATGAGGTGGGCCAGGTAGATCCAGTGTCAGTGGAAAAAACATTTAGGAGACAGTGATCACTGTATTGTAAGGTTTAAGGTGATGATAAAAAAAGATAATAGGTAATACAGAGAAAGGATAATTAACTTTGGTTGTGCTGACTTCAATGGGGCAAGAAAGCAGTGCCAGTTAGAATGGAATGAAAGGATGGCGGGAAAAACTGTCGCTGTAAAATGGGTTACCTTCAAAACAGAAATGGTCTGGACACAGTCAAGGTATGATCCCTCAAAAGGCAAACAAATCCAGAGCTCCCTGGGTTAAAAATGAGATAGAAATTAAAATAAGGAAGAGAAACTGTGCTTATGGCAGATGTCAGGTAGAAAATATAGTTGAGACGAAGAGGAAGGCAGAAGGTTGAGAGGGAATGGAAGAGAGATTATGAGAAAAGATTGTCAGCCAACATAAAGGGGAATCCCAAAGTTTTCTACAGACACATAAAAAGTAAAAGTGTTAGAAAAAGAGTTGGGATGGTTAGGAACCTAAAAGGGAATTTTCACATAAGAACCTGGCTGAGATATTAAATGAATACTTTCCCAAGGAGGTAGATCTTACACAGGCATGATGACAGATGATGACATTCTCTCCTGGAAGAGTTCAAAATTGATAAGGAGGAAGTGTTGAAAAGACTGTCGGTGCTGAAAGTTGACAAGGCCCGGGGATCGATGCATCCAAGGATTTCGAATTGAGTGAGAATGGAAATTGCGGGGGCGCTGGCCATAATTTTCCAGTCTTCTCTGCACTAAGGGGAGGTGCCAGAGGAACTGCAAATGTTACACTCTTGTTCAAAAACGGTTGTAAGAATGACTGCAGCAATTGCAGGCCAGACAGTTTAACATCAGTGGTGGAGAAACGTATGGCGAGTAATTCACCTCCTGAGCCCCCAAAGCCTGTCCACCATCTATAAGGCACAAGTCAGGAGTGTAATGGAATACTCCCCGCTTGCCTGGATGAGTGCAGCTCCAACAACACTTAAGAGGCTCGACACAATCCATGACAAAGCAGCCCGCTTTATTGTTCCCCCTTCCACAAACATTCAAACCCTCCACTACCGACAAATAGTGGCAGCTGTATGTACCATCTACAAGATGCACTGCAGTAACTCACCAAGATTCCTTAGACAGCATCTTCCAAACCCACGGCCACTATCATCTAGATGGACAAGAGCAGCAGATACCTGGAAACCCTAACATCTGGAGGTTCCCCTCCGACTCACTCACCAATCGCCGTTCCTTCACTGTCATTGGGGCAAAATCCTGGAAATCCCTCCATAACAGCACAGTGGGTGTACTTACACCTTAGGAGCTGCAGCAGTTCAAGAAGGCAACTCACCACCACTTTCTGTAGGGCAATTAGGGATCAGCAATGAATTCTCGCCTAACCAGCGACGCCCGCGATGATAAATTAATTTTTTTTAAATGTAAACTTCCACAAACAATTGTTCGAAATAGAAATAGGGGCGGAGAATCGCCGGGGGCTGGCGTGAATCCCACCCCCGCCGGTTGCCAAATTCTCCGGCACCGGATATTCGGCGGGGTGGGAATCGCGCCGCGCCGGTTGGCGCCCCCCCCCCCACGATTCCCCGGCCCGGATGGGCCGAAGTCCCGCTGGTAAAATGCCTGTTCCGCCGGCGTAGATTAAGCCACCTACCTTACCGGCGGGACAAGGAGGCGCGGGCGGGCTCCGGGGTCCTGGGGGGTGCACGGGGCGATCTGGCCCCAGGGGGTGCCCCCACGGTGGCCTGGCCCGCGATCGGGGCCCACCGATCCGCGGGCGGGCCTGTGCCGTGGGGGCACTCTTTCCCTTCCGCCTCCGCCACGGTCTCCACCATGGCGGAGGCACAAGAGACTCCCTCCACTGCGCATGCGCGGGAATGCCGTCAGCGGCCGCTAATGCTCCCGCGCATGCGCCGCCCGGAGATGTCATTTCCGCGCCAGCTGGCGGGGCACCAAAGGCCTTTTCCGCCAGCTGGCGGGGTGGAAATTCGTCCGGCACGGGCCTAGCCCCTTAAGGTTGCGGAGCATTCCGCACCTTTGGGGCGGCGCGATGCCCGACTGATTTGCGCCATTTTGGGCGCCAGTCGGCGGACATCACGCCGATACCGGAGAATTTCGCCCTCGTAGTCCAATGGAAAAATGGGGGTTGATTAGGACGGGCCAGCGTGGATTTTGAAAGGTGAATCATGTTTAACTAACTTGATGGAGTTTTTCGAGGAGGTAACAGAAAGGATGATGAGGGTAATGCTGTTGATGATATGTAAAAGGACTTTCAGAAGGTATTTGATTCAGTGCCATATAACAGACTTGTGAAATAAATTATAGATCATGGAATAAAAGGGGCAGTGGAAAGGTGGATACAAAGTTGACAGAATAGGAAGCAGAGAGCATTGGTCAATGGTTATTTTACAGGCTGGAAGAGGTTTGTAGTGGTGTTCCCCCGGGGTCGGTATTGGGAACCTTACTTTTCCTGATATATACTAATGATTTGGATCTTGGTGGGCGGGGGATAATTTAAATGTTTGTGGATTATACAAAACCTGGGAGCATTGTAAGCTGTGAAGAGGATAGTGTAGAACTTCAAAAGGGCATAGACAAGTTCATGGAGTGGGCAGGTATGTGGCAAATGAGGTTCAATGTGGAGAAGTGTGGGATGATTCATTTGGTAGGAAGAACATGGAAAGACAATATAAAATAACGGGTAAAATTCTTAAAGGGGTAAAGGAGCAGAGGGACCTTGGTGTATATGTGCATAGGTCATTGAAGGTGGCAGCTCAGATAGAGCGAGCAGTTAATAAAGCACATTGTGTCCTGGGCTTTACTAACAGTGGCATAGAGTACAAGAGTAAGGAGGTTTTGCTGAACTTGTACAGGACCCTAGTTGGACCTCGTAATCACACTACAGAAGGTGTACAGGTCCATAGGTGACTGAAAGGGGCAACACAGATAGAGAAGTTAGTCAAGAAGGCATATGGCATGCTTACCTTCATTGGCCGGGGCATTGAGTATAAAAATGGGCAAGTCATTGTTGCAGCTGTATAGAACCTTGGTTAGGCCACACTTGGAGTATAGTGTTCAATTCTGGTCGCCAGAAGGATGTGGAGGCTTTAGAGAGGGTGCAGAAGAGATTTACCAGGATTTACCTGGTATGGAGGGCATTAGCTATGAGGAGAGGTAGAATAAACTCGGTTTGTTGTCACTGGAATGACGGAGGTTGAGGGGCGACCGGATAGAGGTCTACAAAATTATGAGGGGCATAGACAGAGTGGATAGTCAGAGGCTTTTTCCAAGGGTAGAGGGGTCAATTACAAGGGGGCATAGGTTTAAGGTGCAAGGGGCAAGGTTTAGAGGAGATGTACGAGGCAAGTTTTTTACACAGAGGGTAGTGGGTGCCTGGAACTCGCTGCCGGAGGAGGTGGTGGAAGCAGGGACGATAGTGACATTTGAGGGGCATCTTGACAAATACATGAATAGGATGGGAATAGAGGGATACGGACCCCGGAAGTGCAGAAGATTTTCGTTTAGACGGGCAGTATGATCGACACAGGCTTGAAGGGCCGAAGGACCTGCTCCTGTGCTGTACTTTTATTTGTTCTTTGTTGATGTGAATGCATTGGGGAGAATGCAGAAGAGTTTTACAAGAATGGTTCCAGGGCTCAGAAATTTCAATTATGAGGATAGATTGGAGAGGTTGGGACTGTTCTCCTCAGAGAGAAGCAGGCTAAGAGGAGATTTGCTAGAGATGTTCAAAATCATGAGGGGGCTGGGCAGAGTAGATAGGCATAAACTGTTCCTGCTTGTAAAAGGATCGAGAATGGCAGGGCACAGAGAGGGCAAAAGAAGTAAATGTGAGTGGTTGTGCCTGGAATGCACTGTCTGGAAGTGTGGTGGAGGCAGATTCAATCAAGACCACCTTTTATATGGTTCAAATTTTCTTACGATTGTGAGTGGAGAAAGGAACACTCTTGTTTGCTTGTTTTGGACAGATGTGAACAGCAAGGATTCCAGCTCAATAATAATCTTTTATTGTCACAAGTATGAAGTTACTGTGAAAAGCCCCTAGTCGCCACATTCCGGCACCTGTTCGGGTAAGCCGGGACGGGAATTGAACCCGCACTGCTTGCCTTGTTCTGCATTACAAACCAGCTGTCGAGCCCACTGAGCTAAACCAGCTCATGCAGTTACCAGCTTATGCAATTATAGACAACCATTGGTCAAGAACTCTGCAGATTGTAGAAATTATCACCTTTATATTAATGAGCAGGCACAGCAGGCGAACAATGCTGCATTAATTTGTACAAACCGTGACAATGGCAACTCCAGTAGTCCAGTAATATATCAGCCAATGAGATTTAGTGGTAGAACCAAGTGCCCATTGCCTCCCTCGCGCTTGTTGCAAATTAATTATAATGATTAGCAGATCTGATTTTTCCGCAGTTTTCTGAAAATGGCGTTTCCTTCAACAGAAGTTCTGTGAATGATCAATTGTGGAAAGGAATGCCCAAACCGCATAAAACAAAATTAATGTATCTCTATCCATATGAATTATGATGTGGAGATGCCGGCGTTGGACTGGGGTGAGCACAGTACGAAGTCTTACAACACCAGGTTAAAGTCCAACAGGTTTGTTTCGATGTCACTAGCTTTCGGAGCGCTGCTCCTTCCTCAGGTGAACAGACCTCTTCATTCACCTGAGGAAGGAGCAGCGCTCCGAAAGCTAGTGACATCGAAACAAACCTGTTGGACTTTAACCTGGTGTTGTAAGACTTCGTACATATGAATTATTTTCGGCACAACATCGTGGGCCGAAGGGTCTGTTCTGTGCTGTATTTTCTATGTTCTGACAACATTATTCATGCCTTGGACTTTGCTTCAGGGTACCAAACATGCATTGGAAAGCAATCTCCTCAACATTAATTAATTCCATAAACCCTCTAATAGTCTCACTTCTGGATCTAAATATAATTCTTCTCAAAGAATTCTAGTAGATTAATGGTGTATGATTCATTATTTTTAAACCTGTGCCTTCTGCTGCCTGTAACTTATATGATCTTATGGTAAGAGTACTTTATAATAATCTACTCAATTTGGCCTTCACGCCACAGAGATGGCAGCACAGCAAGTGATGTTTTTTTTAAAAAAAAATTTTATTCTCCTTTTTCACATTTTCTCCCATATTTACACCCATCAACAATAAACAATAATCAGCAAGATATGTCAATCCCCATAATAACAACGATCCCATCCGCCCACCAACCCCCAAACATCAACCGCATGTTTACATAAACAAATGACAAAAAGGAATCAGGGATTACCCATAGTCACCCTTAATCTACACAGCCCCCCGCCCACCCACTCCCCCACCCACCCCCCAACTAATGTTCGATATTATCCAGTTCTTGAAAGTGCATAATAAATAGTGCCCATGACTTGTAGAACCCCTCCGAGCTTCCCCTCAGTTCGAACTTAACCTTCTCAAGGGTCAAGTATTCCAACAGGTCCCCTCCCCACGCCAGGGCACTGGGTGGAGAGGCTGCTCTCCATCCCAGCAGGATCCGCCTTCGGGCGATCAACGAGACGAAGGCTATGATATCTGCCTCCGCTCCCGTTTCCAACCCTGGCTGGTCCGACACCCCGAATATGGCCTCCTGGGGACCCGGGTCCAGTTTCACACGCACCACCTTGGAAATGACCCTAAACACCTCCTTCCAGTACTCCCCCAGCTTTGGACAGGACCGAAACATATGAACGTGATTCGCGGGCCCCCCCCCTCCGACCCTTAAGAAACAAATCCTTCAGTGTCTTAATCCCCTTCTCCTCCCATTTCCGGCAATTTCCATCCCATCTCCCTGGCTCCAATCTGTGGTTCCCCCGAATCGGCATTTCCCTTGACCCTAAACCCAACCCGAAGTGTTGGCGAAACTGCCTCCAGATTTTCAATGAAGCTATTATTACCGGACTCCCTGAATATTTCCCCGGAGCTATCGGGAGCGGTGCTGTTGCAAGTGCCTTCAGCCCCGACCCCCTGCACAAGCTCTCCTCCATTCTGACCCACTGAGAATCCACCCCTCTGACCCAGCTCCGCACTTTCTCCACGTTCGTCGCCCAGTAGTAGTACAACAGGTTCGGGAGACCCAACCCCCTGCCTGCCTTCCCCTCTGTAGCAGCACCTTTCTCACTCTGGCCACCTTCCCTCCCCATATGAATGAGGTAACCCTTCCCTCAATCTCCCTGAAAAAAGACTTTGGCAGGAAAATCGGTAGGCATTGAAATATAAACAGGAATCGCAGCAGCACATTCATTTTAACCGCCTGTACCCGACCCGCCAGTGACAGAGGGAGACCATCCCACCTTGCCAGATCGGCTTTCACTCTCCCCATCACACTAGAAATGTTGTACCTGCGGAGACCCCCCCCCCCCCTCCCGGGCAAGCTGCACCCCCAGATACCTAAAATGAGTCCCTGCCCTACGGAATGGCAGCCCCCCCACCCCTGCCCCCACCCCTGGCCGAGACACCACAAAGTACTCACTCTTGTCCAGGTCCAGCTTGTACCCCGAGAAAGACCCAAATACCCGCAATAGCTCCAATATTCCTCCTATCGACGCACTCGGTTCCGACACATACAGCAGCAAGTCGTCGGCATATAAGGACACCCTATGCTCTGTCCCCCCCCCCCCCGCACTATTCCTTTCCATGCTCCCGAACTTCTCAATGCGATGGCCAACGGCTCAATCACAAGTGCAAACAGCAGGGGGGACATAGGACATCCCTGTCTCGTCCCACGGTGGAGAGAAAAGTATCTCGAACTGATATTATTTGTGCGGACACTCGCCCTCGGTTCCTTATATAGTAGCTTTACCCAGTTCACAAACCTTGGCCCAATCCCAAACCGCTCCAGCACTGCCATCAGGTACCCCCATTCTACCCGATCAAACGCCTTCTCGGCATCCAATGCCACAACTACCTCAGTTTCCTTTCTTTCCGCCGGTGCCATAACAGCATTCAAACCCCTCCTAATGTTCAAAAACAGCTGCCTCCCTTTCACGAACCCCGTCTGATCCTCCCCTATCACCTTCGGGAGGCACTCCTCCAGCCTACCCGCCAGTACCTTCGCCAACACTTTTACATCCACATTCAGAAGTGATATGGGCCGATACGACCCACACTCCGTCGGATCCTTATCTTTTTTTAGTAACAGGGAAATCGATGCCTGCCCCAAAGTTTGTGGCAACACCCCCTTCCCTATCGCCTCCTCAAACATCCCCACCATCAGGGGTGCCAACCTACCCTTAAATTTTTTATAATATTCCACCGGAAACCCATCCGGCCCTGCCACCTTCCCCGACTGCATCCTCCCAAACGCATCCTTTATCCCCTGCTCCACTATCGCTCCTTCTAATGTAGCCCTGTCCCCCTCCCCTAACCTCGGGTACTCCAACCCATCTAGAAATTCCTGCATCTCCCGGTCTCCCCCGAGTGGCTCGGACTTGTACAACCTCTCATAAAACTCCTCAAAAACCTTGTTAATCAGCACTGGGGCCACCACCAACTTCCCTGCCCTATCCTTCACCTGAAGAATTTCCCTTGCCGCTGCCTCCCTCCGGAGCTGACCTGCTAACATACTTTTATCTCCATGTTCATAAACTGCACCCCTTGCTCGTCTCAGTTGGCGCACCGCCTTCCTGGTAGATAGTCGGTCGAAGCTCGCCTGCCTTTTCCTTCCTCTTTTCCAGCTTCGCCGGGTCCCCATCCTCTGCATAACTCCTATCTACCTTCAACATCTCATCTATTACCCTCTGCCGCTCCAACCTCTCCTCTTTGTCCACCCTGGCCTTAAACAAAATTACCTCACCTCTCACCACCGCCTTTAGAGCCTCCCATACGACTGCCTTCAACACCTCAACCGTACAATTGAAACCTACATATTCCTTAATTACCTTTTCAATTTTCTCACAGAACACTTGGTTCCCCAAAAGCCCCACATCCAGTTTCCACCCCGGTCTCTGCGCTGCCCTCTACTCCAGCACCATATCCACCCAATGTAGAGCGTGATCTAGCGTGATCTGACACTGCAATTGCAGAGTATTCCGACCCCTTGACTCCAGCCAGCAAAGCCTTCCCCACCACAAAAAAGTCGATCCGCGAGTATACCTTATGGACCGCTGAGAAAAACGAATACTCCCATTCCCTTGGGTGCAGGAACCTCCAAGGGTCCACCCCTCCCATTCCCACCATTAGCCCAGCCAGCGCCTTCGCCCCCCCCGATGGGACCAGCGAGCGCGGCCGTGATCTGTCCAACCTTGGCTCCTGCACCAGGTTCCAGTCCCCCCCCATAATCAGCTCATGTGTGTCCAAGTCGGGAATAGCCCCAAACACCTTCCTCGCGAATCCCACATCGTCCCAATTGGAACCGTATACACTTAACAGCGCCACTAATCTCCCCTCCAGTGCCCCTGTCACAATCATATATCTACCCCCCTGATCTGCCACCACCTTCTCTATCTGGAAGCGTACCCTTTTGCTGACCAGCACCGCTACCCCTCGAGCCCTTCCATCAAATCCGGAGTGAAACACTTGGCTAACCCAGCCCTTTTTAAGTCTCACCTGGTCCTTCACCCTCAAGTGAGTCTCCTGCAGCATTGCTACATCGGCTTTCAAACTTTTAAGATGTGCAAGCATCCTTGACCTCTTGACCGGGCCTCCTAGCCCTCTCATGTTCCACGTGATTATCCTTACTGGGGTCTCTCACCCCCCCCCCCACCTT
This sequence comes from Scyliorhinus torazame, assembly GCF_047496885.1. Classification (NCBI taxonomy): domain Eukaryota; kingdom Metazoa; phylum Chordata; class Chondrichthyes; order Carcharhiniformes; family Scyliorhinidae; genus Scyliorhinus; species Scyliorhinus torazame. The sequence continues at coordinate 244,320,260 of NC_092716.1, forward strand.
TCTTATCCACCATCACCATACCACCGGGCCCTGCCTCATAAGCCTGACCCGCCCTGTCCATTGTTAACATCGAACCCCTTCCTCCCCTCCCAAGAACCCCCCCTACAAAAACACCCCCCAACATCCATCCCTCCACCCCCTCTTGCTCGCCTCGTAGGCCCATTGAAGCCTGCTATCCAGGCTCCAACGTCCGCAGTCCTCCTCTCACCTCACCCCCGTTCACTAACTGACATTAGTTAGCTAGCGCGGGTGGCTCCCCCCGCCAAGACCTCTCGCGCCCTTCCACCCAGTCCCAGAGAAAGAAACACCAAAACAAACCCAACAATCCAACCCCTACAATTCACTAACATAACATTTAACCGTCGCAACACAGAACGCCATTAACTTGAACTCTGTAACAATGCAAACAGAAGTAAATTTCAATACAAATCAGTAAAAAGAAAGTTGTAACATTTGTACATTTTCCAGCCGCTCAAACACAGTCCACAGTCTCTCTTCCAGTTCCGCTCTTCACGTCTGTCCCAAGCCTTCTGCCCTCACGAACGCCTCAGCCGCCTCCGCTGTCTCAAAATAAAAGTCTTTGGCGTTATTTGTTACTCTCAACTTCGCCGGGTACACCACACCAAATCACACCTCCTTCTTGTACAAAGCTGCCTTCACTCGCCCAAACGCCGCTCGTCTTTTTGCCAACTCCACCGTCCAGTCCTGGTAGATCCGAACCGCAGTACCATCCCACAGCACCTCACGCTACTGCTTCGCCCAGCTTAATACTTTCTCCTTCATGCAAAACTTATGGAAGCAGATAATTACTGCCCTTGGCGGCTCGTTCACTTTGGGCTTCGGCCATAATGACCAATGAGCTCGGTCTAGCTGGTACAGGCTGGGGCTCTCACCCTCGCCCATCAGCTCCGCCAACTTCTTAAAGTATTGCGTTGGCCTTGTGCCCTCTGTCCCTTCGGGCAAGCCCACAATTCTCAAATTGTGCCGCCTTGAGCGGTTTTCCAAGTCTTCCAGCTTTGCTCGGAGTCCTCTGTTAACCTCCACCACCCTCCGCAGCTCGTCCCCCATCGAGGTGACCTGGTCGCTGTGTCGTGTCACGGCCTCCTCCACCTCCTTCATCTTCTCGCCCTGCTCTCTCACCTCGGCCGATGCCTTTGCCACCTCCACCCTCATCAGGCCGATTGCCTCCTCCACCAATGACTTCAACATTCTTCTTTTTTGAAAATAAAAGTGAGGAGAGAGAGAAAAAAAAACTTTCACCAAACTTCCTTAAATCTTCTTGCTTTCTCCTCTGCATTCACCTGGGACCAGGCTTCAACCTTTTTTCTCCTTCCTAGGTGGGAGCCATCCGACGTGGAGCACCCTCCCTACATGGTGCCCTGGCCTCGGGCCTGCCGCCTCGGCCTCCTCGTAGCTCCGCCCCCGCTGCCCTGACCTGCCGCGCGGGGCCCGGCGCCTCAGCCCCCCGCCGCCCGACACCCGCGCGGGGTTCTTCGCCGGTTTCTAAACCGGCCCCGCTGGCTGCTCGTGGCGGCCCCAAAGGCCGACGATAGTCGGGGGGGGGTGCGCGTGAAGACTCGGGGATGTTCCCCAAATCGCCGCGAATCGCGGCCACCGGCGGGAGCTCTTGTTGTTGCGGCCGCCCTGCTCGCCCACGCCACCGGACGTCCACAGCAGTGATGTTATTGGATGAGCAATCTGGAGGCCCAGGCTGACGCTCTGGGGGAACATGTGCTCGAATCGCACCATGGCAGCTGGTGGAATTTAAATCCAATTCGGTTGCCGCACAGACCACAGCAGTTGAAGAAGACAGCTCACCACCACCTGGCCAGCAGTGGATGCTGGCCGAGCCAGCAATGCCCACATCCCTTGAATGAATTTCAAACAAATTAAATTGATTAAATAAAAACTGGAACATAAAGCTGTCTTGTCTCAGTAATGGTAATCATAAAACTATCATCAGTTCAGTTTATTAAGGGGGGGGGGCCCATTCAGCAGACTGAAGTTAAAGACCACTGTTGGGGCGCGTTTAGCGGGGTATTTCTTGGCGGCGACAGCACCGAGAGACATCCTACTTTGCAGTTTTGTTTGGCTTTGGGGAGTTTCTCCTCGCTGAGGATGCACTTACAGCGATTTCCTGCTGGCACGCTTCAACGCACCAGCAGGAAAGGCTCCTCGCAAATCGGAGCACCATTTTGTCCGGCAGCCAAGTGCCAGGCTGGCAGTGGTCAGGTGCCAGGTGAGTACCAGGGTGCCAACCTGCCCGATTCCTGACCTGCCCAGGTGTCTCCAATGGCCTGGAGACACCCCTTCCAGGTGCCATTACACCTGATCCACGTTTGTGAGGACCAGTACGAACTGGCGCCCTGGTGGGGTCCCCCAGATGTGGCTGGTGAGTCCCGGGCACTCGGCGTATCCAGAGTCCGGGTATTTAAATGAATTCAGATCTGGATCTTGCCTAGCGAAGGGCAAGATCCAGACCTCGCTGAGCGGAGTGAGTCCAGCGACTCGACGCAGTGCAGAGCCTGATTTTGGGCCCGCACGCGATTCACCACTGACATCCGCGCACAGAACAACGAGGCCGCTGCATCACGCCTGGGAAATCTGCCTTCCTTACCTGGTCTGGCCAACATATGACTCCTGCGTTGCGGTTGAATCTTAACTACCTAGTGAGCCACTCAATTCAAAAGCAATTAGGAATGTTGTCATGTGAGAGTACCCTTTAAGAAATGGGTGTTTAAGAAATGTACCGTTAAGAAATGGAGCTGCTCATGTTACTGCAGTGATGTCAGAGTGTGGGTGGAGCTGAGCTCTACTTCTGCTTTTTCAGTTTCAGTTTGAGAAAGAGCTTGGGTGTGTCTGTGTTTTGCTGTGAGCTGAATCTGAAGTTAAAAGTGAGCTGCACTGTTATGATCTCTGCCATCCAAAGACTCTCTGTGGATCATTTGGTGAATTCAGAAGAATTATAAATGTTTTCAGTCTTGAATGTAAACCCTAATGTGCTCCTGTTTGAAGGTTTGTTAAGTCTTTTGGATGTTAAAAGGACAGCATATAGATTACTTAGTGTTGTATTCTTTGGGGGGTGTATTTGATTTACTGGTTGCTAAGATATTCACTGTTTGTTTTAAAAAGGTTAACTTGAGTTCAGAGAATAAACATTGTTTTGTTTTAAAAAACCATTCGTCCATTTTCTGCTGTACCACACCTGTAGAGTGAGCCGTGTGCTCCCCATACCACAATCTATTAAAAGTTGTGGGCCAGGTGAACTCCATGATACACTTTGGGGTTCTCTAAACCCTGGCCCATAACAATGGGCAACAAATGATGCCAGTGATGCCATGAAAGAATAGAAATATATCAGATTAAGTTGTCTACAATTCTCCGATTGACATCTTACAGCCACATTTATGAAACTTCCACAATGTTAATTTGCCCCTTTACGATGTTTGTACAACACGTTGATGTTTCCTTGTTTTGCGGATTATTGGTGAAGGGTTTCAACCTGGATAACTAGCCCTGTAATATTTTTAAAATAAATTTAGAGTCTCCAATTATTTTTTTTCCCAATTAAGGGGCAATTTAGCGTGGCCAATCCACATACCCTGCACATCTTTGGGTTGTGGGAGTGAGACCCACACAGACACGGGGAGAATGTGCAAACTCCACACGGACAGTGACCCAGAGCCAGGATCGAACCTGGGACCTCGGCGCCGTGAGGCAGTAGTGCTAACCACTGCACCACCGTGCCGCCCCAACTAGCCCTGTAATAAAACATCCCATAGTTCAGATTTTTTCCTGGTTTACACACTTAATTTATACCGCACATCAATTCTTTTGTCAGTGTTCAGCAAAGATTCAGTCGCAATAGGGAACCCAATTAAATGAAATGAAATGAAAATTGCTTATTGTCACGAGTAGGCTTCAATGAAGTTACTGTGAAAAGCCCCTAGTCGCCACATTCCGGCGCCTGTTCGGGGAGGCTGGTACGGGAATTGAACCGTGCTGCTGGCCTGCCTTGGTCTGCTTTAAAAGCCAGCGATTTAGCCCAGTGAGCTAAACCATTAATAAACCTCCATCGCAGTTACTTGCGGGTGCACATTGTTTACAGGTATCAGGTTTCCTTGCTGCGAGCATCCAGCCCATAGCTTCTCTCATCCCTCAATCAACACTCACTATTTAAATAAAATATTTGTAAGTAAAGGACATTTAGGTAATCACTCTGTCTTTCCACGGTTAAATCTGGTGTTGCCGGCGAGGCGTTTTCCAGATTTTTAATTCAAATACAGATGGTAACATTGTTTTATTAAAACCAAGTTGTTATTGAAACCAGGTTGAGCAAAAATAATGCTCAGGCTGAAGCAAGGTTTCAGTAAGCACAACGACCAAGGCTTCTTTTAAAACAGAATTATTTGAAGATTTCAACGTGATTTGCAGAAAATGCATCATTTCAACATGTGTTCTTTGTTCCAATATGATGCAAAAAGAAAGATACTCAGCTCTTCAAAGAATTTAAATTCTGCTTTGAAATTATTATTTTTTAAATTTGGTCATGGGACGTGTACTTCGCCGGCTGGGCCAGCATTTGTTGCCCGTCCCTAACCAGCCTTGAGAAGGTGGTGGTGGGGAGCTGCCTTCTTCAACCGCTGCAGTCCTTGAGGCGTAGGTACTCCCACTGTGCTGTTAGGGAGGAACGTCTAGGATTTTGACCCAGCGACGGTCAAGGAATGACAATATATTTCCAAGCCAGGATGGTGTATTTGTGCAAAATAAATATAATTCATTGTTCAAGAGATTAATTTCTGTGCCAATTTGAAGTTAATCCGTTTTTATTTCACCAGGTTTGTTTACCCAGCTGGGAAGGGGATATCATCAACATTTGCAGAGTACACACAAAAGTTCTTTGAGGCACCCCCAAACTGTAATGTGCAATTGTACATGTATGTATTTAAAATTAATCCGAAATCATTCCTTTCTGGGGATCATTTTAAAACATTTGATGAAGAGGTGGATTTTGTGTGCAGGCAAAGATTGCAGGACAGGCGTATGATGTAAAATTATTGTATGCTCCCAAATACTGTCCAGGAAGTCTCTATGTATTGCAGTGCCCTTAAAAATCACCGATTGGAGGCAACCAAAGTGTTGCCCGTTGCTGGGCACAGGAGACGATGCCGACAACGCCTGACATTGAGGCCATCACTGCTAGTGTGGAGACGACAGTGATAAACCTGTAGCACGACATTCGTGCATTGAGTGGCGGTGTCCAAGGCATGGCTCAGTCTGTGACGACCACGGCTGAGGGCCTCCACATCATGTCCCAGTCACTGAGATACATGTGCCAGATGCAGGTGGGCTTTACCGAGGCACTCCAAAGTGTGGCCCAGTCACTGAGGGGCATTGCTGAGGGCACCGACATCATGGTGAGACAATGGGGGAGCCCCCAGGACTGGCAGAGTCGGGTGACTCAGAGGCCTCTGGAGCTCACTCCAGCTGCACCTTCATCCCATGGAGACGCTCAGGGCTCTAAGAACACCGTCAGGGAGGAGAAAGCGCTGGAGGCCAACCTGGGGCATGCCACCAAGCAGTCAACGGAGTTCTCCAGTCCTTCCGGATCCCACCCGCCTGACACTGGCGCATCTCATGTACAGCTGGCAGAACAGGGTGGCATGCTGATGCCTCTGGTGCAGACCCTCTAGAGGGCGCCCAGCAAGGGCATCAAAGGCCAAAGGATGTGGAATGCAGCAGGCTGCATCCACCTCTATTGTGCATCCTGGGGACACACCTAGACGTAGCGCTGGACCACGGAAGATCAGAAGAGTGAGGAGCACTGAATGGCCACTGGGGGATTCACTATCTGTAGCTCGAGGGAAAGGAAATGTAAAATGTTCACGATTAAAACATGTAACACCTGATACATGTGAAGCCTCTGCCACATTAATCTTCGTGGGCCTGCCTGCACCCCACCACCTGTTGCCCTCCACTCCATCCCACGGGCAGAGTGATCCAAGATCAAAAGCTCCTCCCCATTCAGAGGATACTGTGAGCGTCCTGTCAGCAGACAGACAGGAGCCAGACCTTTGCAGAAACTGAGGAGCACCAGAGCTTTCCTCACAGCGAGTGCTCATCACTCTCCTGCCTTCTCTATTGACCCACTGACAGAGCCGACACAGGCCCATCACCCTGGGGTGATGTTGCACAGGCCCTTGGAGGGTGGAACTGGGTACTTCGGAAAGGACAGTGTAATGGGGTGTGGGTAACGGGAGGGATTGGGGGGAAGATAGGAAATGGGCGAGGCTGAAGGGGAAGGAACGAAATGGGGCGAAGAAGGGAAAAGGGGGGAAGGAGGAAAATGGAGGGGGAGGGGAATGGGGAAATGGGGAAGCAGGGAAATGGGAGAAGGGGAGGGGAAGGAGGGATGGGGGGATGGAGGGAAATGGGGAGGAGGGGGAAGGAGGAGGAAAGAGGGGTTGGAAGATGGAGAGACAATGTCTCGTCCTATGAGAACCTGTAGACGATGAGAGCCTCCCTGGTCCTCCGGGCATGTTGGGCCCGTGCCGCTGCCTGTTCTCCATCCTCTGGCTCCTCCTCAGGCTCATCCTGCTAACCCTCTTGATCTGCCTCCTCCCCAGACCAGGCCGCATGCCCCTCCTCCTCCTCCTCCAACATGTCGCCCCGCTGCTGTGCCAGGTTGTGGAGGGCACAGCAGACCACCACAAGGCTGGAGGCCCTCTGGCGTTGGACTGCAGAGCCAGAGCGGTCCAGGCATTGGAACTGCATTTTCAGCAGCCCGATGCACCGCTCAAGGGGGGCACGGTAGCACAGTGGTTAGCACAGTTGCTTCACAGCTCCAGTGTCCCAGGTTCGATTCCCGGTTTGGATCACCGTCTGTGCGGAGTCTGCACGTTCTCCCCTTGTTTGCGTGGGTTTCCTCCGGGTGCTCCGGTTTCCTCCCACAGTCCAGAGATGTGTAGGTTAGGTGGATAGGTCATGCTAAATTGCCCTTGGTTAGGTGGGGTTGCTGGGTTATGAGGATAGGGTGGAGATGTGGGGTGCTCTTTCCAGGACCTGATGCAGACTCGATGGGCCGAATGGCCTGCTTCTGCACTGCAAATTCTATGATTCTATGATAATGACAGCACGGGTGGCAACGTGGACCTCATTATAATGGGTCTCCCCTTCAGTCTCAGGCCTCCACATTTGTGTCAACAGCCATGTCTTCAGCGGATATCCCTTGTCCCCCAAATGCCACCCATCATCCTGGGGTGGTTCCCGAAGTCTCCGTGGTTCTCCAAGTGCCCCAGGATGTAGATGTCATGCACGATCCCTAGGTAGCGAGAACACAGGTGCATTATAAGAAGGCGGTGGTTGCACACAGTCTGAACCGTCAGGGAGCGGAATCCCTTCCTGTTAATAAAGGGCACTCCTTGATGCGACATGCACACCATCGATTGCCCCCTGGATCTGGAACATCCTGGCTATGGTGGAGAATCCTGCAGCCCGGGCTTCTTGGTGGGCCTGCTCCAAGTTGAAGTTGATATGGTTGGATTCCCGGCCATACAGGGCACCTGTGACCTCCTGGATGCACCTGGGGCTGTAGATTGAGAAATGCCACAGAGGACCCTGCTCGAACCCTGGAATGAACCGGTTGATGGCATAAATGTTGAGGGCAGTGGGGACCTTCACAGCCACCGGGAGCAGGTGTCCTCCTCCACAGGGTGTGATGCCCACAAAGACGTGGCAGAGGTGCCACACTGTCTCTTTGCTCAGGCGCAGTCTTCTGCGTGACATGCTGTCCGTCATCTCATTGAATAACCAACAACGGCCGTACACCTTGGGCCATTGCTGGCCTCACCTTCTGGGTCCTTCCTCTGTCTTATGGGCGGCTGGGTCATCAGGGTGTGCGGTGGCCCCCCTGCTCGAGGAGTTCCGCCTCCAGCCTGCTTCTTCCCTGCTGCTCTCTCCGGTGCCTGGCTACCTCAGCTGCCACGAGCAACGTGAGGGCAGCCGCTATGGAGTCAACTCCAGAAACCATTTGGGTATTTGTAAGGAATTAAAGAAGGAGATAGACGAAAATCAGTTAGGGCTTCCGTCCCGGGACCCTCACATCCTCCAAGCTTCCCTCATCCTTACATGTCCCACCTTCTCTCAGCGTGCCATCCAGTGATCCAGTTATGCTGGCAAACCTTGGTTCTGCACACTCATCCCCAGCCGCATCAGGAGTCCCTGAACCCCAGACATCTGCCAGGAACATTAGGGATACCGTGCTCAGATGCCCTCCCGATCCACACATTTACCCATTGGTCACGAGAGGATCCCCAGTGCTGAAGCCCTGCTCTTTAGTGTTTGATTGGTGGCAGCTGCCTCGATGGTGCTGACGCTCCTAGAGTTCAGGCAAACTGTTCAATCATCAACGTTTCCTGGACAAGCAGTGCACTAGTCATCCTCTCAGACATGGTACGTGTGGCCTTGAGGAAGCACATGAGAGAGGAGGAGTGTGAAGTGCTGCCACAAACTAACAAGGCTAATTTGTCAGTTGAAATAGCCTTCAGCTGCGAAGCTAGAGGCTGCTCACAGTCAAAGGCAGTGAAATTGACTGAGAGGCGATCCACGATCCAGAATGCTTCAGCCGGCTAACCCCCCCCCCCTTCCCGCCCCCCACACCGCCACCCCCACCCCAGCTCTGGTGCCCTTGAGCTACATGATAGAAAATGTAGAAGGCTACTCACCACTCACCTCCTCATTTCCCCTCAGCAGCCATTGCGCCAGCTTCACATTTTTGAAAAGGAGTACTAAACGACACCCGCGTGAATTCCCGCTGGGGAGCTGGGTAATTCCACCGAGGCCGCTGCATTTGACTTCAATCTCGCTGACGAGATCGAAATGAATGTAACTGAGGGTTAATAATATGCTCACCATTTTTGGGCGAGAACCGGATTCATCATCGGGAGGGGACTGGGTGAATTACAAACTGGTTCACGCCCGGCGTGAATCTCAATTTTAACCTCTTCCGCTATTTACCAGTGCAGTGGTTAAACCGTGCCCAAGATATAGTTTGAAGTGGGTTTAATGTAATGTTTCTGCACCTGGAAGGGTAAAACCTATGGTTAGATTCATGCTGGACAAAGGGGTTTATATGCCTGGGTTGGTTTCAATTCCAAATGTGTTCTTATTGTGCTTAGAGAATCACAGATAAATACATTGCAGAAAAGGCCCTTCGGCCCATTGAGTCTGCACCGCCGTATGAAAGGCACCTGGTCTGCCAATCCTAATCCCATTTGCCAGCACTTGGCCCCCAACCACAATGTTAAGATGTGCCAAGTGCTCATCCAGGTACTTTTTAAAGGATGTGAGGCAACCACCCTCCAAGGAAGTGCGTTCCAGACCATCGCCACCCTCTGGGTAAAAAGGTTTCTCCTCAGCTCCTCCCTCTGCGACTGGATCCTGGACTTTCTAACCCACAGGCCACAATCAGTAAGGATAGGCAACAACACCTCCTCCACGATCATCCTCAACACCGGTGCCCCACAGGCGGTGTCCTCAGCCCCTACTATACCTTGTACACCTATGACTGTGTGGCTAAATTCCCCTCCAACTCGATTGTCAAATTTGCTGATGACACCACAGTAGTGGGTCGGATTTCAAACAATGACGAGACAGAGTACAGGAATGAGATAGAGAATCTGGTGAACTGGTGCGACGACATTAATCTTTCCCTCAATGTCAACAAAACGAAGGAGATTGTCATCGACTTCAGGAAGCGTAGTGGAGAACATGCCCCTGTCTACATCAATGGGAACGAAGTAGAAAGGGTCGAAAGCTTCAAGTTTTTAGGTGTACAGATCACCAACAACCTGTCTTGGTCCCCCCATGCCGCCACTATAGTTAAGAAAGCCCACCAACGACTCTACTTTCTCAGAAGACTAAGGAAATTTGGCATGTCACCAACTTCTACAGGTGCACAATAGAAAGCATTCTTTCTGGTTGTATCACAGCTTGGTATGGAGCCTGTTCTGCCCAAGACCGCAGGAAACTACAAAAGGTCGTGAATGTAGCCCAGTCCATCACGCAAACCAGCCTCCCATCCATCGACTCTGTCTATAATTCCCTGCTGACTCAGAAAGGCAGCCAGCATAATTAAGGACCCCACGCACCCTGGACATATTCTCTTCCACCTTCTTCCGTCAGGAAAAAGATGCCAAAGTTGGAGGTCACGTACCAACCGACTCAAGAACAGCTTCTTCCCTACTGCCATCAGACTTTTGAATGGACCTACCTCGTATTAAGTTGATCTTTTCTCTACACCTTGCTATAACTGTAACATTATATTCTGCAGTTTCCTTCCTTCCCTATGTACGGTATGCATTGTTTGTACAGCATGCAAGAAACAATACTTTTCACTGTATACATGTGACAATAATAAATCTAATCAAAAATCAAATCCTCCCTGAATTTCCTGCCCCTCACCTTGAACTTGTATCCCCTTGTAACCGACTCTTCAACTAAGGGGAACAGCTGTTCCCTATCCACCCTGACCATGCCTCTCATAATCTTGCACATCTCAATCAGGTCCCACCTCAGTCTTCTCTGCTCCAGCGAAAACAACCCGAGCCTATCCCACCTCTCCTCATAACTTAAACGTTCCATCCCAGGCAACATCCCGGTGAAACGCCTCTGCACCCCCTCCAGTGCAATCACATTCTTCCTATAATGTGGTGACCAGAACTGCACACAGTACTCCAGCTGTGGCCTTACCAATGTTCTATATAACTCCAACGTGACTTCCTTGCTTTTGTAATCTATGCCTCGCTTCAGAAAGGCAAGTGTCATGTGAGAGTACCTTTAAGAAATGGGTGTTTAAGAAATGTACCTTTAAGAAATGGGTGTTTATCAGTGATGTCAGAGAGTGGGTGGAGCTGGGCTGTCTGTCAGCTTTTTACTTTCATTTTTGAGCAGGCTGCAGGGTGTGTTTTAGTTTCGTTTTCAGTGTTGGAGCTGAACCCAGACCAAGCAGGTGTACTGCTTTTCTCTCTGCCATCAAAAGACTATCTCTTGATCATTTGGTGAATTCTGGATGTTGTTTGGGAAGTTACTAAGGATCACTTAGTGTTGTATTCTTTGGGGGTTATATTTGAATTGATGCTTGCTAAGATGTTCACTGTATGTTTTAAAAAGGTTAACTTCAGTTCATATAATAAACATTGTTTTGCTTTTAAAAAATACTTGTCCATTTCTGCTGTACCACACCTGTAGAGTTGGCCGTGTGCTCCCCATACCACAATCTATTAAAAGTTGTGGGTCAGGTGAACTCCATGATACACTTTGGGGTTCTCTAAACCCTGGCCCATAACACAAGTGTACCATATGCCTTTTACATCACCTTATTAACCTGCCCAGCATGAAGAATAAATCGAGACTGGCAGAACTAGTATTGTTGATTTACAACTGGGGGGGCCTTTTCAGGTAGAAAGGTTTTTTTGAGTTTAGGTTTAGCTCAATATATTAAAGTTGGAGGAAGGACACTGAGGAGTGAACAATCTCAACTCTGCCAGGAGAAGCTTGACTGGACAAGGGAGCTGAAAAGAGGCAAACTTCCCAAAGACCCAGATATAGTCCAGATAATTAGGGATTTGAGATAGAAGACTGAAGTGAGGAGAGTCCAGACCAAGGTATAATTCAATGGAGAATTCAAAGGTAGAAGCAAACAAAGGGCAGGATTCTCTCAGCCCGGGGCCAGGCCTGAGAATCCCCGCGACTGGCGCGAATCACGCCACGCCACCCCAACGCCATCGGCGCCGGCGTGATCGCTCTACGCAGCTTCCCCCGCTGATTCTCAGCCCGGGACCGGCCGTCGTAAAAAACCCGAGTCCCACCGGCGCCGTTCTCACTTGCTCTCAGTCGGCGGGACCTCGGCGTGGAAGGGTCCAGGGGCGGCCTGAGGGTGGGTGGGGGGTCTGACCCCGGGGGGGGGGGCCCTCCGATGTGGCCTGGCCTGCGATCATGACCCACCGATCGGCCCGGCGGGCCTCTCTGGCTGGGGGCCCCCTTTCTTCCACGTCGGCCCCTCGAGCCTTGCGCCATGTCTCGTCGGGGCCGGCGCGGAGAAGGGAGCCACTGCGCATGCGCGTGTTGGTGCCACTGCGCATGCGTGCATTGGCGCCAGTGCCACTGCGCGTGCGCGGACCCCGCAGCACCCAATTCACAACAGGATCAGCAGCTGGAGCGGCGTGGGTCGCTCCAGTGCCATGCTGGCCCCCTGTAGGGGCCAGAATTGGTGATCCTGAGGCCATGTTGAATCCGTCAAGAAACACGTCGGTTCCGACGGCATCAACACTTAGCCTTAGGGTCACAGAATCCTGCCCAAGGTGTTGTGGATGGGCAGGATTCTGCTGCAGTAACCAGAGCTAAAATGGGAAAGCAGACTTCAGAGGTCAATCAAAAGTTTGATGCTATTTCCAGAGAGTCTGGGAGTCAATTGTTGCCACAATTGTGAACTGTTTGCACAACAGTCAAAACAAAAAAACCCTGAAGGGGGAGTTGAAAATCCTGGATTCAATGTTAAAAATGGAGTGGGAGCTTTGTTTGAAAGAGTAATTTGGAAAACCTGGACTGGATTTCCGCAAAACTGATGGAAATCATTGTTGTGAAAGACCATTTTAAAGCATGTCTTTTGGGAATGGAGTTCAGAAACTCTCATGTGACAATCGCTTGGGGATTCCAAGGGGAAATCCATGAAAATTCACTTGGATTCAGAGTATTTGACCACAACCAATCTATGTAATTAAAAGGACTTTGTGTTAGTGAGACCATTGTAGCTTAGGACGTAATTGTAATCCATGTTAATCTTTAAACATGTGTGTATTTGTTTGACTAAGGGGGTAGTAATGGAGCATTGTAGCATAATCCAATCTTTCATATTTACTAAACTTTCTCCCTTGTTGTGAAAACTAATTCGCGGTCCGGTGACTCTGTTCCTGCACCTAGTCAAAAAAAAAGTTAAACTTACAGTTTTTTGAGTTGGAGTTCTATTCTGGAATCTTCCTGTTCCGTTGTCACATTAACTGGGATCATAACAGACTGGGATAGACAGATTTTTGGGGGGCTCTCAGGAATTAATGGATACATGGAGCGGGTCGGAAAATAGATGTTAAGCACAAGGCCAGCAACAATTGTGTTGACTGGCGGAACAGGCTCGATGGGCCATGTTGTCCATGCCTGCTCCTATTTCATATGTTCCCATCTGTCCTTGTCATGGTTCCTCTCTTTATATCACTTATTATGTTTTGCCTTGGAGTTTATCTTGCTCATCATATTTATTACTTCCTAAATTGGCCTCCTATCTTTCACCCCTTGATCAGTTTTATTCGCATCTCACTTCTTGTCTTGTCCCCCTCCACTCAATGAGGCCTAAATTGAGTGACACCCCAAATGGGAGCGACTCCATTGGCTGCAGAAGAGGCATAAAGAGTGAAAGACTGACCACCTGTAGGACTACCATGATTAATCGACTTACAACTAATCCCCTTCAGTTCTCTGCCTGAAGACAGGTCTGACACACAGTGCTATGGCCTCCACCCTTGGTAGGGCAAGGAGGCAGGTCTTAAACCCACCCCAGCTTGAACGGGAATCAAACCGCATCTTGTTCACCCCAATCTGATCCAGGGCAGCTGTCAGTCCAAATTGCCCGGGCAACATGTTGTAGTCATAGAACATAGAACAGTGCAGAAGGAGGCCATTCGACCCATCGAGTCTGCACCGGCCCACTTAAGCCCTCACCTCCACCCAATAACCCAATAACCCCGTAACAACCGTAAGCCAATAACCCCTCCTAACCTTTTTGGCCACTAAGGGCAATTTATCATGGCCAATCCACCTAGCCTGCACGTCTTTGGGCTGTGGGAGGAAACCGGAGCACCCGGAGGAAACCCACGCAGACACGGGGAGAACGTGAGGACACCGCACAGACAGTGACCCAGCGGGGAATCGAACCTGGGATCCTGGTGCTGTGAAGCCACAGTGCTATGCACTTGTGCTACCATGCTGCCCATCCACTTGTGCTACCGTGCTGCCCACTCTGTAGCGGTGGACAGCGATGGTAAAGACTCCAATCTCTTTCCATCAGCCGGCTCATCAGGAATCTCGCACACTCTTACTGCCTGCCATTGGCGTGTGTTGGAAGAATGTTTGAGCCAAGGACTATTTTTAAAGGCATTGTTGACGATTGTGAGAGCTGGGTTTATCACTGTTGTTTGACATATACTTCAAAACGGTACAATCAGCTACCATTGCTTGTATCAACCTGTTAAATTAAGCTGATAATTGGCATAATAGGGTGACCGTGAGATTAGACAAATCCATGAGCACATGGTTCAAAAGGGCAGGAACGGAAGGTAGAAGAATGATTCAATCGTTGGGTTATGTGGCTGAGGAAGAGAGGTACAAGGAAGAGGAGATTTCTCATGAACAGCAGATGAGAGGGTAACAGCAGCAACCTAAACATCAAAGTTTCTGTAAGGCAGGCGTTAATCTGCACTTGCAAGGAAGGCAACATCTTCTAACCTGTTTGTACACGCTTTCCTCTTCAGTCTCTTAAACCAGTGTTCTTCAAACTTTTTTTCCGGGGACCCATTTTTACCAACCGGCCAACCTTCGCGACCCACGCCGGCCGACCTGCACGACCCACGCCAGCCGACCTGCGTGACCCACATTTTCTCTCACCTTGTTTGCTGCTGACAAAAATGGAGGAAATGGTTTTGGGTCCCTTTGGCCCTCGTACACGCTCCTCCAATGGAACCTGTTGGATGAAGGTGAAGCCTTCCGGTGTCGGAAAGTATGGAGTCTCCACCTGTCCAAAGTTCTGAATTTTTTTCCTGTAAAATTTTATCAAATAAACCCCCCCCCCCCCCGAACTTGTAAAAAAATAAATAAAATAAAATGAGTAAAATAAATGAAAAAAATGAATAAAACCCTCCCCGAACTTGCAAAAAAAAAAATGAATAAAATAAATGAAAAAAATAAATGGCTAAATGAATAAAATCCACTACAGAAATTGTAAAACAAAAAGCTGGAACCGTTTTTAAAAATGCGCATGCGCGCCGATCATCGTGCGTGCAAGCGCAATGCAGGTGAATTTTTTTTTTAACATGTTCGCGGCCGCTTGCAGCCAGCGTTATGAAAAGCCGGCTGCTGCGCGGGGATTTGCGCGATTGGGAGCGCCGCAGACAACAGCACCGCGAGCCTCCCGACACCTGCCCGCGACCCACCCGCAGGTCGCGTCCCCGACTTTGAAGAACACTGTCTTAAACTACAGTGAGCACCCGGAGGAAACCCACGCAGACACGGGGAGAACGTGCAGGCTCCGCACAAACAGTGACCCAAGCCAGGAATCGAACCTGGGACCCTGGCGCTGTGAAGCAACCGTGCTAACCACTGTGTTGCCGTGATTAACAGATAATCTTACAAGAGGCTAGAGGCACTACATTCTTCTTTTGGCTTCATCACATTAAAGCTGCAGGTGCTATCATCTCAACACAGTGGGCGGGATTATTTTTTGTAAATTTAGAATACCCGATTCATTTTTTCCAATTAAGGGACAATTTAGCGTGGCCAGTCCACCTACCCTGCACATCTTTGGGTTGTGGGGGCGAAACCCACGCAGACAAGGGGAGAATGTGCAAACTCCACACGGACAGTGACCCAGAGCCGGGATCGAACCTGGGACCTCGGCGCCGTGAGGCTGCAGTGCTACCACTGCACCACCGTGCTGCCCTCATGGGCGGGATTTTCCTGCACTTGGCAGGAATGCCCGATGCCAGCTCCAAGAGCGGCGCAAACCACTCCGGCGTCGGGCCGCCTGGAAGTTGCGGAATCCTCCGCTCTACCAGGGGCTAGGCCAGCGCCGGAGGAGTTGACGCCGCGCCAACTGGCGCCGAAAGGCCGCCGCGGGCTGGCGCGAGTTAGCACATGCGCAGGACTGCTGGCGTATTCTGGCACATGGAGGGGGTTTCTTCTCCGCGTCGGTCATAGTGGAGCCTTACAGAGGCCGGCGCGGAGGGAAAGAGTGCCCCCACGGCACAGGCCCGCCTGCAGATCGGTGGGCCCCGATCGCGGGCCAGGCCACTGTGGGGCCCCCCGCAGGGGCCGGATCCCCCCCGGGACCCCCCGAGGACTCCGGTAGCCGCCCTCCAAGCCAGGTCCTGCCGGGATAGGCCATGTCCATTTCACGCCAGCGGGACTGGCCAAAAACAGGTGGCCGCTCGGCCCATCGGGGCCCGGAGAATTGCCGGTGGGGGCCGCTACCAACGGCCCCCAACCAGCACGATCCCCGCCCCGCCCAAAAGTCGGTGCCGGAGAATTCGGCAGCCGGCGTCGGAGCGGGTGGGCGGGATTCACTCCGCCGCCCCCGGCGATTCTCACACCTGGCGGGTGTCGGAGAATCCCACCCAGTATGTTTGCTGGGGGCGGGGGCCTGGGGTGGCTGTGAGGAGGATGTATCTGACTGATATCAGTTGGGGTCCAGGCCCACTGGTAGGTGAGGGAAGTAGACAACTCGGAGAGATGACAGTAGCCCACTGTTGCTGTTTTGTGGCGTTTCCGCTTGTTGCGAATGATCTAATATCACAGGTGGAGTTTTACTGTCGCTCCCGCTGGTGGGATTTTCCGCTCTCGCTGAAGTTAATGGCCTGTTGGACAGCTCGCTGCGTTCTGCGGCCCCGCTGCCACCGAAACGGTACAATAAAATTCTGCCCTACATTTCTATAAGCTTCATGGCCTTTAATATTGATCAGCTAACATTTTGAACTTGGGCATTGCAGGGTGTAGCCACCTGCGTTGGCCACTTCCCGACTTAAAATGGAGGTCCGCAAAGACTACAGGGAAATTCAGCCAACACAGGCAAAAGCTAGCAAGTGCAGAAATCCTGTGTATTAGAACTTGCAAAAGCCCAGACAGCACTGAAACCCACAACCACCTGCATACTAATGGGCGATCCCCGGGAACAATCAAAACATTTAAGGTGAATAAAGCCAAACCAGACTCCTCGATGCCAGCAGGAGCCAAGACAAAGGAAGGCCAACGGACACTCATGGACTGCCCACCGATCAGGGAACAACTCCAGTATTGGAGAAATCGATCCAAGTGATCGGAACGTAGTCCAATCACTTGGAACCAGGTACGGGGTCCGCCCCCGAAGGGAGCGAAGCCCCTGGGGACTATAACGTAGAGCCCCCAAGTTCAATTCGTCCTTCTTGGCAGGGTCAATCAGCAGATCGAACCAACCCTTGACAGTGAACTGCCTAAGTTGCTGCACCAACCAAGTAAGTCTCCAGTCAACGCTCGCTACGAGATAGGCGCTCCTAGCTACCAGTCCATACCAGCTTTGAAGCCTGCAGATTCAGAATCCGAACAAAAGGCCATTTGTTCCCCTGACCTGGTGGGCCAGTTCCAAAGCTAAGTATAGGCCTATAGTATAGAGATAGTCTAGAAAGTAGAGTTTTATGCATGAGTAGTGATTTACTGTGTAGAATAAATGTGTTTTGATTTGAAACTTACTAACTGGTGTATTGAGTTCTTGATCAGTACCTGAACTTGAACCTCGTGGCGTTATCATAAAGATACCTGGCGACTCTAGAGCAAAGGTTATAGAAACAGAGCAAATTAAGTAAAGATACACCGGGCAACATTTAAGAGCCAACCAAAAGTTAGCAATAAGGGTCACCCGAAATAATGGACCCTGGCAACTTAGCTAGACCTGGATGAGTGGGTCAGTCACGCCCATTTTTGAACCCATAAATTGGCTGCAACAGTGCTGAATTTAAATCCCAATATTCTCCCGCTTATCCAGTTTCCGGGAACATATATTCGCCATTCCCTCCTCTCCGATTAGCAGCGTGTTGGTAAAACTCTACAATTGAAAATATCAAGCTCTGCCCGAGCACCTCCAGATAGCATTACCACCTGGGTTAAAACACAAAATAACAGCAGTAAAATGTAATTGTGTCTATTCTACATGTCAGATGAAGAAGGAGATAGCAGCAGTTTAGGGACAAGTCACTGAGCACCCAATGTGTTCATTGTTTACTGACTGATAAAAATATGTAAAGCTAAAACAATATTGCATTTAAAATTAAACATAGAGCTTGTGAAACTGAAAAGGGCATCGTGATTCTTAAACATCAACAAGTAAAGAAGGTCTTATGAATCATGTAATGCGCACTTCGAAATTGAGATCGGAATTGCTTTAAACTAGGATTTGGGCAGATTTAAGATAAAAGTTACGAGTTGCATGATGAGCGAAAATTTTAAATAACGCTTATTTGCCTAGTTCTCAAGTTTCCTGGGGATAAACCCTGCAGTGGAATCCTATTTCTAGTGGAGTCACTTTCAATATTCCAGCTACCAGTGACAGTCAGCAGAAGGAGACAACTATAGGGCATTCATTTCAATGAGATGCTAATTTAATTAGAGAATTCAAAATAAACTTCTATGCATGAAAATAAATGTATCATTTATTTTTCACTGTGATTGCTTCAAAAGTCTACTTTTATCTCAATACCTCTGTGCCTAGAATAACAATTTTGTCTAATTATCAGGATTCAAACAGAACAGAAACTTGAAAATGTTTGAACAAATAATGGCCACTTTCCCGTGCAGTCGTGCCCACCATAGGCTGGATTCCCCAATAATGGGGCTATGTCCCCCCCATGCCGGTGTTGGAGCGCTGGCATTTCACTCCAGACTTTCCTAGAACAAAGACCAATTCACTTACCTGCAGGTGGCTGGCAGGGACCCGGGGAGCTTCACGCAGCTTTGGCTGCGGATACGGGCCCCCACACCTCTGGTTCCGAGTCCACGCATGTGCACGGCGGCGGCCTCCTGTGGCTGCGCCGAACGCGATGGCGGACTCAGCCGGCAGACCTGGACCAACAAACAACGTCCCACCGATCTGCCCGTGCCGCTCCATATGACCCGCCCGATCGCCGCCCCGGCCGCCCATAAGGACACCCCCCCCGGTGTTTGTTCCCCCCGACCCCCACCGGGGCAGGCAGCCACGTGAGAGTCCCGACCAGCCAGACGTGATTAGAACCACGCCGTCGGTAATTTGGTTGGTTGGGACCGGAGTATCGCTGGGAGGGCCTCTGGCAATGGCCCCCCACCAGCCGCGCCGCGTAATTGGCGCGAGCGATTCTCCGGGGTCCGGAGAATTGCGGGAGTGGCGCCGGGCCCGATTCGGCCGTTAGCGCCGAATCTCCGCCCCTGCGCCAAATGCGATTTTGGCACAGGGCTGCAGAGTATCCAGCCCCATGTCTTTGAGTCATGAACTGTTGCAGCTTTAACCGCTGAACGGAGGCGAAAGGAAGCACAGAGTCTGGAAACTATGGCCAGAATCTTCTGGACCTATAAAACTCACAGGCATTGGGACCATTTCTGCGTCTGGAACCTGTCTGTATTGTCCATCTGCCGACCTTACATTAATAGTCACTTTGTACAGAATCCGGGCCTTGCTGAAAAGAGAGACATGGTGGGGGGGGGGGGGGAATGGCTGGCAACGGGGTTTCCCGTTGTTTTGCACCCGCAATCTCCGGGGAACTGGCGGCAGGGCGTCACTGCCAGTGGGACCAGAAGATTCTGCCCATGGTGCTGAAGCTTTTCACCTTGCACTCCTCAGGGCAAAAGCGAGAGCACAGAATTTCAACGGAAACAACAATTCATACTGCATGAGGAAAGGTGTTTAGCACTTGCTGAACAATCCTGAGTGTGCCAAGGGTGAGTCAAAAATAAATTATGATAAAATCTTTGCATGTAGCATTGGTTATCGAAAAGTGACATGATTACGTACAGGGAGTGAATCTGTGTTTTATCAAGTCAATTATACACACATATCTATCCATAAACTAAAATCCAGAGGGTGCCAATGCACAGTTTTGGCTGTACCAATCTACACAATTTCACAGCTCATTGCTGTTGGCGAAACAAATAGACATAACCCAGTGAAAATATCTGGAAAATTAAAAAAATCTGAAATGAATTGGTGTTGCATCATGCAGAAATAATGCAATGGTTAATGAGTGATCATACAATGACATGAAGCATTTACTAGCTCTCTGGGAGCATCTGCAAAGTCAGAGCATGCACAACAATAATGCAGGAAGGACAAAGCTGAGATGACAAAAAACATCTGTTGAATATTACATCTGGGGCACAGTTAAAAACGGGCATGCAGCCGCTTCGTCTGACAGCACTGACTGTAGACAGTGGGTTGATCAAGGATTACTGCAGATACTGATTCTTATTCTGGCTCAACTGAAGTTGAGTAATTCGGTAGAGTCAAACTGAAACTGAGCATGCTTGGAATTAGATTTAGCGGGTTTTTCTTCTAATTGTTGGAATGAAAACTTGGCAGTGGAGAAAACGGGTGTTATTACGTTTGAAGAAGGAATAGCAATTGTCGCATTTAAGGCATGGTTTGTATTTACTGGGAATTGTTAAGCTTGGGCAGTTCACACTTTGAAGGAAACTTCAATGAGTTACAGCATTGCATTTGTGAAACCTTCTGAATTACATTCTGCGGTGGAGCGTGGAGTACGATATAACAAGAAAAAGAAACAGCTTGCAATGCCTTTTCCCTCCGTCTGCACCGAAGTCACCAATTTGGCTTTAAGTCAAGCAACTTTGCTTTGATTTCCTTCAAAGATGTTCAGCAAGTTGCTCTCAAACTTTTAAAAAAAAGGAACTTTCAACATTCATTAACCTTGAAGAGGCTTTGAACTCGGGAGGAGCCATGTTAACGTGGTTTTGCACTTTCCCTGGGAATTTTCTCTGGGCACTGTCAGAAGTCAAAGTTTACTCTGGCTACATTAAGAGTTACAGTTTTCATGTTTCCCGATAAAACAAGTACAGATGTTATGTTGTCTTTCACAATTTCAGTTCTCAGGTGAATGATGCAGTGTGGCACATCTGGTCATGCACTTGTTTGGCTTTGTGTCATTATTTGTAATTACACTTCCTATTTTCAGTGTCTGCAAGAAATCACATTCCTGTCAATTGAAGATATGGACATACCTAAAACTGCTCAGAAGTTTAGAATGATTCTCTTTCAAATGGACTCAGCTCATAATTTGCACAGATTTGGAAACTAATCGACCAGCGTTCTGCTTGGACACAAACAAAACAGTTCACCTGGAAACAATCTATTTTAAATTGGCCCCATATTAAGTTTAAAATACCTATCTCAAATGTAATCATTTTATACTCCATACATTGATACATGCATAATATAGGAAAACTGGAGCAGACTGAAATTACTCCAGTTAATATACAGAAATAAGTAACAGACATATTTAAAGTAATACTATGGTATTTCACACACACAGGTCTCCCTTCAAGAACTAGCAGATTAAAGAAAATTTGGTCGTCCCGAGGGATGTGTTGCCGGCCCGTTTCCGGCGTTTGGGACATCTGCTCCGGATTGGAGAGGAACTTGTAGTGGGAGGGACAGGATCCCATTGTCATGCTCCATGTAGATACCCAATGACATAGGCAGAACGAGGGACGATGTCCTGCACAGAATGTTTGAGGAGTATTGAATCCACGGTGAGCAGCTCACACAGACACACAGGTAGAAATTAACAAAGGTTTTTCACAATACAAATCCAAACTCCTCCACTCCCCTAAGGGTCCCCTTCGCCGAGCTGCACCTACCAGGGTTTTTATGTGAGTTGGGGCTCTCCCTGTTAAGGAAAAGACCCGCCCCATAAAGGGGCAGTTCATATTCCGGGGCAGGTCATGGGAAATTGTATGGTCCTGATCCCGGGACCTCCATGGGGGTGATAACGCTCCTCTCCCTCGAGCCTGGAGCAACATCCACATGAATGGGTATGTGCTTTTGACCGTTTCGCCCTCGGGAGGCGTTCAGGCGCAGAACGCGCGGCGTCAGGAGGCGTATATCGGACTGGGAGCTGCATTTGCATGATGAGCGTCTGGGCGGTGATGGCGGTGCGGGTGCGGCCATGAGTGCCAGCACGGGTATCTCTGGCGTTTGTCAAACATCTATCTCAGTTCAGATTCGGTGCTCGGCAGTTCCTCTTCTGGCATCTCGGTATCCTGAAAAACGACCCCTTGCTACGTGACAGTCGGCGGAGCCGGCAGGCAGCATCGGCAACAAGGGCGGCAGGGACCGTGGGGAAGACGGCGGCGCTGGGACGTTTGAATCAACAGCCGGTTCGGCCGTAGTATCCGGGACTCGGCGGAGGTGGTCCATGCGGCGATTAGACCCCCGGCCCTGTGCCTGTATTCGGTAGGGAATGGGACTAATTTTCGCCAACGCAATGCCTGGAATCCAAGCGGCTCCATCGCCGATCCAGACGTGTACCCCATCTCCTAGGCAAACCCGCGCTGTGGCTAGCTGCGGCCTGTGACTGCCTCGGTTTAGGTCTGAGTATAGCAGACTTTCCTGCCAATGTCCCGAAATACGAGACTTAACTGGGTGCAGAGGCTGCGACGCATCGACATCTCGGCTGGCGCAATGCCTGTTGTACCATGCAGGGTGGTCCGGTAGCAGAATAAGAACCTGGCTAAGCGGGTCTCCCAGGAACCCGATGTCTGCTTCTTCATTCCAAGCTTGAAAGTTTCCACCGCCCGCTCGGCCAACCCTTCTGAAGCCTGGTGGAATGAAGCGGTCCTCACATGACAGATCCCGGACAGTTAGCGGGCACGAACAGAGCAAATTCCTCACTCATGAAAGCCGTACCATTGTCCGACATCAGCACCTCGGTTATGCCGTGCGTGCCAAAAATGTGCTGGAGTTTCTCTATGGTGGCCCCGGCCATCGTCACCTGTATCTCGAGGACCTCAGTCCACTTGGAGTGGGCATCGATGAGGAGGAGAGCCCACAAACCTTGGAACCACGGAAGACCCGGCTATCCCCATGGGTGGAGCAGAGCTGCTGGGGACGACTTCTGGTGGGCCTGACACTAAACGCAGCGCTGGGCCACTCGCTCGAAGTCCGTGTCAATGTCGGGCCACCAAACGTAGATGCAAGCTAACATTTTCATCTTCGACACCTCTGGTGTCCATTGTGGAGGTCCATCAGGAGCAGGCCGCTCCCACGTTCAGGGACCACCACGCGGGTCCCCCACTCCATGGAGTACTCCACCCTCTATGCTTAGCTTTGTGATGAAGGCCTTAAGGTCCTGCGGTCAAGCCCGGTGCTGAACCCCATACTGCACCATGTGGCAGAGGCGTGATAGCTGAGGGTCTGTCTGGGTCCACCCAGGAATGCGGGATGCCACGACCGGTAGTGAGTCCATAAAATGGAGGGCCGCAATGACTTCTCCGGCCGCTGCTGGTGTAGGCGGCCTGGTTGGCAGGGGCAGATGCTTAATGTGTCAGCGTGGGAATATTCGTCCTGGAGTGGTGTCCCAGAACATGATCATATACCGCGAGCAGCAAAGTCCAGCGCTGGATGCGGGCGGAAGCAATGGGGGGGAATCCCTCGATCTTCCTTGAAGAGCCCAAAGAGGGGATTGTGATCCGTGAGAATGGTGAAGCGATGCCCAAGGACATGTTGATGAAATTTCTTGACTCCGAACACGATGAGCAAACCCCTCCTTCTTGATCTGCGGGTCTCATTTCTCTGTGTCTGTCGACGATCGTGCGGCGAAGGCACTGGGACGTTCAGATCTGTCCCCCATGGTGTGGGCCAGCACGGCCCCGACGACGTACAGAGAAGCATCGCAGGTCAACGGGAATGGTTGTGACGGGTCGAAGTGGGTTAGCAGTCTTGCTGAGGAAAGCTGTTATCACCCGGGTGAAAGCTGCCTGCTGTTCCAGGCCCAGGCCAATGCTGCCCCTTCTTTAACAGACGCCGGAGGGGGGCTAAAGTCGTGGCCAGGTTCGGGAGACACTTGCCATAGTAATTGACAAGGCCTAGGGATGATCGGAGTTCCTTCGGGCCACCTGGCATGTGGGCCTGCCGGATTGCCTTCACTTTTGCCTCCACCAGATGCAACCCGTGGAGGTCAATGCGGTAGCCGAGATACGTCACCTCGGCAGTATTGAAAACGCACTTTTCTCTCCGGAGGTGGGCGCCGGCCTCCTCAAAACATCGCAACCCCCTGGCCAGGTTTCGCAGGTGTTTCTGTTTGGAGGAGGCCGTGATGAGGACGTCGTCCAGATAGACCGTTACGCGAGGCAGGCCTCGCAGGATAGTTTCCATTATCACTGGAATGTTGCACAGCAGAGGAAACCCCAAAGTGCAGGTGGGCATATTCATATAGACCCCGGTGGGTGTTCACGGTGACGAAGCGTCTGGACCCGGGGCCAAGGACCAGCTGGGGGTGAGTGTGATTCAGGTCAAGTTTTCTGAAGATGCAACCCCCCCTCAGCTTGGTGTAAAGACCCTCGATCCGAGGGACGAGATAGCGGCCCAGCAGAGAAGCATGG
Organism: Scyliorhinus torazame; assembly: GCF_047496885.1. Classification (NCBI taxonomy): domain Eukaryota; kingdom Metazoa; phylum Chordata; class Chondrichthyes; order Carcharhiniformes; family Scyliorhinidae; genus Scyliorhinus; species Scyliorhinus torazame. The sequence continues at coordinate 244,344,695 of NC_092716.1, forward strand.
TTGACAGTCATCTTATAGTCCCGGTATAAATGTACTGATGCATCAGGCTTCATGACCGGCGACGCCCAGTCGAAGAACTGCACTGGGCGTATGATGCCCAAACTCTCCATCCAGTCCAATTCTGCATAGACTTTGGGTCTTTGGGCAAATGGAACAGGTCGGGCTCGGAGGTAGCGCGGTTGAGCCATGGGGTCCATGCTTAGTCAGGCCACTCCCCCTTTGATGGTGTCCAGGTTAACCTGGGACATCAATGGAAACATTGGGTGCAAGCGGCACGCCTGCTGCCAATCCAGTCGTAGGTGGCGTAACCAGTCACGCCCAGCAAGCTTGGACCACCCTCGTGGACAAACACCAGAGGAAGTTTTGCAGATTGTTGATCATACTCGACCGGATGAGTTGAAGTGCTATTGCCAGCGTGTCCCCCGTATAAGTGACCAACCAAATGTTGGTGTCCAACAGGGTCAGCGATAGAAGGCCACACAAATGCGGTCAAACACAAGGTGACTGACTACAGACATTGCCGCCCCAGTGTCAATCTCCATGCAGGTGGGGCATCCATTAACTTTCAGAGTGATCTGGATGGGTGCCACTCTTGGCGCAGCCACGCATTGCACATGCTGGTAGGTGCTGTCATCTTCCACATAGTAAGCCCTGTCAGGTGAGGGACGGTCACACCTGGTCGGTTGGCAGTGGGACAGTTTCTCGAGGGGCCTCCTGTTCCCCTGGTCCCTGCGACCTGTTACTGCCCCCGCAGGTCGGTTGTCGGATTCCTGTTCCTCCAGGTCGGGAGAGAGCACCCTGCGCCGCTCCCGGCCTCAGTTAAGGCGGTTTGTGTTCCCCCTGTAGGTGTCCCACTGCCGGGGTTTGGCTGCCTCAGTTCTAGCCGTGCATGATTGGTGTTCGCCTTGGTGTCCCAGACTGAGCAATGCCATCCCCTGGAGTTCCTGGACCACTTGTTTGGTGCTTTCTCTGGAGTTGGCTATCTCCACCCCTCTTATGGACTGATCTGATCTCTTCATGCATCTTCTCTACTGAGTAGTACTACACTCCCGTAATCATCACCCGATGCCTGTGTCTATATATTTACATTGTGTATTTTATGTTTGCCCTATTATGTATTTTCTTTTCATGTACGGAATGATCTGTTTGAGCCGCACGCAGAACAATACTTTTCACTGTACCTCGGTACTCATGACAATAAACCACTCCAAATCAATCCAATCCAAGTGTACCTCAGCTAGTAATTTCTTCAGTGTCGTTGAGTCTCGGAATCCACACACTAAGCGGACTCGGAGCGTCTCATTTAATTTTGATCTGAATTCGCATATCTCTGCCAGTTTTCGGAGGTGAGCCAGGAAGTCGCTCACCGGCTCGGCTTGGGCCTGAGTAGCCGCGTGGAACTGGATGCGGCATACAATAGGCGGGGGTTTCGGATCAAAATGCTCCCCCACTAAAGCCACCAGAGAGGCGAATGATGGGTATCTGGGAGGGTCTGACGGAATCAGGCTTTTTATCACACTGTAGGTAGGCCCTCCACAAGAGCAATACCACAGACTGTCTCTCATCGCCAATAATCACAATTGTCTGAAAAAAATATTTCCCCAATTGTCTGAGCCTGTGTTAAATGGCTCCAGCTTCCCTATATGCGGCATTTCAGTGGTCAATAGAGGCCCTCCTGAGGCCTAGATGAGGTGAACTGGGAGTGTAGCAACCAGTGTTGAAAGCAGCTCCACTAAATCCTCATCGCCAGTGTCAAATCCGCGATACGCAGTACGCATAGATAATAGGTAGAAACAAACAAGGTTATTACAATATAAATCCAAACTCCACTCCACCAAGGGTCTCATTCCCCAACCTGCACCCAAGACGGGGTTTTTATGTGAGTTGGGGCTCTCCCTGTTAAGGGGAAGCCCATCCTCTTAAAGGGGCAGTTCATTTTCCGGGGAGGTCATGGAAAATCGTATAGTCCTGGTCCCGGGACCTCCACTGGGGTTATAATAAGGAGATAGACACTGAATTAACAACGGAATCTCCAAGGTTATAATCTCTGGATTATTGCCTGCGCCACGTGCAAACTGGCAGGAGATTAGAGAGATGAATAGGTGGCTCAACGACTGATGTGGGCGAAGTGTGTTTCGGTTAATGGGCACTGGTAATAGTACTGGGGAAAGTGGGGGCTGTACTGTTGGGACGGCCTACATCTGAACTGTGCTGGGATCAGTGTTCTTGCAAACTGCATAACTAGGGAAGTACAAAAGGCTTGAAACTAAATAGATGAGGGGCCGATTCAATATAGGGGATTTGTAGGCTTACAAAGTAAAAGGATATGACAGTATTACAAGGCAGCTACTTTGATAATGATAATCGGAATGAGATGCGGCCAATAGATCCCGGAGAGTCCTCTTCCGGGATCCCCGACCATCATTATGCCTCGCAAGATCTAACCAGATCTCGAGAGACATCGCAATCTCAATCCCGCCCAAAACTGGGCAGGACCCAGTTTAAAAACTCATTTAACCGTGTTGATGCTGAATCGAACGGCCACCCGGCATCTACCGGCCTAGCTGAGGAGACCCCAGCCGCACACTGTTTAACACTGGTCCCCACAAATGGGGGCCAGGTGGAACGGCCCTAGGGGAGGGTGTCCCAGGTGATCGGAGACTCTTGGGTGGCTGGCCTCTGGGCAGGGTGGTACCCTGGCACTACTGATGCCACCTGGGCACTGCCAGGGTGCCCAAGTGGCACTGTCTGCACCGGGGATCAGGGTAGAGGATTGAGGTGCGTGTTTGAGGTGAGGTGCGGGTGTGGGAGGGGCCTAAGGACCCCCTTATAGGTGAGTTGGGGCACTGGGGCGAACCAGGTGTCGTGTCGGGGTGGGGGGGGGTGGGGGGGGTGGGGGGTGGGGGGGGGATCAGGGTGCCATTTTTGCAAAACAATATGTCTGAGTGCGGCCTCGGCGGAGCGTTTTCCCGGCACGGATCGCAAAAAACAAAGTGCCGTTAGATTGGGCAGCACAGTAGCACAAGTGGATAGTACTGTGGCTTCACAGCACCAGGGTCCCAGGTTCGATTCCCCGCTGGGTCACTGTCTGTGCGGAGTCTGCACCTTCTCCCCGTGTCTGCCTGGGTTTCCTCCGGGTGCTCCGGTTTCCTCCCACAGTCCAAAGACGTGCTGTTAGGTGGATTGGACATGATAAATTGCCCTTAGTGACCAAAAATAAGGTTAGGAGAGATTATTGGGTTACGGGGATAGGGGGGAAGTGAGGGCTTCAGTGGATCGGTGCAGACTCAATAGGCCGAATGGCCTCCTTCTGCACTGTATGTTGTATGTTCTATAGTGGGGTCATTAACGGTGCTACAAGCACCGGGAACAACCCCATTAATCCCGGCCAGAACAGATTCTGCGTTTTGTTTCGGTAAATCGCGCCCAGTGTGCTCAAACATTGACAAAACATCAACAAATAGGGTCAAAAATGGGAAAAAAGGTAACAAGGCAAAATGAATGATTCTTTACTTAAATGCATGCAGCATGCGGCAAAAAATAAATGAATTAATGGCGCAAATGAGGTTAATGGATATGATCTTATAGCCATTACAGAGACTCGGTTACAGGGAGATCAAAACTGGGAACTAAATATTCGGCGGTATTTGACTTTTCGTAAGGACAGGTATGGAGGAAAGGGTGGTGGGTTTGCATTGTTAGTACGAGATGGAATAAGTACAATGGCAAGAAATGATCTTGGATTGGAAAATATAGAATCCATATGGGTGGAGAATAAGAAATAATAAGGGGAAGAAAACACTGGTGGGAGTAGTCCATAGGCTCCCAAACAGTAGCTATACTATAGGATGGAGAATAAGTCAGGAGATAATAAAGCATGTCAAAAAAAACATGTGTGACTTTAATCTTGTTGGAGATTGGGCAAATCAAATTGGCAGAGGATTAATTCATAGTATGTACTCAGGGCAGTGTCCTTAAACAAGATGTGTGTGGATCCAACTAGGGATCAGGCTATTTTGGATTCAGTAGTGTGTATTGAGGCAGGTTTAATAACAATCTCAGAGTAGAGGATTCCCCAGGTAGCAGTGGTAGAATTAGCATTCAATTTGAGAGTGAGAAACGTGGGTCAGAAACAACTGTGCTACACTTAAGTAAGGGTAATCATAAAAGAAGGAAGTGAGAGCTGGATGGAGTGGACTGGGAAAGGAGTTTGGCAGGAATGAAAAAGTTTCTGAAAATACTTAATGACTCGCATCAATGATATATCCCAGTGAGGAAGGAGGATTCTAGGAAGAGGATTGGTAAAGTTTTAAAAACCAGCAAAGGTGACCCAAAAAATTCAGGAGTGAGAAGATAAACTATGAGGTTAAATGAGCAATTAATATAATATGAATGGTAGATAGCCGCACTAGCTTTTACGGCTTATCAGGTACATGACTGTTAAATGTTTTATCTATCAGATAGACCAATATCCAAAAGACAGTGCTGGTATTTAATTACATTGAGCACGATCTACAGGCACGATCTTATGCCCGAAAGGCAGCGTGGCATTGCACAATGCGGCCGGTAGATGCCGGGTGATCCCGCTTCCAGGATCCACCTGGCTCGCCACACCTTGCAAGATCTAACGCAATCTCGCTGTGGTATTATCATAACTATCAGCATTACAAGGGTTAATGTTTCAAATAGCAGTGGTGCGACCTTATAAAAGGACAAGGGTTAATGTAGTACCATGAATAGCCACCAGAGGGGGCTGCAGATAGTACTACATAAAGTAGTGATGCTGGACCTTCGGAGTGGAGTGGAGTGAAGGCCATCAGAGCAGATAGTGTGAGAAGATTAGATTATAGTTTATATCAGTAGTGAGATTAGAAGCAGTTGAGTGTAGATGTTATTGATCAATTCTGTATTCTAAAGGACTAAGTGTCAAAACCCAGTTTTTAATAGTGTAAATAAAATCATTGCTTTGTTTAAGTAAAAGCTATCCTGTGGTCTTTGTGGAACACTACGCCAACCATCCTAAATAAGCAACACAAAGAACACCACACTCACAAGACATCGCCATGTGGGTGGAATACTTATTGGCAAATCTGCATATCAGAGTGAAACAACTAGTCAATCGAATGCACTCCCACGACCTACCCAAGGCATGGGATCTAACCCCCTTGTCTTGGAGATCTCGGGCAAGCACCGTTCAGTGCTGGTCTCCACAAATGGGGAGGAGACGGAACAGCACTCGTGGGAGTCTCCCAAGGGATTCGAGGCCCCCAGGTGCTTGCCCTCTGGGTGGTGAGTTCCAGTGAGCGGAACTCCTCAAATGCAGCAAACGGGACGAAGCGTGGCCTCATCGGGACATTCCCCGCTGAGACCCCATATCTACCCAAATGGGGGTCAAATAACGTGGTGGTTCTTGGCGCTCTGAGTGGCAGGAAACACCCGACTAAACCCATTTACTAAGGGACTCTGTTCTCATTCGGATCGATTGCGCTATTGGGTTGGATTCTCAGCAGCCCCGCTCCGAAATTGCGTTTGGCGCGGGGGCGGAGAATCAACTTTCGCGCCGAAATCAGGCTCAGCGGCGGTCCGGTGATTCTCCGGGGCCCGAGAATTGGCGTTTTCGCGGAGTACTCCGCGCGGCGGGGGGCCAATTGCCAGAGGCCCAACCAGCGATCCTCCACTCCCGACCGGCCAAGCTCTTGACGGCGTGGAATTAACCTGCTATTGCCATTCGGGAACCTGGTGGGAGGCAGGGGGATCGGACACGGGGGGGGGGGGGGGGGGGGGGGGGGCTTATGGGCGGCCGTGGGGTGCTTGTGCACAGTTGGATGCAAGGGCGCATGGCCGATCGAGGGGGCCTACATCTTGCAGCTGCCTCCCCGATCCGAGTCCGCCATGGCGACACGGCGTGACCGCTGGAGGCCGCTGCCGTGTATATGTGCGGACTCAGAACCGGATGTGCCGGGGCCCGTATCTGCAGATAAAGCTGCGAGAATCACCCTGGGTCCCTGATAGACCCCTGTAGGGCACTGAATCGACTCAAACATTCGTCAGGAATTTTCGGAGTGAAAGGCTAGCGTTTTTACGCCCGTGTGGGGACATAACCCCATTTTGGGAGAATCCAGCCCATTGTACTTCAAAGCTGGGATTTATGTTTCCTTCTCCAAATCCATACAGGTATTTAGCACTTATTCCGTGTTATTAAGGTATCATAAAGGTTATTGAAGTATCTTAATTTACCATTTGAACTCAGCCACAATGCACATCTTTTGGAAAAGCGGTCATCTTAAGACTTTCTTTCAGGATAGAGCGTTGAATTCTACTGGTCAAGTCTATGACCAGGCCTCTGTTAATCAGCGGAAAAATATAAATGTCAGTCTGTAATCAGAAATCCATGGCTAACAGGGATACATCTCAACAATGCTGGTGTAAACAATTAGGTACGATATCCTGAAATCAGTTCTCAGAAAGCAATTCTAAAAGAGAAGGAAGTAGGTCTCATGACTTATCTGGCTTCTTGGATGTTCAATAGAAAATACTGAAGTTTAATTTGGATTAAAGAAGTGAAACAAATTATCAAGTTGATCAAAATTAATTAACTTGCTTGTGAGTTGGGTTCACCTCTCCGCATATATCAAGGGTCAGGAGGTATCTGTCAGGGTTGCTCTGTTTTCAGAATAGCAATTTAGACTCATTAACTGAGTAGGTTTAGTTTGAAAATGCACACCTGACTCTGCGTGTGTTTTTTGAATAAGGGCTATTATGGTGACGAATATGAGTTCCTATCTCCTTGTTCTACAGAAAAGCTTCCGTGCCATCCCACAGTTATTGAAAACAGGCTCTAGTTTTTAAAACACCAGGATTTTAAGGCCTCTGAAATCAAAACCGGATAAACTTTGTTTGGGGATGCCTGTTAGGCAACTCTAAATTAGCACCGAGTCACACAAGGTCAAGACATAATTGGAGGAAAATCATCGTACATTTTATGTGAGCCTTGGCTTTTTAATTTTTTCTTGCTTTAAAGGTTGTTTTGAGTTAAACCGACTGTCGTTCCAATGCTGTTAGTGTCGTTGAGTCCCCAGCTTCGGTATTAATGTCGGCACTCGAGGGCCATAAACCACGTGGAGCAGATAGAGATTAAAACTTCATTCATACTAAACCAAAAAATACACCTTTAATCCCATCTCAGGGGAGCCCAGCCACTCCACCAGTGCAACCATTACCATTTCCCAAAACAGCCGCATTTGGAGCCACTTTGAATGAGGTCACCAGTCCAGTGCCTAATTATGGAAAGTTTGTGCAGTGGATTGGTGCCAGAAAGAGCTAAGGTTTCTTGATTTGAGTGGAATTAGAATTAATGATGTCCCATTAGTAACATAAAATGTGCAATGATATGAGTTCACCTGTCCACAGCACACCAAACATCAGTATTTGTATGTACAATGGGATCATAACAATAATAAATAATGCTTCTGAACCAAAATATTTCCTTCAACATTCACTGTGAAGGAACAACTTCCTTCCACGGTAGCCACGGTAGCACACGTGGATAGCACTGTGGCTTCACAGCACCAGGGACCCGGGCTTGATCCCCTGCTGGGTCACTGACTGTGCGGAGTCTGCACGTTCTCCCCGTGTCTGCGTGGGTTTTCACCGGGTGCTCCGGCTTCCTCCCACAGTCCAAAGACGTGCTGGTTAGGTGGACTGACCATGCTAAATTGCCCTTAATGTCCCAAAACGTTAGGAGGGGTTATTGGCATATATAGGGACAGGGTGGAAGTGAGGGCTTAAGTGGGTCAGTGCAGACTCGATGGGCCGAATGGCCTCCTTCTGCACTGGAAGGATGCGTTTCTAATTGGAGGACTGTGACCAGTGGTGTTCCACAGGGATCAGTGCTGGGACCATTGCTGTTTGCAGTATATATAAATGATTTGGAGGAAAATGTAACTGGTCTGATTAGTATGTTTGCAGACGACACAAAGGTTGGTGGAATTGCGGATAGCGATGAGGACTGTCAGAGGATACAGCAGGATTTAGATTGTTTGGAGACTTGGGCGGAGAGATGGCAGATGGAGTTTAATCTGGACAAATGTGAGGTAATGCATTTTGGAAGGTCTAATGCAGGTAGGGAATGTACAGTGAATGGTAGAACCCTCAAGAGTATTGAAAGTCAAAGAGATCTAGGAGTACAGGTCCACAGGTCACTGAAAGGGGCAACACAGGTGGAGAAGGTAGTCAAGAAGGCATACGGCATGCTTGCCTTCATTGGCCGGGGCATTGAGTATAAGAATTGGCAAGTCATGTTGCAGCTGTATAGAACCTTAGTTAGGCCACACTTGGAGTATAGTGTTCAATTCTGGTCGCCACACTACCAGAAGGATGTGGAGGCTTTAGAAAGGGTGCAGAAGAGATTTACCAGAATGTTGCCTGGTATGGAGGGCATCAGCTATGAGGAGCGGTTGAATAAACTCGGTTTGTTCTCACTGGAACGAAGGAGGTTGAGAGGCGACCTGATAGAGATCTACAAAATTATGAGGGGCATAGACAGAGTTGATAGTCAGAGGCTTTTCCCCGGGGTAGAGGGGTCAATTACTAGGGGGCATAGGTTTAAGGTGCGAGGGGCAAGATTTAGAGTAGATGTACGAGGCAAGTTTTTTACACAGAGGGTAGTGGGTGCCTGGAACTCGCTGCCGGAGGAGGTGGTGGAAGCAGGGACGATAGTGACATTTAAGGGACATCTTGACAAATACATGAATAGGATGGGAATAGAGGGATACGGACCCAGGAAGTGTAGAAGATTGTAGTTTAGTCGGGCAGCATGGTCGGCACGGGCTTGGAGGGCCGAAGGGCCTGTTCCTGTGCTGTACATTTCTTTGTTCTTTGTTTGTTCTTGTTCTTTGTATGTTCTATGTAACTTCCTCCCTTTAATTACACAAGTTAGCAATTGGTACTTGGATTGAGAGCTAATGATTCACAAGAATAATGTTCAAACCCGATCTGCGGAATGGCCCCAGTTTCGATGAGCAATTTATTTTTCAGAATGGGGTCTGTTTTTATAGCCTTAAAGCGACATTAGAATTTCAACCTGACCTTTCTAATTGAATGCATTAGTTGACTTTCCTCCAATAGGCAATGAAATTAACACACAATAAATGCCCATTATTGCTGCATAATCACTATCCTGGCAACAGCACAAGAGTGCTTCTGAAAGCCATTATCAGTCGCACGTTTTGAATATCAAATGACGCTTTTCAGTCAATGTGCCGATCCTTAGCCACCCTTTACACCCGTTGTTGGAAGCGCCTTTAGCTGTTAGAAATCAGGCCAGTTTAAATAAAGACGTTTCTGAGGGGATTTTGTAGAATACAGAATGTAAGGCTGTTTAAGGTAAGTGCCCCTGATTAACCCTATATTGTGGCAGAAGGATCAGGCTCGTAATCGGTTCTTTGGGAGAAAGAGATGCTATTCATCACTTGTATCAAACTGGATTCAAATCAGGGCTGCGGAGATAACAAGAGTACTGTTTTTGCTCCAATGTTTTAATCTGTTGCGTTTCTCGGTACTCAGGGTTTGATGTATTAATCTGTGTACAGCCTTTGAAAGCCAAGTTTAGAAGACATTTTTCCTCAATTTAAAAAAAAATATCCCATGTGATGGTAATTGAGTCAGGAAAGAAAATTTGATAAAAGTAAAGAACAAGTACACCAAATTGCTGAAAAAAAACCCTCCTCCATTGAGAGTGACCCTGTCGAACGTGCTATTTTTGTAAAAGAAAAAGTCATGAGCCTTTATTGTCCTGTGTGCTCTGCTTGTTAATTTGGCTGACCTTCAGTGCATATGGGCTTTGTGCTTCCACCAATCAGACCCTGGGGTGCAGTCGCCTGCAGCAAAGGCTTTCAACACCTCAGGTTGTATAACCTCGGGTCAGGAAGGAGGATTAAGGATCAGTTTTGGAATTTAACTCCCCAGAATAGGAGGATAGTTAAATAATAGGAAAAATGGTTAAATTCCGAAGGAGCTTCGAGATAAATACAGCAATTAATTAATACCTTTGCATTTTTCTCACTTGGAAGCGTTGACAATGCTGGGAGTACAGTTGGCTGCCTATTTGACATCGGTACTATTTGATGGCGTAGTGTGAACATCTGGAACATTGTTCACTTGTATCAGAAACATTGGGCGCGATCTAACAGAAAGGTTTCTAAATGTCATTGCAGGCGGGTTTGGTCGGTAGGTTCTCTCCAGCTCTGTCGGAGAGTTCCCCGCCGCTATCTAACCACACTTAGTCACTTTTCAGACCCTGAGGAGTTTCCCTGGCACCTGGGTACCCTGGCACTGCCACCCTGGAACCCCGACAGTGCTCCGGCCAGTCTGGCAGTGCCACCCGGGCACCTTGGAAGTGTCAGCCTGGCAGTGCCAAGGTGCCCGGGTGCCAGGAGGAGAGCCAGGGTGCCACCCAGTCCTGTCCCTGACCACCTAGGGGCCTCCAATGGCTAGGGAGACCCTCCTCCCCCCCCCCCAAGGAGCCATTCTGCCTGCTCCATGTTTGCGTGGAACACCATTAAACAGCACTGAGCTGGGGCCGCCTGGGGAGGCCGGTAGATGCCGGGAGCCGGTTAGATCTGGCGCCAGCACAGTTAAGTGCGTTTTGAAACCCGCTTAGCCGTGCAAGATGGGCGGGACCCAGATTGAGATGCCTCGCGAGATCTGAGGCATGAGCTACCAGCCATTTTGTGCCCGAGCGATAGCACGGTGCCGCCAATTGATTCCCGGAGAAGCCTCCCGACAGACACTATGCCTCGCGGGATCTACCCAGGTCTCGTGCGACTTTGCGATCAGGTTCTCGCCCACAATGTGTGGGACCAAGCCTTTCGTGCTTAAGTAGGTTCAAAGCCTGCGTAGGTGTGCTCACCCGGGATCTATTGTGCTCCCAGCAGCTACCGTTCCCAGCCGGGCGCCTTTCAGTATTGGTGGCCAGGTGGAACGGCACCCCGGTGGGGGGGGGGGGGGGGGGGGGGGCACCTTTGGGTGGTCGGAGACAGGGGAGGATCCCTGGCCCTCCCCCTTGAACACAGACCCCTTGTCACTGCCAGGCTGCCATCTTGGCACTGCCACCTGACACTGCCAAGGTGCCCGGGAGACACTGCATGGCAGGGTAGCAGTACTAGGGTGGCAATGCCATGGGTCAGGAACTGAGGGGGGGCCCTCAGCGACCCGATAGCAGGGTATCATCAGTTGGGAGGGTGGTGGGGTAGTGTCCATGTGTGTGTGTGTGTGGGGGGGGGGGCGGTGACATTACTAATGGGTGGGGGTTGTGGAGGGCCCTTAAGCTCACTTCGAGATCGGGACACCCTTTCAAAATGGCGGCCCGATCTCTGAGGGGCCAGTCTGGCCACCAGTTCACCTCCTCAGTGATTTTCTCTTTCTTTTTAAATTTAGAGTGCCCAATTATTTTCTTTCAATTAAGGGGCAATTTCAATTCCCCAGTGATGAAAATACGTGGGCTATCCCGGAGAGAAACCCCCCCAAGGCCCAAAGAAATTACAAGGGCAGAATTTACCAGCTGTTCACACTGGTGGGATATTCCGGTCCCACCGACGGCCAATGGGTTTCCCAGAGATGTGAAAAGCCCACTGGCGGGCCCCCTCCCACACCGAAAAACACGCGGCGGGCTGTTCAGTAAATCCTGCCCTAAATGTGGTTAGACAACGGCGGGGAACTCGCCGACTGAGCCAGGAGAAACTCCCAGCAAAACCCGCCACTTAGAAACCTTTCCGTTAGATCGCACCCCTGGTTAGATCTCGCGAGGTGTACCGGACGTCGGGAATCCTGGCCGAGGCCTCACCCGGCCGCGACACGCCCCCGTTCGGGCAGGACGCAGCCAGTGCACCGCGCGCGTTAAGTGGGGAAATTAGCAGAAACGTTGATGGAGACGTCCAATTTTAAATGCTCCCCTGTCCCTTTCCTGTTGGTCAAGGAGAATTAAAGTTCCTGCCATGAATTTGGAAAGTTTAGACCTTGAAATCAAATTTTATTGTGAGGATTCTATTTCTGTCATAGTATCATATGTCATTTCACCGAGGAACCTTGCTATGCAGCGGATAAATGGCAGTGAAGCAGGCTATTTGGGCCCAATCAGTTCCACTTGAGCCTCACTCCAACTCTCCTCATCTAAATATTGTAGTGATCTGTACATCTGCACATACACCAGGGACTACAGACAGATGTAACAGCCACAGCATCACTAGAGGGCAGCATCAGAGACGGGTATAAAGGGTCCAGCCCAAGGGAGGATCCGCCTCTTTCAGAAGCACAGGGCTAGTGAGCAGCAGCAGACAGAGACAGCTCAGCATAGGCAGTTTATCTTAGCTTCACTGGTCATAGCTCTTGACTGTATTATATCTAGTTAAGCTCTGGCATAAATAAAGCATTTGTGTTAACTGGAAGTCTACAATCTTTATTCAGATTTAGAGAATAACATATGATACCAGGAGTGATTTCAGAAAGCTAGCTAGACACCAGCAAGAGAAGAAAAACTTAAACCGGATATTCGACTGTGGAAGACTTCGCAGCAAATGGATCCTCGATGACTAACTGATTCGATGGAACTTGTTGGAACTCTATGGCAGCTGGAAACAACCGGTAATTTAAGTTATAACTGGAACATGTTTGAACAGCTGTTCCAAATATTTATCACAGCTAATGATTTAAGCACTGCCTCTGATGCAACGAAAATAGCCCTACTACTCTCAACAGGAGGGCATAATGCCAGAGAAATCTACAATTGCTTTAATTACTTAGAAGGTGAGGACAACATCAAAGTAGAAGTTAGAGAAACGGAGGGCCCATCTCTGATTTCATTACAAATCTCAAGTTAATACCACAAGGCTGTGATTATGTTGATTTCAGAGACACTGTGATAATGCATCAATTAATTTCTGGACTATCTGATAAAAATTTGAGGGAAGAACTTTCACAAAATAAGTATCTAACTCTAGAAATCGCTATACAAAAATGCCTTGCTTATGAACAAAAACAAAATCATAACAAAATGTTATGTAAAATCAGTCTCTACAAACACAGAATCATCATTTAGAAAACAAAATCGGTAAAAATGGCATGAACACTCACCACGAGGCGGAGGCAGGGTTGAATCGGAGGAAGACAGAGGTTCTGAGCGGCAGCCATCTTGGGAAAGGAGCCGCACATGCTCAGTTGCGAAAAGGGCGCACAGTACAGGAAACTTGGTGTGCGCATAGGCAATTGAGTCCTACGCGTGACGCCATGAGCGTCATGACGTCAGAGGACCAGGACCACGCCCACTTAAAAGGGAAATGCACGAAAATGAACAAAAAGAGATTTAAAGCTGCAAAACCCAATTTTCTTGCTTCAAAAGACAACAATGCCCTGACTTACATCAGCAGTTGAAAATAACTTTCACAACACCCTGGAACAAGCAGTTAGCATCACCCTACAAGATGATATGGTCCTTATAGACTACGACGCAGGCAAAGATTTCATCTTGGGAGATGGCTACCCCAGTACCAAATCTGAACCGCAACTAGAGGAGTTATACCGGGAAGACCCTGACGATGAGTTCTTCGGATTGGGGAATCTTCAGCCCAGCATATATGACATCCCGGCTCGTGAGTGCAGGATTTTGCTGTGGCCTGACGCCAAGAAACAGAGAGTGGTCCACGCACCACGCAGGGTCCCAGCCTCCACGCAAGAAGATGATTTGTTCATTGAACATGAAGAGAACGATCACAACTCCGAAACAAAAAGCGATGATTTGTCCAACAAACAATACACACAACACTGCTCAGACATGGCTGAGTTATTTGGAGATCCTGATCACAGCATCAGCAACACGGTCCTCAATACGACTCTTCTCATGGTAGATGAATCCAATACCATGGTGCCATGGCAGATCGTCGATTCATGGGATGACAGCAATACCCAAGACGAAGATGACGCCACACAGAGAGCACAGAACGACTCCATTGAGAGAGCACAGATCGACTCTACAGCGAGAACGACTCCACAAAGAGAGCGATGACAAACTCCACACAGAGAGCGACACAAGCCTCCACAAAGAGAGTGACACAAGCCTCCACAAAGAGAGTGACACAAGCCTCCACAAAGAGAGTCTAAGCACAGGGATAAATTGCTGGCTTTGAAAGCAGACTAAGGCAGGCCAGCAGCACGGTTCAATTCCTGTGCCAGCCTCCCTGAACAGGTGCCGGAATATGGCGACTAAGGGCTTTTCACAGTAACTTCATTTGAAGCCTGCTTGTGACAATAAGCGATTTTCATTCATTCATTTCATTCATCTGCACAGAAGCACTCAATAATCGGAGGACGGCCACCCATGAATCCAGAGAGACCACGTCAATAGAAGATTTTGACTCCAGAAGAGGAGCATCACGACCCACAACAAAATGAAATTGTGAAGATTTTGACTCCAGAAAAGGAACACGAAGAGATCACAGATGATTCAAATGAACCTGAAATGACTCCAAAAGAGGAGCATCAAGAAATCAATGATGACTCAAGTGAACCAGAAATGACTCTAGAAGCGGAGTACCAAGTAAGCAAAGAAGAGGAATCGAATCCACCACAAATGGCTGATATCACCAACATTAATGCAACATCAGATCATTCTCACAATTCTCAAGAAGGCACGCTCAATGTAGCAGATACCACAAAGGGCACTGACACCAATAACTGTGACAATGACTCAACTCATCCACATGGCACACTCATTGAGCGCAACAAGAACAACAAAAACCGCAAGAAGCACAGCAGAAACAAGAACAACAACAGCAACAACAAAAACAACATGCAGGGCAACAAGAACGACAAAAGCACCAAGAAGCATCCCAGAAACAACAAGCACGACAAGAAAAAGAACAAGAATAAAGGCGAAAACAACAAAAACGGAATCAACAAGCGCGACAAAAAGAACAACAAGAACGACAACAACAAGAACAACAATGAAAACAACAAAGTCAGAAACAACAGAAACAACAACAATGAAACAATGACCTGTACAACATGGTACAACTCTGCACGTGAAGCACAATGCCACAGCACACTGCAAAACAATGACAAGACTACAAACATGCCATGGCATGATAAAGAATCTCACGAATTCACATCTGCTCCAGAACAAACAAGCAAAACAGGAAAAAGTCGAGGTCAGACAACGGTGCGACACAGAATCGCTACCCACAATCAAATGGAACAGGGGACAAAGGTGTCCACATCATTAAACGACTCATCAGCAAAGCAGCCGAGTCATGTTCCGACATCAACCTCGCTCTGTTATCGTACCGAGCAACCCCATTGAGCTCAGGACTGTCGCCAGTGCAAATGCTCTTCGGCAGAAACATCTGGACAACCCTACCGGCAAAGCAATTCCGAGACCCCGGCAACGCACCGGTTCTCGACGACATGCGGCACTATGCTCCAAACAAAAACTATACTACGATCAACATGTGATCCCACTCAAGCCACTGACAATAGATGACACCATCAGAATCAGGGACCCAGAAGGCGGATGGTCTGAGCTAGCCACGGTGATCAGGCAGGAGGCACTGCGGTCCTACATTGTCAAATTGTCAGCGGGAGTACTTTCTCGCCGTAACCGCCGGAATCTATTAGAAATTCGACCTACAACGCCAGTATTTCCCACACTGGACTTGACCGAGTCCATTTGTCCACAGGCCGTTCCTCGACACACAACGCCAGACAGTACTCTTGATGACATCAAACCATCATCCCTACTACCACCGTTAAGACGCTCCAGCAGAAGCCATAAGGCACCCGACTGGCTAGATTTGTAACGACACTTCAACACACACACAAGACGAATATGGACATTTCTCACGATGGACCCACAACACAGTTAATTGTTTCTGTATTACTTTTATCATTTTCAGTGTGCAGATTTGCATATTCTCACCACTTGTTATGTACAGTTTTCTTTAGGCCAGTCTAGAAAACATGTCCAATAAAAGGGGGGGATGTAGTGATCTGTACATCTGTACATACATCTGCACATACCCCAGGGACTACAGACAGATGTAACAGCCACAGCATCACTAGAGGGCAGCATCAGAGACGGGTATAAAGGGTCCAGCCCAAGGGAGGATCCGCCTCTTTCAGAAGCACAGGGCTAGTGAGCAGCAGCAGACAGAGACAGCTCAGCATAGGCAGCTTACCTTAGCTTCCCTGGTCATACCTCTTGACTGTATTACATCTAGTTAAGCTCTGGAAACAGAACAAACCTACTGAATAAAGTATTTGTGTTAACTGGAAGTCTACAATCTTTATTCAGACTTAGAGAATAACATAAATCTATCAGCATAATCCTCTATTCCCCTCTCCCTCGCCTTGTTATCTATCTTCACTGTAACCAGTCCCTGTAGTAGCGAGATCCACATTCTCACCACTCTCTGGAGGAAGAGATTTCTCCTGATTTCCCGATTAGGATTTTTGGCGATTATTTTATATGGGTGACCTTGAGTTATGTCTTTCCCCACAAAAGGGAAATGTATCCGCTTCATCAAAATCTTTCAGATTTCTAAAAAAAAGTATTTCCTTGACTGTAAAGCCTTGTGGGGCATGGTGGTCAGGAAAAGCGCTATATAAATGCAAGATTTATTTTTTCCACTCGATCACCCTTTTTTCAAGAGAAGAGAGACCCGACTTGTCAATCCTTTCCTGATACGCATCCCCACACAATTCTGGTATCATCCTTGGAATCTTCACTGCACCCTCCCCAGTGGTTCTATATCCTCTTATAATACGGTGACGAAAACTGTGTGCCATACTCTCCACGTCTCAATCCAGGTTTAGATTAAGTTACCTAGTTTTCAAATCAATCCCTCTAGATATAAAGATTCTCCGTTTCTGAGTCTAAGGGTTGACGGCAATGGAGAATCCGTGGACTGTCACGTCAGAACAATCGGTGGCGAACCCGCACCGATTCCGCGACCGGTGGGGGGCTAGTACTGGTGCCGTGTGGAACACCATTGATTCCCATGGAAAATGGTGCGGGCTTCGCTGGGTCCGCGATGGACACTCGCAAGGCTGACAAGCTGCAGCCCCGCTAAAACAATACACCCCCCCCCCCCCCGACCCCACAGCCTACCTCCTGGCCACCCCCCTCACTACTCCCCCCAGCCCTGGCAGAAGCATCCTGGCAGCGACACGTCTGTCGGTGAAGTATGGCGATGCCGGACACTGTCCGTACGCTCTCTCTCTCTCTCTCTCTTTCAGCAGCCACCATGCCAGGTTCACGGTGTGCGAGAGCACACGTGGACCACGCCGTCGGGAACTCGGCCCATTGGAGGCGGAGCATCGCAGGTGGGCCCACTAATGATATGCAAATGGTGTTGCAACTACGCGCAGCGTGGGTGGCATTGACGCCGTTTTCAAGGAGGCGGAGCATCACAATTCGACGTCAAAGGGGTGCCTGCAGCGATTTTGGCATCGGGAGCTATTCTCCGCCCGATCGCATGCCCTGATTTCAGCGTCGGTTAACAGAGAATCCCGTCCAAAACCTGGTGCTTGATTTTATGGCCTTACTAACTTGTGCCGATTGATGGAAGGTAAGGTAAAGTTGCCATAGTCCCAGATGACCATGGGCTGCTTTCCTCTCTGAGGGGGAAGAGCTGACTGGTGGTGATTTAACCTGAGGGTCACCACATCTCAGGCGGGGGGGCGAGGTTGAGAAGGTTACGTCGGCGGTTACGAGAATTGAACCCACGCTGTTGGCCTCGCTCTGCATCATCAACCAGCTGTCCAGCCAACTGAGCTAAACGAAAACAGGTTCTTGACCCACTATTGGCACAGCCACTGCGAGCTCGTCAATTTCAATAAAATTCCACACTATGAATTCAGGCAGGAACACCTCATGATGTGACTGAAATTGAAACAACAGAAAGGATATGTTCAAGGCAATATAGTTGTGACATACTTGAATTGATCCAAAAGCCCTAATTTATGTATCCAGATGTCTACCTAATCCCTGTAAATAATTGAGTGGAAATTTACTAATGCTCTACAGGATGCAATTAAACACATCCTAAAATGCTTGGCACTGTTTAGAATCTGTTCTTTATTTCTAAGAAATAAAGGTTGTAATCAGTTCCTTGTTAAATCACATCACTGTATTTCATTTTTCATTTGGCAACATTTGATTAATCCTTTTGTTCATATTATTTCTTCATACAAACTATATTGAACTTTCCTGAAGTACTGTATGCTGGGTGCCATCTAAAATGGGATTGCATAACTCACATCTGAATTATTTCTCAGTTGGTATTGCTATTGGAAAGAGGAATATCTGTATCTTACCCACATCTTGCATCAACTCACATCTTATGTGTCGCACTTTTCAAAATCATTTTACATTGTACAAACGTAGGAAAAATATTGTGAGTATCTCAAATGGAGATCAATTAAATATTCCACGATTAAATGTATGTAGTTCGCAGAACACATTTGACGAGGTCGAGAATGAGTCGCCTGCTCGAAGGGGTTGAGAACATTTGTGAAAGGCGCGGGAGGGGGCCGACCAATCATGTGCACGTGTTTTGGTCGTGCCTAAAACTGAGGACGTTCTGGAGCACCTTCTTTTTTTAATTTAGCAATTTTTATCGTCATACGTAGGCTTACATTAACACCGCCATGAAGTTACTGGGAAAAGCCCCTCGTCGCCACATTCCGCTGCCTGTTCAGGTACACTGAGGGAGAATTCAAAATGTCCAAATTGCTTAACAAGCACGTCTTTCGGGACTTGTGGGAGGAAACCGGAGCACCTGGAGGAAATCCATGCAGACACGGGGAGAACGCGCAGACTCCGCACAGACAGTGACCCAAACCGGGAATCGAACCTTCAGCACCATGTCGGCCGTGTTACACTTGGTCTGGAACCCAGTCCCGTTGGGGCCATATTAGGGTTGTCAGACTTGCCTGAGCTCCAGGCAGGGGCGGGGGCACAAGTCTTAGATTTTGCCTTGCTGGTGGCGAGGAGGCGGACCCCTATTGGGTTGGAGGTCAGTTGCTCCATTCTGTGCAGCAGTATGGCTGGGGGGCTTCATGGAGTTTCTAAGCCTAGAGAAGGTTAAATTTAGCTTAAGAGGGAACGAGGAGGAGTTTCACAAGAGATGGTTTCCATTCATATCTCACTTTCATTGAAGCCTACTTGTGACAATAAGCGATTTTCATTTCATTTCATTTCAAGGAAAGCAGCTAAAACTGGGGGGGGGGGGTAGTTAGTTAGTTGATTAATTGTTTTTGGGTTGAGGGAAGGATTGTTAAATATTAGTGAAATATGTGAAATGTAAATTATGTCAAACATTTTGAAAAAGCTAATAAAAATATTTATCAACAAAAATGCAAGTGAATCGAAAAGAATGAGTTGCTAGCAAGAAATTGTGCAAGCGAATCCTTCAGTAGTTTTGCAAGATATTACTTACTGATACAGCAAGTACTGTAAACCTTATCACTCAAATAAATTCTTCACAGTTTCATTATCTGATCATTGTCCTTTTTAAACTTTCATTCACAGGGTTTAGTTCATCCTCATTTCCCTTTTGAGAAGGTGCTGGTGAATTATTTTTCTCCAAAAGTATACTTGATTCATTAAATTTAAATTTAATTAAAGTAAGAGTAGATTCCAAAACATTTCAAATCGAACATTACAGGAACTGCAATGGGATTCAACTTTTCTTCATAGAGCATACTCCACTCTGAGGCGCCCCAATAAAATTGCAACATTCGCGACATTTACAATATCCGTTTTATGTCAGGCGCACAGCCGGAGGGGTTCGACACATTTTAGGCCATAGATTTCATGGAATTTACAGTGCAGAAGGAGGCCATTCGGCCCATCGAGTCTACACTGGTCCTTGGAAAGAGCACCCTACCCAAGCCCACACCTCCACCCTGTCCCCATAACCCAGTAACCCCATCCAACACTAAGGGCAATTTTGGACACTAAGGGCAATTGAGCATGTCCAATCCACCTAACCCGCACATCTTTGGGCTGTGGGAGGAAACCGGAGCACCCGGAGGAAACCCACGCACACACGGGGAGAAAGTGCAGACTCTGCACAGGCAGTGACCCAAGCCGGGAATCGAACCTGGGACCCTGGAGCTGTGAAGCAATTGTGTTAACCACTATGCTACCGTGCTGCCCAAAGACAGAGGAGCAGAATTAGGCCATTCGGCCTATCGAGTCTGCTCTGTCATTCAATCATGGCTGATATGTTTCTCATCCCCATTCTCTTGCCTTCTCCCCTTAATCCTTGAACCCCCTGTTAATCAAGAACCTATCTATCTCTGTCTAAAAGACACTCAGTGATTTGGCCTCCACAGCCTTTTGCGGCCTCAGTGTGTTGTAATATCACTTTAAGTGTGTTTGTCCTTGAAGAAGCTCAACATGCAGGCGAACCACATGTAATAGTCTTTGATTGGGCTGAAATGAACAAAGAACATTAGACTTTGTTTTGTAAACAAAGATATTTATTACTAACACTACCTTAACGAACAACTAAAATGTCTAAGATGAATACAATTGGAAATAAATGTCTCACACTAACGTACACTGAGATACAACAGAGTTACTCTAATATGCGACTGCTATCAACTCCTTACATGCACCTTCTGAAGGAACACATGTTGCATCCGGGTCCCGGGACTCCGTACTCACCCCACCTGCTGGTCAGATGCTAGAACTACAGCAGTTAAACATATAACTTACAGTACACATAGACATAGAATTTACAGTGCAGAAGGAGGCCATTCGACCCATCGAGTCTGCACCGACCCTTGGAAAGAACACCCCACTTCAAGCCCACAGCTCTGCCCCATACCCATAACCCAGCAACCCCACCCAACCTCTTTGGACACTAAGGGCAATTTAGCATGGTCAATCCACCTAACCTGCACGTCTTTGGACTGTAGGAGGAAACCAGAGCCCCGGAGGAAACCCACGCAGACATGGGGAGACTGTGCAGACTCCGCACAGACAGTGACCCGGCGGGGAATCGAACCTGGGACCCTGGAGCTGTGAAACGATAGTGCTAACCACTGTGCTACCGTGCTGCCCTAGATACATATTCAATCCCATTGAACAGCCATGAGAGTTTCACATTCTCTAACTATGGCCCACGCTTAGCTGCCATCTTACCATCTATGTACCAGCCTGTCCATCATTCTTAGGCCTTGTGGATCCTAACCACTTCCATTCTTAAGCTACAGTCTTCCATAGGGTTCTGCCTTGCTAGTCTTAGCCAAATGTTTTCCTCCCTGGCACATGTAATGCTGGTGACCCTGTCCTAGTTCCACCTCTGTCATTCTTTTTTATCTTTTTAAATTTAGAGTACCCAATTAATTTTTTTCCAATTAAGGGGCAATTTAGCGCGGCCAATCCACCTCCCCTGCACATCTTTGGGTTATGGGGGTGAGACCCACGGAAACATGGAGAGAATGTGCAAACTCCACACGGACAACGACCCAGAGCCGGGATCGAACCTGGGACCTCGGCGCCGTGAGGCAGCAATGCTAACATTGCGCCACCGTGCAGATCATCGGACATAGAATTTACAGTGATGATGAACTACTCATATTATATACAGATGATAGTCTACCTATCATCACACCACAGACCTGGATGTCATCATGTGACCAGGAGCCATGCCCACGCTCTGCACTGTGGTACCCCAGTGTAGCCATCTAAGATGGCCACCTGCAAAGGACCATGGGAATTATGGCCAACCCAGGACTCAGACAGATACACAGCCTATGTGTATCTAAAACACAGGCAACCATAGCTGATCGAAACCCCCGCTCATTTACATTTTAATGGCCCATTTTCCCAGGACAATAGAACTCCAATCAAGCAACCGGTACAGCCACAGACTGATCGGCGCCTCTCCCCTTACTCAGAAAGCACAACTGCCGAGGTCAATGACCGCTAAGGACCCGGCCAGCCACCAAGGCACTCGCCCCTTTATTGGCCAAAATCGAAGAGAGTGATCAGAGCCCTGTCGAACTATTGGGTCCAAGGTTAAGGACCGCCTCAAAGAGGGCAAAATCCCAGAGGGATAAAAGAGGACACAGCCATGTGTTCTGTCTCTTTTGGATCCGGCCTGTGCCAACCCAATTGCAGCAGGAGCAGCCAGCTAAGTTCATGACCAACGATCGCTACCTGACGGATGAGCCCAGCAGAGACAGAGCCACTTTCTTCGAACCAGCCAAGTGAAATCCAGATAAAGGCCGTATCCATTTGCACAGTGCCGGTCGCCCTGAAATTCTGTATAGGTTATTGTATCTGATAGGTGTAGTTTAACCCGTAGTAGATATTGTGTTTGCATGTTGAGATAACTCTTGTGTATGTAAATAAACCATTTTTGAACTAACTAACTGGTTGTGTGGTCATTTGATCGATATAAGGGAAGGCTTGAGGTTCACTAAGATTAATAGAAATACCCACAGTATTGGCGACGCTGTTGGGACCGAAACAGAGCAACACCAGACAACAGGATGTGTTTAGAGATTGTTCTACTGCTTGCACCGATTTAGCTGTAAATAAAGCCCACCAGAGATCCTCAAGCAAACAGAATCCATATACCTAATTGGTGTTGCAAATAGATAGCACAAGGAGATCACTACATGGTGTACAATGATGACTGTTCTCTTCAAACAAAGGAGACAAGTCTGAAGACCAAGGGGAGAAACAGCGGACAAGGTTAAAAAGCAACTCCAGAAATTCCCATGATACAGAACACAGTGGAAAACAGGCACCGGAAATGGAAGAAACAAGACTCACTTAATTCACAAACTGCGACTGAACTGGGCAAATCCAGGCAAGCTGCCTCAGGATTGTACTATTGAAAGTAAAGGGCAGTTGGACCAGAGAGTTCGGAGTTAAGGACAAAACAGAAAAATGGAAAAGGCACACCAAATACAATGCTGAAGGCAAACAAGGAGTGCACAAGTTATATTATACAGTGAGAGAAAAGGCAGAGAGCACAGCAGGAATACTTCTGGAGGCAGATAAAACATTCCTGCATTCCAATGGTATCTGAAAAAAGGCTAAAGAACACCAGAAGGTTGGATGGCAAAACCCCCAGCATGAACTGGAAGGCCGCCAATGTCCTATCCGAATTCAAACTTTTAAAATAAAGAATGCAGCTACGCTTCACAGACCAGGCAGCTGCAGAAATGGATAAGCAAGCTGTGGAAATACTTTTAGCAATTGGTAATGAGGGGTTACACAGAGTCGATCTGGTTTATCGGAAGAGGACCAGAAAGATCCCGTAGAGAAATGGAAAGTGCGAGAATATCAGCTTGGGGTAAAAATACATTTTAGGATTCATCACCTAGAAAGGTCCAGAGTGATTTGCCTGTGTTTCGACGCTGGAGTGGGGACATAGCCCCATTACTGGAGAGTCCCGTCCCTGGACTTCCAAACTCATATATGCTACAAGCATTTATTTCTTTTTGCATAAGGCTATCTCTGTTTAGCTAAGTTTGCTATTACTCTCTGTCTATGTCACTCACTTGTAACCTACAAGATCTATCTTCGGAAAATAAGGGCATATGGTCATATCACTTTAAGAGTGATGGCTCTTTAAGAAGCGCAACATGCAGATGGGCCGAGAACCTGGATGTCATCATGTGACCATAAGCCACACGTTCTCTCTGGACTCTAGACAAAGGGACGTGTCTAGAATAAAAACAGAAAATGCCGGAAAAACGCTGGCCGGGATTCTCCGTAGACCAACGCCGAAATCGGGAACGCCGATTGGGCGGAGAATGGCTTCTGACACTGGAATCGGGGCATGCCCCTGTTTGACGGTGGTTCGCGATGCTCTGCCCCATCCTAATCGGCGTCTTTGGGCCGCGCGCCGCGCACAGCCGCAACGCTGTTGGCACGTCATCAGCCGGCCCACCCGCAGTGCTCGGCCTCCGATGGGCCGAGTTCCCGATGGCACAGGCCACGTATGGTCCCAGTGGTTGGGAACCTGGTGGTGCCGGCTGCGGACAGTGTCCAGCGCCACCACAGTCGACCGTTCGTGCGGCTGCCAGTGGGGCTTCTGCTAGGGCTGGGCGTGGCCAGGAAGTGGGCTGTGGGTTCGGGGTGGACGGGTATGCAGTCCAGCATGGCTGCACCATGTTTCCCGCCGTGACCGGCGGGGTGTAGGCGCGCTCGGCTGCAGTTTGTCAGCCTGTGCATACGCAGCCCAGGACCTGCCGATTTACCGGCCGTTCTTCGCACGATCCGCGGGTGTTCCATGCGGTTCCGGTGCTAGTCCCTCACCGGTACCAGAATTAGAACATAGACCATACAGTGCAGAAGGAGGCCATTCAGCCCATCGAGTCTGCACTGACCCACTTAAGCTCTCACTTCCACCCTATTCCCGTAACCCAATAACCCCTTCTACCCCACCTAACATTTGCACACTAAGGGGCAATTTAGTACGGCCAATCCACCTAACCTGCACGTCTTTGGACTGTGGGAGGAAACCGGAGCACCAGGAGGAAACCCACGCAGACACGGGGAGAACGTGCAGACTCCGCACCAGACAGTGACACGGCGGGAAATAGGAGGGGTTATTGGGTTTCAGGGATAGGGTGAAAGTGAGGGCTTAAGTGGGTCGGTGCAGACTCGATGGGCCTAATGGCCTCCTTCTGCACTGTGTGTTCTATGTACTATGTTAAAGAAATGACTGGCCAAAAGAAAAGTGGACATTACCCATGCAAAAAAATTGATGGGGCGGCGCAGGAAGTTTATGCTTCCCTGTCAGGGGGGTATCTAAGAATTATGATGAGGTAAAAAAAGACTATTCTGAAGGGTGCATCTGAATAAGTTTCCGAGACATATAGGCAAAAGTTTAGGAATTTAAGGAAAGAGCTGAATTTGAAATGGCTAAGCAGAACAATTTTAATAGGTGGGCATGAGCGATAATGGCTGATGATTATGAGCTGATCCATAAAGTTAAACCTTTGTCTCATCACCCCCCGTAATTCTGGAAAGGATACGACGTGGGAGAGTGAAGGGAAGGCAAATAGCCAAGGTGAGGAATAGATATCTGGGAATTCGCCAAGATCTACTCCTCTGACCAGGAGGGAAGATACTGAGGGTGGAGGTGAGACTCAAAGGCCTAAGTGTTACCATTGCGATAAAGTGGGTCACGTTTGTTCAGCATGTTGGAAGTTGCGAGGAAAGCCCATGGGACTCGTTGGGGAGAATTCTGAAAAGGGAACGCAGGTGGAGAATACTACAGGGCAGACTGCAGCTCTAACTGGACGTAGGAGACCTGAGGTAAATGCCGCTATGGGAGCAGGTGTAATGAATGAGGCAGATGAAAGATATGCAGGGTTTCCATCTAAGGGGACTATCACTCCATTTCATTGAATACTGTAGCCAAACCCATAACTAGTTTAAGGCACACAGATGCTACACAAATTCTGTTACTGGAGAGGGATTTGTTTTCTGTCAGGAGAGTGGAATGAAAGCTAAGGTATTAGTGAATGGAATAAGTGGAGATAATATCCCAGTTCCATTGTATAAAGTACAATTGGAGTGTGATTTATTGTCAGCTCCAATAGTCGTCGGAGTGGTTAAGAAGTTACCAGTGGAAGGAGTAGACTTTTGGGGAATGATTTGGCAGGAGTGAAGCTTCACCCATGATTATAGAGAGTCAGAGGAAATATAAGGAGACATTAACTAAACATGATGTAGACATAGAAAACTCCAACCCCAAAAAATAACATCCATACCGACTGAACCAACAGCAACTCGCTCAGTTGGAAGCAGAAATCTAATATATGTTGGAGAATAATTTAATTAACCCAAGTAAGAGTGGTTGGAGTTCGCCAGCAGTATTAGTGCCTCAGCCGGACGGAACAAACCGGTTCTGCATTGATTACTGGAAAATAAATGCCATCACCAAAACGGATTTGTATCGGTTTCTAAGCTTGGAGGCTTCTATCGAAAGGATAGGCAGTGCCCCATTCCTGTCGAAGATCGATCTGTTAAAGGGATATTGGCAGCTTCCGTTAACACCCATACCTAAAGAGAAATCTGCCTCTGTAACGCCCCGAGGGTTGTATCAATGTAAGGTGATGCCGTTCGGACTCAAAAATGCAGCAGCTACATTCCAACGACTCATGTAGAAAGTAGTGGCTAGAGTGCCCAAATGTGTGGCGTATATGGACAATGTGGTGGCGTATCACGACACATGGAAAGAGCATGTGGAACAATTGGAGGAGTTAATCAAACAACTGGAGTTGGTCGAGTTAGTAATTAATTTGGCCAGAAGCAAGTTTACCAAGGCAAAAGTGACCTATCTGGGCCACGTTGTGGGACAGAGGTGAGTGGTTCCCAGAATGACCAAAGAAAGGGCATTATTAGATTTCCCCTTTCCCAAAACCATATGGGAGATTATGAGGTTCCTGGGCATGTGCGGATTCCAGAGGAAATTCGTACTGATCTTCAGTACCAAAGCAGTACCTTTAACCAATGTGCTTGGGAAACAAACAAAAATGATGTGGTCCGCAGACTGCCAAACAGTGTTTGAGAAGTCGAGGGCCATATTAATAAGCGAAACAGTGCTGGCCGTTTGAGATGTTTCTAGACCTTTTAAAATGGCCACAGATGCCAATGACGTGGGAGTGGGGGCAGTGCTACTACAAGATGACGATGCAGGAATAGAGAGGCTGGTGGGATACTGTGCCAAAGAAACTATTCCACCATTGAAAAGGAAACCCTAGCATTGCTACTAGCCCTTCAGCACTCTGAAGTATATATCCGGCATGATAATAAACAAAGCTTAGTTTATACGGACCATAATCCGCTTGTGTTGACAGAAAAGTTTAAAAACTGGAACGCAAGATTATTCCGTTGGAGGTTATTATTGCAACAGTTCAATGTTAACATTGTACACATCCCTAGAAGGAATAATATGATGGTGGATGCTCTGTCGTGGGTTTAATGGTTGATTAGTTACCAATGTAGAAACTGCGGGGGAGGGGTGGGGGATGTTGGGGGAGACCTATATTACGAGGAAGGATGAATGGATACATTTTTGTGATTTATGTCTTGCATACCTCAGAATGAAAGATCTGCGCCCTGACATTTCCTTCCTTTTATGTAAGGACCCTTCCCGTTGATTCCCTTATTTCTCATTTCTTTTACTTTGTCGTTATCATTTTGATCCATGGATATTTAATGGACATAAACCTTTAAGTCATGCAGAAGAAGGGAGGAACTCAAAATTTTCAAAATAGTAGACTGTGCTATGAACAGAGGAACTCAGACTTTATGGCACCTGAGCGATTGGAGAGATCCAGTTCAATTGACTGGCTGGTGGCCAATGGATTTGCCAAAAATGATATTCTGCCCTGTGACAGACAGTGATTGGGTCCTGCCAGTTGGGGTGTGTTCAGAGGACCCAGGAACAGAGCATGCCTGGATGCTGAGAGAAGAAGCTGTGAGTTGCTATTTCTCGCTCTCTCTCTCCAAAAAGGTTTCCTGCTTGCCGTGGCTGAATCTGCAGAGAAATCTTGAGATCCTGATGAATCTACAATGAAAACCATCACAGGCTGAAAGCAAAGACATCCAATTGCTGGCCTAGACTAAAGAAACTAATTGGAAGATGTCCATGTGGAACAGAGACATTTATCCTTTTACTCTTGGTATCATTTTTTTTTACTCCCCTCTTTCCCCTTTGTGTTTATCTGTCATGTGTGTTTGTAGAGGGTGGGGTGAGTTAAAGTGGGGGAGGGGGTTAGGAACTAGGTAATAGTTCACTAGTTATATTTATTGCACATTTAATTATAGGTATTGTTATCAATAAAAACTAATTGTGTTTAAATTTACAAACCTGGTGACTGTAGTTATTGGGCAGCCAAGAGCCAAAGACTTTGGGTGTTTTCTAAGAATCAATGGTTAATTTCAACCGTGTTATGATTCCGGATCAAGTGGGAATTGACTGCGCACCAGCCCAGGGCGTCGTAACAGCCTTAAACACCTCCTGCGGAACCAGCCACCCACGGCCACCGTTCCAGCTCCCCAGGACATCCCTGAGCCCTAACATCCTGGATCCTGCTAACAGCAGCACCTTTTTGGTATCCAATCTCTTCCCCTGCTGCAGAACAATCCTTCCCCCAGCAAACACACAGATAAATCGAAACCAGAGAACCTTCTTAAACTCCATCAATTTCCATATGACGTATCCTGCTCTGGCCTCTCATCGAGTTGACCGCCAAGCCAATTATCCCTCCTTGACAATTTCTCCAGTTAAGTTAGCCCACCTCCTATTCTATGACACTTACATTTCCAGCTGTCAACACGGTCCCATTAAGTATAATAGACTCCAAGCTGCTTTAGTTGCATTTAGTTGCATGAACTAGATATTCGCAAAAATGGGCAATGCCACAGGATATCTGCTAGCTTAGATTGTTCTTAAGCAATAAGTGCTAATCTTGCTGATATTTGTCATCCCATTCTATAACTAATGCAATACTCCACTTGAATTTTATAAAAGATCCCCTGCCAGCATAGTTCTATACCCGTCTCTCAAGCCTTTAAAATATTCCTACACTATAGGCGAGATTCTCTGCCCTCCACCTCACGTTGCCGGGATACCCGCAGCGGCGGTGTGCCATCGGCGGGACTGGAAGACTCCACCGGCATGAACAGCTGGAAAATCTCGCCCGATGTTTTTTTGCTCTCAGTAATTTTCTTTCATCTATTTCAAAATGGAAGTCAGACAGGAAATTCGAATCAGTGAAACTTAATTCGCTGATTCCACCTTAGCGCGTTGGAAATCAACGATACAAACACATGCCTCAAATCACAAATGTACACCACCTTTTTTACCCAAGTAATAATTAAGCCATATATTTTGGAATTATTTCTCAACTGTGAGGGTATGCAATATGTGTTTAGAATGTTCATAGAATTTTAGAATGATACAGTATAAAATAGGCCATTCGCCCCTCCCAGCTTGTGCCAGCTTTTAGAAAGAGCTTTCCCCTTAGTCCCACTTCACTGCTCTTTCCCCACAGCCCTGCAAACGTTTTACTTGACGTATTCAGCTAAATCCCTTTTAACAATGATCACAGCACAGCACGGTGGCACAGTGGTTAGCACGGCTACCACTACCTCACAGATGTGGAGATGGCGGCGTTGGCTACCGTCCCCCCCCCCCACACACCCCCAACCCCGACCCCCACCCCCCACCCCCCGCCCTCCCCACCCCATGTATTTTTTTTAACAAACCTTCTCAATTTATCCTGTCACCTTCTGGGACTTGTGTATTCTCTATTCTTGCCCCCTCTTTACAATTGTATAATTTAGGGATATAGCCTCTCCTCACTCCTCCTAGTCCCATGAATCACTTCACACTTCACTACATTTGATGAAATTTAGTCAACTGCATGACATCTAACCCACGCAATCTGGCTCTGACTTCCTCGAGTCCGTCCCTATCCTCTTTGCTGTTCAATAGGCTTCTGAATTTTGAAATGCCCAGGTCCAGGTCATCAATATGCACCAAAAAGCACGGCTACCGCTACCTCACAGCGCCAGGAACCAGGGTTCAATTCCCGCCTTGGGTGACTGTCTGTGCGGAGTCGGCACATTCCCCCCGTGTCTGCGTGGGTTTCCTCCGGGTGCTCCGGTTTCCTCTCACAGTCCAAAGATGTGCAGGTTAGGCGGATTGGCCGTGCTAAGTTGTCCCTTGGTGTCCAAAGGTTAGGTGGGGTAATGGGGATAGGGGGGAGGAGTGGACCGAGACGGGGTGCTCTTTCATAGTGTCGTTGCAGACTCAATTGGCCAAATGGCCTCCTTCTGCACTCTAGGGGTTTTATGGTTCTTTGATGAATCATTTTTCAAAACGCTTTTAGGCAGTGCAACCACAGCATAACAACTCACTGTGCAAGCTTTCTTCCTCATGTTGGTTCTTCTGTCAATGTCCTTGAATGTGCGTCCACTGAGACCATCGTTTTAACACTAAAAACAGTCTCTCCTCATTTACTCTGTCAAGAACCTTCAAGATTTTGAACACATTTGTCTAAGTCTCACTTCTCTCCCCCTTGGAGAACAACTCCAGTTCTCCGTATAACGGAAGACCTTCAGCCCTGGTAAATCTCCTCTGCCACCTCCCCAAAACGTTCAAAATCTTTCCTAATGCGTAGTGCCCACTATTGGCCACAAAAGTCCAGCTGGGGTCAAATTCGTGCTTTATAAATGTTCAGCATAATCTTATTACTTTTGTACTCTCTGTTTCTAGTTAAGCCAACAGCACCCCCCCCCCCCGCACCCCCCGCACCCCCCACCACCCCCCACCCCCCCCACCCC
Source organism: Scyliorhinus torazame (assembly GCF_047496885.1). NCBI lineage: Eukaryota > Metazoa > Chordata > Chondrichthyes > Carcharhiniformes > Scyliorhinidae > Scyliorhinus > Scyliorhinus torazame. The sequence goes on from NC_092716.1 coordinate 244,375,080, forward strand.
CCACCCCCCACCCCCCAACCCTCACCCTCCCCACCCCATGTATTTTTTTAAACAAACCTTCTCAATTTATCCTGTCACCTTCTGGGACTTGTGTATTCTCTATTCTTGCCCCCTCTTTACAATTGTATAATTTAGGGATATAGCCTCTCCTCATTCCTCCTAGTCCCATGAATCACTTCACACTTCACTACATTTGATGAAATTTAGTCTACTGCATGACTTCTAACCCACGCAATCTGGCTCTGACTTCCTGGACTCTTTGCTGTTCACTACGCTTCTGAATTTTGAAATGCCCAGGTCCAGGTCATATGTACCAAAAAGAACAGTGGTCCCAATGGGGAAACACCACTGCACCCGTACCTCATGACTGGCAAATAGCTGTCCATCACTGCTCTCTGCTTTCTGTCTCTTAGTCAATTTTATATCAACCCAGACACTGCTCCTTTAATCCCTTGGGCTTCAATACTGCTCATAAATCTATTCTGCCACACTTTATCAAACACCTTTTGAAAAATCATATGCATAACATCAAGCATAATCCCCTCAACTGTGGTCTCCATTACTTTGTCAAAGCACTCAATCAATTCAATCAACCACAATTTGCCTTTAACAATTCCCACCCTTATTTCCCACAGTGACCTTTGATGTATCACATTTTGCCCTGGTGACCATGTTAATGCTGAGCGTCGTCAACCTTTTACGTGGCTCCTATTTTTCTGCTGCTCACCTACCTCCTCAGCCATTGGTCTCTTTCTGCAGAGGACAATTTCCATCTGATCCATCATCAGACACTTTTGCTATCCTTTTTTGCTATTTTTCTGACTTGTATGCTTACAAAACATACTTGAGTAGATCGCTGTCTTCATGCTTTCTTCTGTCGTCTCCGCTTTCAATCCAGCAGAGCGAATTGCCCAGCCTCTATATAACACTCCTGATGTTCATTCATTAATTTAATTTAGTTCTTTAACGAGTAAATAATCTGCTCTACCAGATTAAAGATTAAAGGGATTGAAGATGAAACTCTACCTCAATCATACCCTGGAATTGAATTATCTCGTTTGTCAACTCACCCCAATTAAGCAAAACCTTTTGATAAAAAAGTAACCATTAAAACCAAAGAAATTCCGATGCAATGTTTTCAATATATGGCTGAATTATGGTAATTACATGCATAAGATTGTGACGTCCACTGAAATGGCCAAGTTCACTTTTACGTTCCCACACTGATGCCATCTTGTCTGGAAGGCTGTCAGCATATTTTGAGACAAGGTTTAGAGCAAATTGTACACTTGAATCAAGAATTTAACACTAACCTAGTTAATTTCTTTGATGTGCCGACAGTGAGGAACTGAGTTATATTTGACTGGAGGTCCAGGGAAAACGTAGATGGGCAGGAAGTGATCACAATTAATGCTTGTTGGAACTTTTTGATTCCCAAGAAGAAGGTACATTGGCTACTTGGCTGGTGGAAACAAAATGAGTATATCTCTCAGAGGGAAGTAAGAGACTGCTGTGTGCTCGGTTTCTCAGAGACATAGCTCACCCCTGCCTCACCGGGCTGTGCCATACAACCTGAAGGCTTCTCAGTTCATTGGGCGGACCGCTCCCCGTCATCAGGCAAAGCGAAGGGTGGAGGGGTTTGCCTCCTCATCAATGCCTCCTGATGCTTGTATGTGGCGACCCTGGCGACCTACTGCTCCCCTCACCTGGAATACCTGACCGTGAAGTGCCGCCCATACTATCTTCCACATGAGTTCACTTCAGCCATTATCACATTGGTCTAAATCCCAACCCAGGCAGAAGTGAAGAAGGCGTTGGACGAACTGTACACAGTTATAAACAACTATGAAACAGAACACCCGGAGGCCTTGTTCATCGTGGCTGGGGACTTCAACAAGGTCAGCCTCAAGACTGCCAAAATTCCACCAGCACATGTCCTGTCCCACCAGGGGCGACAAGACTCTTGACCACTGCTACTCAAAAATCAAGGGCGCCTACCGTTCAATGCCCCGATCGCACTTTGAGAAATCAGACCAAAAGACAGTGCTCCTTCTCCCGGCATACAAGCAGAAACTCAAGCGGGAGAATCCAGCTAAGAAGGTCGTGCAGTGCTGGTCCGAGGAAACAGAAGAGCTCCTACGTGACTGCTTAGAGACAGTGGACTGGTCCAGATTTAAGAACTCAGCGACCAATTTAAACGAGTATGCCACAACCGTCACAGACTTCATCAGCAAATGTGTGGACGACGGCGTGCCAAAGAAAGCGGTACGGACGTTCCCCAACCGGAAACCATGGCTCAATCGCGAGATTGACTCCCTACTGAAGGACAGATCTGAGGCGTTCAAGTCAGACGACCCTGACCTAGACAAGAAATCCAGGTACGACCTCCGCAAAGCCATCCGAGGTGCCAAGAGGGAATATCAGACCAAGCTAAAGTCACAGACTAGCGTTACAGAATCTCTGCGGTTGTAAAGCGAAGCCAAGCAGTTCCAGCAGCAGCGCACCCCTCCCCGATGAACTCAATGCATTCTATGCTCGGTTCGAGCAGGAAACCATCGATCCGCTGTCGAGTGCCCCAGCAACCCATAACTCATCCATACCCACCATCACAGCTTCCAAAGTCAGATCGGCTTACCTGAAAGTGAACAAAGAACAAACAAAGAACAAAGAAATGTACAGCACAGGAACAGGCCCTTCGGCCCTCCAAGCCCGTGCCGACTATGCTGCCCGACTAAACTACAATCTTCTACACTTCCTGGGTCCGTATCCCTCTATTCCCATCCTATTCATGTATTTGTCAAGATGCCCCTTAAATGTCACTAACCTTCGGAAGGCAACAGGTCTGGACGGGATCTCTGGTCGTCCACTCAGAGCCTGCGCGGACCAGCTGGCAGAGGTGTTCGCAGACATCTTTAACCTGTCCCTACTCCGCTCCGAGGTCCCCACCTGCTTTAAGAAGACCACCATCCCAAAGAAGAACCAGGCAACGTGCCTCAATGACTACTGTCCGGTGGCCCTGACTTCAGTCGTAATGAAGTGCTTCGAGAAGTTAGTCATGAAGAGCATTACCTCCATATTCCCAGAACGCCTTGATCCCCTGCAATTCGCATATTTCTGCAACCGGTCCAGAGCAGATGCCATCTCCCTGGCTCCACACTCATCCCTAGAGCATCTCGACAACAAGACCACCTACATCAGACTCCTATTTATTGACTACAGCTCCGCCTTCAACACCATGATCCCAGCCAAGCTCATTTCAAAGCTCTAAAACCTAGGACTTGGCTCCTCACTCTGCAACTGGATCCCTGACTTTTTGACCCACAGACCACCATCAGTAAGAATAAACAACAACACCTCCTCCACAATAGTCCTCAATACCGGGGCCCCGCAAGGCTGCATACTTAGCCCCCTACTCTACTCCCTGTACACACACAACTGCGTAGCAAAATTTGGTTCCAACTCCATCTACAAGTTTGATGACAATACGACCATAGTGGGCCGGATCTCAAATAATGACGAGTCAGAATACAGGCGGGAGATAGAGAACCTAGTGGAGTGGTGTAGCGACAACAATCTCTCCCTCAATGCCAGCAAAACTAAAGAGCTGGTCATTGACTTCAGGAAGCAAAGTACTGTACACACCCCTGTCAGCATCAACAGGGCCGAGGTGGAGAATGTTAGCAGTTTCAAATTCCTAGGGGTGCACATCACCAAAAATCTGTCCTGGTCCACCCATGTCGACGCTACCACCGAGAAAGCACAACAGCGCCTATACTTCCTCAGGAAACTAAGAAGATTTGGCATGTCCACATTAACTCTTACCAACTTTTACAGATGCACCATAGAAAGCATCCTATCGGGCTGCATCACAGCCTGGTATGGCAACTGTTCGGCCCAAGACCACAAGAAACTTCAGAGAGCCGTGAACACAGTCCAGTCCATCACATGAACCTGCCTCCCATCCATTGACTCCATCTACACCTCCCGCTGCCTGGGGAAAGCGGGCAGCATAATCAGAGATCCCTCCCACCCGGCTTACTCACTCTTCCAAATTCTTCCATCGGGCAGGAGATACAAAAGTCTGAGAACACGCCTGGCAGACTCAAAAACAGCTTCTTCCCTGCTGTCACCAGACTCCTAAACGACCCTCTTATGGACTGACCTGATTAACACTATACCCCTGTATGCTTCATCCGATGCCGGTGCTTATGTAGTTACATTGTCTACCTTGCGTTGCCCTATTATGTATTTTCTTTTATTTCCTTTTCTTCTCATGTACTTAATGATCTGTTGAGCTGCTCGCAGAAAAATATTTTTCACTGTACCTTGGTGCACGTGACAATAAACAAATCCAATCCAATCCAATATAGGCCAGAGCAGGAATGGTGAAGTAACAGACATAAAATGAACAAAGAACAAAGAGAACAAAGAATAAAGAAAAGTACAGCACAGGAACAGGCCCTTCAGCCCTCCAAGGCTGTGCCGACCATGCTGCCCGTCTGAAGTAAAATCTTCTACACTTCCGGGGTCTGTATCCCCCTATTCCCAACCTATTCATGTATTTGTCAAGATCCCCCTTAAACGTCACTATCTAAATCCTGCTGTATCCTCTGACAGTCCTCATCGCTATCCGCAATTCCACCAACCTTTGTGTCATCCGCAAACATACTAATCAGACCAGTTGCATTTTCCTTCAAATCATTTATATATACTATGAACAGCAAAGGTCCCAGCACTGAACCCTGCGGAACACCACTAGTCACAGCCCTCCAATCAGAAAAGCACCCTTCCATTGCTACTCTCTGCCTTCTATGACCTAGCCAGTTCTGTATCCATATTGCCACCTCACCTCTGATCCCGTGTGACTTCACCTTTTGTACCAGTCTGCCATGAGGGACCTTGTCAAAGGCCTTACTGAAGTCCATATAGACAACATCCACTGCCCGAACCTGCATCAATCATCATTGTGACCTCCTCGAAAAACTCTATCCAGTTAGTGAGACACGACCTCCCCTTCACAAAACCATGCTGCCTCTCGCTAATACGTCCACTTGCTCCCAAATGGGAGTAGATCCTGTCTCGAAGAATTCTGTCCAGTATTTTTGCTATCACTGACGTAAGGCTCACCGGCCTGTAATTCCCTGGATCATCCATGCTACCTTTCTTAAACAAAGGAACAACATTGTCTATTCTCCAGTCTTCCGAGACATCACCTGAGGATCCAAAAATTTCTGTCAAGGCCTCAGCAATTTCCTCTCTTGCCTCCTTCAGTATTCTGCGGTAGATCTGATCAGGCCCCGGGGACTTATCCACCTTAATATTTTTCAAGACGCCCAATACCTCGTATTTTTCGATCTCAATGTGACCCAGACTATCTACACACCCTTCCCCAGACTCAACATCCACCAATTCCTTCTCTTTGGTGAAGACTGATGCAATGTATTCATTTAGTACCTCACCCATTTCCTCTGGCTCCACACATAGATTCCCTCCCCTGTCCTTCAGTGGGCCAATCTTTTCCCTGGCTACTCTCTTGCTTTTTATGTACGGTGTAAAAAGCCTTGGGATTTTCCTTAACCCTATTTGCCAATGACTTTTCCTGACCCCTTTTAGCCCTCCTGACTCCTTGCTTAATTTCCTTCCTAGTTTCCTTATATTCCACACAGGCTTCGTCTGTTCCCAGCCTTCCAGCTCTGACAAATGCCTCCTTTTACTTTTTGACGAGGCCTACAATATCTCTCGTTATCCAAGGTTCCCGAAATTTGCCGTATTTATCCTTCTTCCTCACAGGAACATGCCGGTCCTGAATTCCTTTCAACTGCCATTTGAAAGCCTCCCACATGTCAGATGGTGATTTTCCCTCAAACATCCGCCCCCAATCTAGGTTCTTCAGTTCCTGCCTATTTTGTTATAATTAGCCTTCCCCCAATTTAGCACATTCACCCTAGGACCACTCTTATCCTTTCCACCAGCACTTTAAAACTTACTCCAGCACTTTAAAACTTACTATAATAATAGCTGATTGTCACGAGTAGGCTTCAATGAAGTTACTATGAAAAGCCCCTAGTCGCCACATTCCAGCGCCTGTTCGGGGAGGCCGGTACGGGAATTGAACCCGCGCTGCTGGCATTGTTCTGCATTACAAGTCAACTGTTTAGCCCACTGTGCTAAACCAGCCCCTGAAGACATTTCACCTTCTCAAGGGCAATTTGGCATGGTCTAGCCAGTGACCCCCACATCCAATATATGATTTTTAAAAAATTGTCCCTTTTTAAATTGTTGCTACCACACCACTCCTCCATAAAATACCTACTTTTGCCCCTTACTCCTCACAATCTATATCTTCATCGCCAACATTCTTGTATATGTTGTCTCGCAAATCCAGACTTGTCTTTGACAAAATTTCCTATTTGTTTCTCTGCATTCAGGTTTTCTGGCCTTATTGCAGCATCAGGACACCCTTCGCCACGATCCCTCTTCAGCCTTACTCATTTCTCCGCACCATCTCTCATCCGGAGGCTAGTTAAGGAGGTCTACGTCCGCTCAGTTCCACTAGTTTCCACAAGAGTTGGAGGGTGAAGTTCCAGCTGGTTCACAGGGCAGAATCCCAGCTACATTCGGTAAGATAAGAGTTGCGTTTGTTTATTTTGTTTTTTAAGGGGCAGCAAGCCATATTTGTATCATTTAGCAGAATCACCAATTTTAGAGGGTTCACTTGAGAGAGTAGCAGCAGTATATTTCTTAAGGGCCTAACGGGGGTTTAATCTTTTTTTCTCCTTTTAAGTCTCTTTGGGAATACGGATCAGAGGGGATGGGCGCTAGGGCAGTTGCATGCTCCTGCTGTAGGATGTGGGTGGTGAGGGACACCACTGGTGTCCCCACTGACTACACCTGCAGGAAGTGCACCAACTCCAGCTCCTCAGAGAGCGCATTAGGGAACTGGAGCTGGAGCTGGATGAACTTAGGATCATCCGGGAGGCAGAGGGGGTGATAGAGAGGAGTTACAGGGAGGTAGCCACACCCAAGGTGCAGAACAAGGGTAGCTGGGTTACAGTCAAGGGAAAGAAAACAAACGGGCAGACAGTGCAGGGATCCCCTGTTGCCGTTCCCCTTCAAAACAAGTATACCGTTTTGGATGCTGTTGTGGGGGGGGGGGGCTACCAGGGGAAGGCCATAGCGGCCAGGTCTCTGGCACTGAGTCTGGCTCTGTGGCTCAGAAGGGAAGGGGGGAGAATGGAAAAGCAATAGTGATAGGAGACTCAATGGTTAGGGGAGCAGATAGGAGATTCTGTGGTCGCGAATGAGACTCCCGAAAGGTATGTTGCCTCCCGGGTGCCAAGGACAGGGATGTCTCGGATCGAGTCTACAGGATTCTTAAGGGGGAGGGGGAGCAACCAGAAGTCATGGTGCATATTGGCACCAACGACATAATAAAAAAGATGAGGATCTTAAAAGTGATTTGAGGGAGTTAGGTGGGAGGCTAAAGAACCGGACAAGCAGAGTAGTGATCTCAGGATTGCTACCGGTGTCACGTGCAAGTGAGGCAAGGAACAGAGAGCGAGTGCAGCTGAACACGTGGCTACAGGGCTGGTGCAGGAGGGAAGGCTTCAGATATGTCGATCATTGGGATACCTTCTGGGGAAGGTGGGACCTGTACATGAAGAACGGGTTGCACCTAAACTGGAGGGGCATCAATATCCTGGGTGGGAGGTTTGCTAGAGCTCTTCGGGAGGGTTTAAACTAGTTTGGCAGGGGGATGGGAACCAGAGCTATGGATCAGAGGATAGGGTAGCTGTTGAACAGGCAGAAATAGTATGCAGCGAGTCTGTGAGGAAGGATAGACAGTTGATAGGGTAAAGTTGCACTCAGTGGAATGGGTTAAAGTGTGACTGTTTCAATGCAAGGAGTGTCAGGAACAAAGGAGATGAACTTAGAGCATAGATCAGTTCTTAGAACTACGATGCTGTGGCCATTACGGAGACATGGATTTCACAGGGGCAGGAATGGTTGTTAGATGTTCCGGGGTTTAGATGTTTTAAGAAGAATAGGGAGGGAGGTAAAAGAGGAGGGGGAGTAGCACTGTTAATTAGGGAGTGCATCACTGCTGCAGAACAGGAGGTAGTCGAGGAGGGTTTATCTATTGAGTCAGTATGGGTGGAAGTCAGAAACACGAAAGGAGCAGTCACTTTATTGGGAGTTTTCTATAGACCCCCCAATAGCAGCGGAGAGATAGAGGAACTGATTGGGCGGCAGATCTTGGAAAAGTGCAGAAGTAACAGAGTTGTTGTCATGGGTGACTTCAATTTCTCTAATATTGACTGGAACCTCCTTACTGCAAATGGTTTGGATGGAGCAGATTTTTTCAGGTGTGTACAGGAAGGATTCCTGACTCAATATGTAGATAGGCCGACTAGGGGGCAGGCCATATTGGATTTGGTTCTATGTTCTATAGTCACCATTGAAGAATATTGCACCTCAATGCCGCAATGATCCTGTCTTTCACTCCTTTCCCTATCTCCACCTCTGACAAGACCACCAGGCAATCCGAGCCGGTAGGCCCCATGAGACCCACACTGAGACCTCCTAGAATGACAACCTCATCACTCACTGAACCCTAGGCCCTGCCCCCCTCCCTCCGAGAATTGGGTCAAAGGAATGTGCTCCCCAACCCTCACTCAGACATGAGCCCGGGAGTCTGTGTGTAGTCAGCAGACAGACAGGAGTCAGACTAAGCAGAATATAAGGAGCATCACAGCTTCCTTCCCAAGAAGGTATCATCATCCTCCTGCCTTGACAAGTGACTCACTCTCACAGCTAATCCACCCTGGCATGATGTCAAAGAGACCCTTGGAGTGGGGGAGGGAGAGTACTGCTGATGGGAGTGGGGAAGGGTTCTGGGAGGTGGGGCGGGGGGTTGAAGGTTTTAGTGAGGGGAGTTATTGAACTGCTGGGCACCGTGCCCTAATTGGCAAATCTGGAGGTTTTTGAGGGCCTCCCTGGTCGGAAGTCTTGGCCTGTCGGACCCTTTCCACCACCCGTGCTCCATCCTCCGGATCGTCCTTGGGCTCATCCTCCACTCCCCCGCTGTCTGCATGTTCCTCCTCCTCTAAAATGTCAGCCCGCTGCAGCATCAGATGATAAAGGGCGCAGCAGACAGCTGCAATCCGAGCGACCCTCTGGGGGCTGTACTGTAGAGGACATCTGGAGAGGTCCAGGCACAGATTCAGCAGCCCAATTCACCCCCTTGATAACTGCCAGTGTGGCAGCATGGGCCTCACAATAACAGGACTCCACCTCAGTCTCGGGCGTCCACAATGGCGTAATCAGCCATGATCTCTGTGGGAATCCTTTGTCTCCCCAATGAGCCAACCCGCCAGCCTTGGGTGGTCCAGGAAGACCCCAGAGAACTCCGAGTGCCCCAGGATGTAGCTGCCTTGCACACCTCCAGGAAAACCTACCCACAGGTGCATGTTCCTGAGGCTGTGCTCACACATGATTTGGACGTTCAGGGAGTGGGACCCCTCCCTGTTAATATAGGGCACTCCCTGATGTTGCGGTGTTGGTAAGTCAGCATGTGTGCTGTCGATGGCCTCCCAGCGATGGTGGCGAATCCTGCAGCCCGGGCATCTTGGTGGGCCTGCTCCAGGCTGAAGTGGATGGAATCGGATGCTCGGGCACACAGAGTATCAGCCATCTCCCGAATGCACGTGGGCGCTCATGATTGAAAAATGCCTCCCACGACCACTAACCCTGACGTTGGCGAATGAGGCAGCTGAGAATGGTGAAGGATATATGATGATGGCCAACTGGTTGGGTGAGTATAACTCACAGTAATATGAGAGGGCACAAGTACTTCCAGAGGCAGACAAGGGTGAGATTAAAATGCACCGCGAATACTCAAACTCACACATCTCGCAACCTTACTGCTGTAATGCCATAATACTCAGTGTACCTGGGCAGCCAGTGCCCAATGGGGAGTCAAATATTTGCCCCCTCCCCTACCCTCAAGACACCTGTCCCACCTTCTCTCTCGGAGTGACATGCAGACTTTTCAGTCTTTAGACTCCCTCCCACCCAGATCAGGAGCCCCAAAAAGAATCGCTGTGAGAAGGTCCCCATTGAGGAATCCTTGCACGGTAATGTCTGACTGATGCCACCTGCTTGTATGGTGAAAGTTTGCATCAAGGAGCAGGCAGTTCAGACGCAAGAGGTAGAAAGAAACCCCATTTAAAACAAATGAGCTCAGACAGAACCAGGCGTGCATTCTAGGAAGCAGTTCAGAGCTAATGGAGCGTGAATTGCAATATCTGAAATGTTACTTTGAATGAGGCACAGCTGCCAGACCAGGATCTTGTAAAAGCTAATGGGGTGTGACATGGAATGTCAGCAAGGAACCACAAAGCTTTTGAAGCAAGCAGAGAGCAGACTAGCCATTGCAACCTGACAGGGCTTTGGAATTGACCTCAAATGAAAGAGTTCAAAGGTTCTTCTGCAAACAGAGAGCCGGATAACCACACGACCCCCATACCGGGGAGACCCCGACCTGAAGCCGTCTAGCCCTGCCTGGATCCCCCACCACCGAGCCCCAGATCCCTTGAAGTACCTCGCCTTGCCACCTGCACCTTGGCAGCAGCTGACCTTCGCTTGTGCACCCTGGAGGTAAGTGCTAAGCGGAACTGCCCTACTTGCTCCCTTCACAGTCCATGGTGCCTGGTCCACACATTTATGGACCAGTAGTGATTTTCGCCCGGGTGAATTCCCGCTGGGAGTGGGGGGGGGGAGGGCATTCTGGGAGGCCAGAAAATCTGTCATTAAACTCGCTAATCGTATGAACGTGTACGCAGGTGCATGATAATCTGCATCTCACCCTTTCGGGGAAGATCCGGTTCATGCCAATGGGAAAGGGCCAGGTGCAAAACCCGTTTTTGGCCTCTCCCGGAATTTTCCCGACATTGTGGAAAACCCGACCGAAATATCGCTCCCCATATTCAATATTTTTATTTGTGGATATAAGACATAGCTTAAGTACATTTAATTTTGTGTTCTTGTATCTGCAAGGGTTAATGATTTCAGTTTCGTTTGGATGCATGCATGGTAATGAGGTTCTATAATGTTAAAGCAAACAGGGTTGCACAGTGGTTAGCACTGCTGCCTCACAGAGCCAGCGACCCAGGTTCGATTCTAGCCTTGGGTCACTGTCTGTGTAGAGTCTGCACATTCTCCCCTTGTCTGCGTGGGTTTCCTCCAGATGCTCTGGTTTCCTCCCACAGTCCAAACATGTGCTGGTTAGGTGGATTGGCCACGGTAAATTGCCCCTTAAGTGTTCAAAAGGATAGGTGGGGCTACTGGGTTATGGGGGATCAGGTGGGTGATGAGATCTACCTTGACTTGCGACACTAAAACTCAGTAGAAATTGGAGTTAAACGTCTCGGATGCAAGCAAGACTCTTTATTGCCTCTATTTGATTACAATTGAGAGAAACTTAAATCTATTCTCAACAAAGTCCGGCTAGCAAAAGGACTTAAAGAGAAGTGACTTACAAACAATTTAACTTTCAAAATAATACATAAATGGTTTCTTGCTTACAGCTAAACAGCTTGCATTTACTTCAAGAGTTAGAGTGGAAAAGTGAAAATATAAAAAATAGGGATAGCGAATAGTTTAGATCAAAGTATAGAATGATCCTGGATAAAGATGGCCGCACGGACCATCACGTTTATAGGAAATCTTATCTGGCTTGAGCCATCTATCTACACCTCTATGTCATCCTAATTCGTTTGGGTTAGAATCAAATGTATTTGATTCAACGGTTAGCTGTCAATCTTTAATGTGCAACATAAGTTCTGAATGTTTCATGTTGAATATTTGTGTATGTTATGGAATACGATTCTGTGCTATTATCAAGACTAGTTTCTACTGGTTTTCTGCTGACTTCGCTTTATCCACATTATGAACAATAATGCCTTCATGTTGCGATGGTGCCTGCTTCGTCCTTGATCAGATTACTGGTACAGCTCATGTTTTAATGTCAAACTGTCTTTGAAGCTATGTTTGTTAGAACAATAGCTTTTTCATCTTTGCTTAGTAAAAATGTTGTTTTAATCTCCAATGAGTTCATGCATGTGTCAGGCTTATTGTGTCCCTATTGAAGCTATGTGTTTTATTATGACCTGAGGTTATGAGTGCTGAAATCCTCAATTTAAAATGGGTATTAAAATTGGGGCTTAATATTTACACTAAATAACCTTCTTTTACCTATCAGATCTATCAGGAAATAGTCGATTCCTATCAGTGGGGTATTGGACCTAGGTAGGGTGCTCTTTCAGAGGGTCGGGGCAGAGTTGATGGGCCGAATGGCCTCCTTCTGCACTGGAGGAATTCTGTGATGTTATGAAAGGAACACTCGGCTGTTGCTGAGAAACCAGGTGCCACCCAAGGACAGAAATACCTTTTTAGTTAGTTGTAAGCTGGAGCCAGGAGAAGCTGGGTAGGACAAGGGAACTGCAGGGAGTTGACATTCCAAAATAACAAAAGAATGTCGCAGAAACCTGAGAGTTGGGACAAAAGTAGGTCTCAGAGAGACAGTTAAGTTAAAGGAACAAAGATCAAGAAGTTGAACACGGTTCTGTCTGTCATGATATGCAGACACACACATAATGATATACAGATAAGCAGCTAATGGACACAGAGAATAGGACGTGACCAATAAGCAGGCAGAACACTCAGGGATGGGATCTGACTATAAAAATGAACATCTAGAGAGTCAGTCAAGGGTCAGTCAATCTCACACCTACACCACGTGGCTAAGAGCTAGTCTGGTTCAGTCAGACAGAGTAACCACAGTTAAGTTAACAGAGAGTCGAACTCGCAGAGAACTGTGCTAACTGTGCTATTAGTTCAATTACCTGATTGACTTCAAGGTCTGGAGTATCATTCTAATCTAAGCTGCATCCAGTTGCAGCCAATGATAGACCAGTGTACCTAACACGACACTGTTCAGGAGAATCCAAGCAAAAAAAAGAAGTGCTCTGACTTAAAATGCCAGCTGCAAGAAACAGATTTATAGTTTGTTAGTTGGGACGTCAGGCATCGGAGGCACATCAAAGGTTTGGTGACTGCTGTGAAGCTGTAGTGTTCTGTTGGCATGGCTGGGCACCTGAGAGATTGTATGGAAGTTTGAATACACATAGCAATCCAAAGCGGAAGAATACAGAAAGGAGAGGATGAAGTTCTGGAGGTGGATCCTTGGTGAAGCATCCGAGAGAAAGCTTTGCTTGATGGAAGATTCGAAGTGTGTTCTTCGAGAGTGGAGTTTGGAGACACACATTTGGAAGTCAGAGTTCCAGTCAGGTCTGTTGGCTTACAGTGTGACAAGCATCTGGGGGGGATTTGATGAGAAAGCCACAGGAGTTGTTTTGGGTGACATCTGTCACTTGGCTTCAGTGTGTGGTGTGTCTGACCACATTTCACCTATTGTTTTACATGGACTGTGTAAGTACTGAGGACATTAGAGTCGTAGAGTCATAGAGGTCGACAGCACAGAAAAAGCCTGTTGGTCCATCGCATCTGCGCACATCAAAAACAACCACCTAACTATTCTAATCCCATTTCCCAGCACTTGGACCAAAGGCTTGTGTGCCTTGTCATCGCAAGTGCACATCTAAATACTTCCTAAATGTTCTGCGGGTCTATGCCTCCTCCACCCTTTCAGGCTGCGAGTTCTAGACTCACACCACCCTCTGGCTGAAAGTTTTTCCTCACATCCCCTCTAACCCTGCTGCCTCCTATCGTAAACCTATGCCCGTGGTCATCAATCTCTCCATAAAGGGGAAAAGTTTCTTCCTGTCTGCTCTATCTATGCCCCTCATAATTTTATACATCTCAGTCATGTCCCCCCTCAATCTCCTCTGCTCCAAGGAAAACAACCCCAGTCTATCCCATCTCTATCAGTAGCTAAAAACTCTCCAGCCCAGGCAACATCCTGGTAAATCTCCTCTGCACCCTTTCCTGTGCTATCATGTCCCTCCTACAATGTGGATTAGAGTATTAGGTACATTCTGTAACTTGTATTATCCTTGCAAATCTGTATATATCTGTGAAGGTATATCTGGAATGCAGGAGTAGTGTAGTATAGTTAATCCTTTTTTGCTTAATAAATGTTTTATACATTTGTTAATTGATAGTCCTGCAGCTCTGTTCATCCACGTTTCTAAATATAAAATGAAAGTTAGAATCTATCGAGCGGGGGTTCCGCTCTGGGACCTAATTGTCCAAACGGAACATCACCTGGGTTTGCAACAGTAATTTATTTTTTCACTCAGTGATAAAATGTACATTAATGACAAAAATGTCCAGTTGAAATAGATTGCACGGGTGGGGTTCAGAGTTGCCACAATGTGCTAGTTAGGATGGTCTACAATGCCCTTAATTTCCCAAATGCTCGGTTCTTGCTGAGGTTACAGCTGGACACTAGACAGACAGGGAAAATGTGAAATCACTCGCAGTTACAAAACCGGTGTAGAGTGACTGGGAAACTGATCATCACACATGTTCTCAGTGAGGAATAACACACGGAATGATAAGGAAATTAAACATGCTCAAAAATATCCGGTTGACGAGTATAAAACATTCTGAGAATCTTTTGCAACATAGAGCCACAAATGTTTTTGTGACAATCACTCATTGGCTTGTTTGGGATCTTGTGTCGAAACATAAATTGGCCCACATAATCTCAGTCATTTTCATGTTCAAAAAAGCAGGTTGGCTTAAAGTCAGAGCTGATGCTTGAGAAATCTTCCCAATAAACCATAGTAGCCCTGACCAAATTATAATCACGCCACATTACATGTTTGCTTCCTTGGATTGAAAATCAAAGCAAGAAAGGCAAACAGCCATCAAATGCAAATTGTTGTGCACAGAGGGTTTCTTGTACACTGCTGAGCCCCCAGGCTTTTAATTAACCTTGGGGGATATTGCACAGGGTGCCGAGGAATCATATAAACAGAACAACAAGTAAGATGAGAAACTGCTTCAAAGTAAGCTTGCGTAAATACAGGAAGTGCGCGTAACAGATCTGCCGACATTGAAAGGGAGAGAGATTGCATTTTTATAGTGCCTTTCACATCCTCAGGGCATCGCCGGTGCTGCACAACCGATAAAGAAGTTTCACAGTGTAGTCCTGTAATAATGCAGAAACACAGCAGCCAATTTACACGCAGCAAGTTGATCATTCATATTTAGGCTTTGGTCAGGAGTTAAGTATAGGCCAGGACTCCTAATAAAGGGGGAAAAAAACCTGGAATGACATATTTGTGTCTCTATTTACTGGTGCTGCGACCTCTGTGTTATAGGCAACAATGACTGTTCAACCAGGTCCCACGTCCTGCGTTTCTGTCTGTTGGAAATCAGGAATGCATGACTGGCACCAGCATGCTAGACAAAGAAATACCACAAGTCAGGATTCTTCTTGACGTCAAGATTTCAGCATTGAAGTGTTGTCTCATTTCTTTAAAAATCTGAGTCCTCATTCATTTCCAAACTCTCTCATTTTCACTTTCTACTCAAATCTCTGGGAGTTCTTTCATTTCTTTCCTCCCTTCCCAACGCCCTCCCCCCCCCCATTACTCCCCCCCCCCCCCATCTCCTTTTGTTCACTGTCTTTCTTCCTCGACCGCAGAGAGGAAGTACGAGACTAAACTTTGCACTTGGCACAGCTACAGAAACAGTCTGCCACTATGATGCAGATGCTGAAAGTCAGGAGGATCTGGTTAATAGGAAGCTACCAATAGCCTGGGGTGGGGTGGGGGGGGGGGGGGTGTTAGACAGCCTGGGGAAGTTACAAAGACATCTTGGGTAGGATTAAGGCAGAGGCCCCAAAGGTTGATGGGATCTTTACAACCCAAGGCAGCACAGCTTGAAAGACTTTGGGCTTAAGTTGGGGCTTTGTGCTTTACTGGAACTTCTGCTGAATATGAGGGCCTTCATTGTTTGAACCTCTGACCTTCACTGTTTACATTTTCAAATGCTCAGTTCCCACCCAATTGTACATTTTGCCTTGAGGAGTCTAAATACAGGATGCTGCACTGTACAGTGAATTATTACAATGATTTAATCCAAAAAGGCATCTACTGTAAACAATTTTGATCAAGTCCCAATTTACTCCTTAGTTACATCTGAAACGTTTGACAGCCAAACTGAATTCTGAAGCTAAAGTATCCCAAATAGAAGCCTGTCTCTGATTAATTGGTACACAAACCTTGCCAAAATCGTATGATGTCAGGGTTGGGTTTGTTGGTTTCTTTAACAATTGGCAATGGAATACACAGAGGCCCAAATGTGCAAGGGCTCCGCAGTTAGAATTCTGTTAATAATATGAACGGGCTGCTGCTCCTTGCTCCATATAGAAGGCCGAGGGTGACTCAATAAGGACCTTTAAGATTATAAAGGGTAGACGTGGAGAAGATGTTTCCATGGAGAGTGCGGGACCAAAACCATGGGGCCACAAATTTAAGACAGCCCATAATAAACTCAGGAGGGAATTGAGAAGCAACCGTCTTATACAAAGTGTGGTTAGAATGTGGAACTCACTAGGATGAGGATTGGTTAAGGAAAAAAGCATAGATGCATTTGAGAAGAAGCTATGTATGGGGGCGGTTTTGAGCCCAGATCCCTCTCTGCCCATGGGAAACTCGGCGCAGCCTCAATCCGGAGGGAATTGAAAAACATGATTCTGTCTGGCGTGATTAGGTTTTGTAATCCACCCCCCCCCCCTCAAACTGCCCCCCCCCCCCACCTCGCACTCCACGCCACGGGAGCCTGAGAACTTCATTTTAATACATTAGCATGTCATTAGCATGCACTTTCTCCAAAACTTCACCCCTCACTCAACCCTGACCCAGCGCCAGTGCGCCGTCACGCTGGTGTCATTTACACCAAGTCTGGCCAGGCGTGAGGCAGTGGACGGGATCCCACCAGGGGTGTCGCATAGTCCCGGGTGGGTGGGGAACATGCCCGGCACAGGTTGCCATCTGCCGGCGATGATTGTCGGTGGGACGGGGGCATCTGCCAGCGTTGACTATTGGGGGGGGGGGGGGTGGGGCTGGGTGGAGAGGGGGATATGCCAGCAGTGACGATCAGGGGATGCAGAGGGGTGGGGGGGGTTCTGCCGGCGATGACTATGGGGGTGGGGAGAGCTTCGACGCCTCCAAGATGTGGCCTGGGTGCTGTTCGGCTGCAGCGTTCGTCAGGGCGTCCTTTAGAGATGGCGCCCCGATCTGTTTGAAGGTAGTTCCCAGCTCGAAGAATCCTCACCTCGCCAGTGTGACGACGTTAACTACACCCTCTCATTTCTTTTTCTAAGAGGCTCAAGATTTCGGGAGGAACCGTTTTTCTCACCAGGGCTGACACTTTGCCATTTTTTGGCAGGATTCCACCCACAAATGTATCATACAATTGAACAACATTGTGTGTAAATATCAGAGCTGGTGTGATATCAGTATGGAGGCAGTCCGCCAATTGATCGAATCATTCAGCATGTTCTTCCGGTTGTTCGTAACAGGCAGAGTCCAGGCGGTGCTCACCCAGTCCTGGCTTGCAAAACCCAAAACAAACCACTTAGTATTAGATGTGATTCCATGATTGGGCAGCCCTTGCTGAACCATCCTGGGTGTACTGATAGCCACACCAACAACCAATTTAAGATAATCTGTTGAGGTCATAATGTGGCTCATTTACATTTGTTAGAAGTGACTCGCATTCATACTCAGGGACCTGGTCTCTCTACTTTTTTTGAATTACCTTGGAGCTTGGGGATCCTATATTTCCTCATTTATTTCTCCGCCAACCAGAGTCAACTTTTCAATTAATCAGCACCCTTTTCTCCTGTAATATTAATTGTCATGATTGTTTGAAATTTGGCATTCTTGTATTTTTCCTGATTAGTATAGAATAGAATCATAGAATTTACAGTGCAGAAGGAGGCCATTCGGTCCATTGAGTCTACTGCGGCCCTTGGAATGAGCACCCAATCCAAGCCTACATCTCCACCCTATTCCCTGTAACCCAGTAACCCCACCTAACCTTTTGGGATACAAAGGGGCAATTTAGCATGGCCAATCCACCTAACCTGCACATCTTTGGACTGTGGGAGGAAACCGGAGCACCCGGGGGAAACCCACGCAGACACGGGGAGGACGTGCAGACTCCACACAGACAGTGACCCAAACCGGGAATCGAACCTGGGACCCTGGAGCTGCGAAGCAACAGTGCTAACCACTGTGCGGACGTGCCGCCCCTATATAAGATCGAAGCCTCCATCAGCATGTGCTGTACGAATGTATGGAGGAGGAAGCAATAGGGGGCTATGCTGATAGGGTTAGATGAAGAGGGCTGGCTTAAACCACTTAATATTAGATGTGATTCCGTGATTGGGCAGCCATTGCTGAACAATCCTATGAACAATCCTGCACGAATCAGTTGTCCAAATGACTGTTTCTGTAGCTGTGCATTCCAGTAATTTCATTTTCTCCTTTTCAGCTACATGATGATAAATGTCATGAATTGCAGTGAGTATGATGGATTTATGATAACAAACTGGGTGATGAGCTGTCGAGATGAGGAAATAAAGATATTCCTTTCAAGAATTGCAACTTCACGCATCGTGGATAGGAACCAATTACTGAAGCAATCATTTCCTGAAAATTAAACTGTTTGGGTAAGAATGAGGATATCTGTTTAATCAATTATCTGCCTTAACAAAATAAACCTCTAGCTTTCTGTGGTGGCTAACTTGCTAATCTGAGGTAAATTTTGTGATTTTGCGATAAAATAAATTATCACCTTTGAATCTCATATTTTGGAATCAAGTTGTGAAGACACTTTTAGATAGTCTGATTGTATTAAGCACAGACATTCACTGTCTGATTTTTAACACTATTCTTGTCTGCTTCATATTAATTTACTTCCAGGCGTAAATTAAAACATGCAATCAGACATCAGTTGAAGCCTTTCAAATGTAATACAGCAACAAGCAAAGATAAGTCACTTAATCTGGAACACATTATTGAAAAATTAACGTGTCCAAAATGTTCACATCTGCAAACCACTGTAAAGAAATAATTAACAATCTCAAAAGGACAGGTCAAGCCAAGATAACGTTTCATTAATAACACAGAAAAGCCACAGAAGCATGTCGGAAATATTATCCAATGCTTGAGCCGATATTCGATGAGCTGCTTCACCTGTAGAGTTGAGGAGCACATTATCTCATCGGTAAAGTCTGTCGCTGAGTGTAGGAAAGAGACCCTAAAAACACAGGATTGCCAGGAGTAATGCTGGGATCATGTCAGCTGGTGGCCTCCAGTATTGGCCCAGTCAGAGGACAGTGGGAGGATACATCATCTGCATTTGACTGATGCCCTTGACCCTCCATAACCTGATGTCACAAGGGAAAGGGTAGCCAGTCACCACAAGCAGAGTTTGCTTTGGGGGCTCCTGCATTAGTTAGCCAAGATCTACAGCAGGAAATCACCTCCCTGTGGCTCCAGGTTGTTTCCATTGTCTTAAAACTTCACCCATTGTGCTTGTTGGGGCTCTGTTTTTTAATTCATTCGAGGGATGTGGGGGTCGCTGGCTCGGCCAGCATTTGTTGCCCATCCCTAATTGCCCTTGAGAAGGTGGTGGTAAGCTGTCTACGTGAACTGCTGAATTCCATGTGGTGTAGGTGCACCCATCGTGCTGTTAGGGAGGGAGTTTCAGTTTTTTGATCCAGCAACGGTGAAGGGATACATGTCCAAGTCAGGATGGTGTGTGATTTGGAGGGGAACTTCCAGGTGCTGGGGTTTCCATGAATCTGTTTCCTTTGTCCTAGATGATAATAGTCATGGATTTGGGAGGTGCTGTCTAAGGAGCCTTGGTGAGTTACTGGAATGCATCTTGTAGATATACACACGGCTGCGACTGTGTCGGTGGTGGAGGGAGTGAATGTTTGCGGATGGAGTTCCAATAAAGTGGTCTGCTTTGTCTTGGATCGTATCGGGCTTCTTTAGTGTTGATGGAGTTGCATTCATCCAGGCAATGGGAGAGTATTCCATCACACCCCTGACTTGTGCCTTGTAGCTTGTGGACAGGCTTTGGGGAGTCAGGAGGTGAATTATTCACCATAGGATTCCTAGCCTCCGACCTGCTCTAGTCACAGTATTTATCTGGCTAATCCAGTTCAGTTTCTCGTTAATGGTAACCTCCAAAGAGTTTCCACCCTTCTTGAGGCCAATGTGCCAACATCCAGTTTTGTACCAGCTCTCTTATGGTCTGGAGCAATGTGAACTCATAGCTTGTGGTCAGGATGGGAGGAAAAACAAACTAAAGGTGGCGGTATTTTGGGAAACCTAAACTTCACCAGTTTTACATTAATATCCAGAGGCAACAGATTTAATAGAATGTTGGAAGAAACATAAATGCAATGGGAACTTTAACCAAATTGTCAATTTCCTCGCTCCCAACGATGAAAATAACAAAACATTATTCCACCTCTTTGTCCAAAATGTTCATTGCTTTTATATGATGACAATACATTGAGGAGATTTGGATAGGAGAAGCTTAATGACCAATAATGTGTCTAAATGCTAAACGTTTAACAATTTATATCCAAAACATTGCTCACCACAGAGATGGGGTTAACAGACATATATTACATTTTGTTTCCTGATTAATTAGGAATAACAAGCTCAATTTTTAGAGAGACCTCAACATATGTTCCTCCAGAATGTATTAATTATGAGCCTTGGGGTCATTTTCCTTCTTTTTAACTATCCATTTATTGGAAGGCAGTGTGGTGGATAATGAGAGAAAATACAGCAGGGAAACATTCTGCAGAATGTCCCTCCCCTGAAAACGATTTTCCTCCACTCTCTCCACACTTGATGACAGTTCTCTCCCCATTCATCCCCCCCCTACTGCAGGCTAACTGCTTGGGAATGGACGGGACTAACTTCTCAGAGTCAATTCCTTGCAGAATGCTTCCTTTCCCAACCGGAAGAAACTGCGGAAGGAGATGGCATTACAGGGTCTATAAGGTTTATAACAATAGAGTACCAGGCCTAGGTAGGGTGCTCTTTCAGCGGGTGGGTGCAGACTCAATGGGCCAATTAGCCTCCTTCTGCACTGTAGAGATTCTATGATTCTATTCTATGATTCTATGAGGTTTAAAAACGGAGCTGTTAAAAATAAGTAATCGACAAACCTCTAAGGGAAAACAGAATTGTTAAATGCGCATTGAGACTCCAAGCAGAGAAAATAGGGAGTCAGTCAAGGATCCATTGAAATCGGCTGGGATATTTGATTTTATTAAAATTGACAATAAGGAGCAGGACCAGGAGTCGACCATTCAGCCCATCCAGCCTGCTCTTCAATTCAATAAAATCATGGCTGACCATGGGCTTCAACTCCATTTTCCCACCTGTTAGAACCCTACAGGCGGTCCAGGGATCTGCAACATCAGAGTCCCTGAGGCCTCACCTGAATATGACCTACCCAGATGAGGGGGTGGAGCTAACCCCTCTGTTCAAAGGACTGCTGGGATATAAATACCCTAGCCCAGGTGAGGGCCAGGTGTCGGGGACCCTTTGGGAAATAGGAGTGTGTCGTAACTTGAATAAAACCGTACTGTTCTACAGATTTCACTTCCGAGTGGTCGCTTGCCTGAGACTTTACACCACCCATTCCCCCTATCCCATAATTCCCTGAGACCAAAATCTTGCCTATCTCAGTCTTAAATGGAGCCTCCACCACCCTCCGAGGTAGAGAATCCCAAAGATTCACAACCCCATTGGGTGATTTCTCCTCATCTCAGTCCTAAATGATCAGCCACCTCATCCGGAGACTGTGCCCCGTGTTTCAGATTTCCCGACATGCAGAAACAAACTCTGCCCTATCTATCCCTTTCAGAAAAAGGTGGCAAACCCTGATGATGTTAAAAATGTTGAGAGATGCTTAAAAAAGAAAGAATTAGAATATTATTGTTAGAATAGTAATATCAGAGAGGTTATCTAAGCTAAAGGAGAAAGAATGCTCAGAACCTGAAAAATACATGCAAGGATATTGAGAGAAAATGGGGAAGAAAGAGCGGAGTCTCCAGAAATAATAATGTGGGGTGTTTTTGAGAGTGGGCCGATGTTAAAAGACAGGACAGTGGTCAATATAATGCTCGTATAAAACAGCGGGCCCGTTTGTTTAACATTTGGGAATATTAAGAAACAACGATCTTTAATCAAAGATGAAATTACCAAATAAAGATGTAAAGGAAATACTAAGAAGCAGTTAACAGGGATTTCAAGAGAGCGAAATCATTCTTGCCAAGCCCAGCAGAGTTCTCTGGAAGGCTGAGCGATTTGTTGAGGCGGAGAAAAGGGCTGACAGAAAGCCATTGACAAGATACCACACAAGAGTCTATTGTTGATGAATACAGGGTATAGAGTTACAGGTTAGGACAGCATATTGGAGTAAAAACTAGCGATCAGGGAGGAAACGGAGTTGGAGTTAAAGAAAGTGTCACAGCGGTTCGAAGAGGGATTGATGGTGTACCACTGACCTGGGGGAAGGTGGGTGGTTTGTAATAACAGAGGAATTGGGGGGGGGGGTGGGGGTTGGTCGGCTGAATAAAGACATGAAACAATATTATGGGCTACTGGACTGAGATATTGAAGTTGAATCATTGGTCATTCATTGTTCCAATGTTAACTTTGGAGTCACGATCTGCTGTGGCTGGATTATGTTGATACTATCCTTGGCTCAGGTGATCATTCAGTGTTAGGTTACGGTGAGCAGGCAGGTAAGTGGAGCCAAAAAGATTAGCCATGGTCTCATTGAATGGCGGAGCAGGCTAGAGGGGCCAGATGGCCTACTCCTGCTCCTAGCGGTTATGTTAGTATTTCACAGAATTTACAGTGCAGAAGGAGGCCATTTGGCCCATCAAGTCTGCACCGGCTCCTAGAAAGAGCACCCTATCCAAGCCCACACCTCCACCCTATCCCCATAACCCAGTAACCCCACCCAACACTGAGGGCAATTTTGGACATTAAGGGCAATTTGGCATGGCCAATCCACCTATCTGCACATCTTTGGACTGTGGGAGGAAACCGGAGCACCCGGAGGAAACCCACGCACACATGGGGAGAACGTGCAGACTCCACACAGACAGTGACCCAAGCCGGGAATCGAACCCGGGACCTTGGAGCTGTGAAGCAATCATGCTAACCACTATGCTACGGTGCTGCCCTAATCATTAGATATGCAACTGTGGAGTCTATGTTGGTGATAGGATCCCAAATATAAAAATCAGGTACAAATGGATGGAACATGGACTCGGTCACCGAGCATCCTAAGCAATGATCTGTAAAGGGACTGCTGGAGGCAGCTCAAAAGGCAGTGCAAAAAACTTTAATTTTATTGTTCTGAGATCTCCCCCCCCCCCCCCCCCCCATAAAATAACCTCCGTCCCACACCAGCTAGTTAGCTGCCGCTCCCGACTAGGGGCATTGCCAGGTTGTTGGTTACGAAGAAAACTTGTAATCTTCCAATTCCTTGTTAAAAGAAGGATTTTGACCGGAAACATTTTAGACTGCTGTGCGGTGGAACGATTAATCTTAGGTTTAGCAATGTTACTCGCATGGCTCCATCCATAATTCTAATTTCCCACCACAGTCAGGCAGATGGTCTTTTTATATAAAACCACAAATACAAAGCAAGTTTTGTAGCTGACAAGAAGTCTTTAATAACCGATTTAGCAGTGCAATCTCCAAAACAAATCCTGCACTGTTCTGAGTGATTGGTCTGGGACAGATTTAATATTTCAAATGTTTAAATATTTTTACGAATCTTTGATCTTCGGTCTTCTTGACTGAGGAGAGAGGCCATATTATCCCGACTGTAATGCTGCTGTCTTCTGTGTATTTTTATTTTTCAATTTTAAGGTATGTTTAAAAGTGCTTCACTTATAGTCAACCATAAGATACAAGCCTGCGACTGGCTGTGAGCAATGTGTCGGTCCCACCAATTAATGCACATCAATTTCTCTTTCCACTATTTTAACAGAGATATTAACCGATTAATGGCTCCATTAAAATAGATAAATGAGGGATTTGATTCAAACGCATGGAGCATTTGTGCATTCAGATCGCTCAGAGACATTCACCCGAGGGCTGAATGTTCATGTTTAGAATTCTGCAGAAAATAGTGGAAGTGGATTAGACACTTGGTTTGCACACCGGCAGCTTTGACCGTCCTCCCCTCTACATTAACCAGCGGCGGAATTTTCTGGCCCTGCTGCTGTCAGCCGGGTTTCCCGTTGTTCCCACCCTCTGGTGCCATGGCCGCACCGCGCTGTCAGCGGGACCAAGCAATCCAGCGGATGGGAACAGCCGGAAAATCCTGCCCATTAAAATTCTTCACCGGAACGACATCCATTGCAGCCTTATGGTTTAATCCGCGAATGCTTGGATGAGATGGCCTTCCCTTCTTCTCTCTCATGCCTCGTGATACACGAGGCAGATAAAGCACAGGTGTTCCTGTGTTCTCTGTGTTCCTGGCTAGTTTTGCCCGGAACAGGTTACCAGCGGGTCTAGCTTGAGGGACACTATGCAACAAACAGAGCTGAGCAGGAAACCCTCCTCTTCTTACCTACTATCCACCAGAGCCATATTGCAAGGGTTTACCGGCTGATAATCAACCTGATAGGTCAGGCATCTTCCTTTGGCCATCAAGTCCCGGAGTGCAACTTGAACATTAAGCTTCTGGCTCTAGGGCAGGGGCATGACCCAATGAGTCACAAAACCTCCTACAAATTAGACGAGAGCAGATTACAATTCATCTGTCATCTGAAACAGGAAGACCAAAATTAGGAGTTCTTGAAGAAATGGCCAGTGTGCAGTAGGTTTGACATTCTGGAAGGCTGATTCTTATATCTGAGTCATGTAACCTGTTAGAGTATACCATGAACAGCTGGAGGGATCTCTGCATCCTTGCACTGTTGATCAATAACACGCTCATGTGACACCTTTCTTAAATATGCTGAAACAACACCTAACTCCAGACAGTTACTTGCGAGCTGCCCAACATCACAGAAGTACTAAGCTGACGATTGTGGGCAGCACGGTAGCATAGTGCTTAGCACAATTGCTTCGCCGCTCCAGGGTCCCAGGTTCGATACCCGGCTTGGGTCACTGTCTGTGCGGGGTCTGCACATCCTCCCCAAGTGTGCGTGGGTTTCCTCCGGGTGCTCCGGTTTCCTCCCACAGTCCAAAGATGTGCAGGTTAGGTGGATTGGCCATGATAAATTGCCCTTAGTGTCCAAAATTGCCCTTGGTGCTGGGTGGGGTTACTGGGTTATGGGGATAGGGTGGTGGTGTGGGCTTGGATAGGGTGTTCTTTCCAAGAGCCGGTGCAGACTCAATAGGCCGAATGGCTTCCTTCTGCACTGTAAATTCTATAAACAATTTGGATTTATAGTGTGCTTTTACTGTAGCACAACGCCCAAAACATTTCCCTAATTACTGTGGGGCAACATATCGCAGAGCCAAATAAGAAGATATTGCACAGATGCCTTGATCAAAGAGATAGGTTTATAGGATCAACTTATAAGAACGAGAGTGAGCTGGAGAAACAAGTTCCAGATATTGGCATCTGTAAACAACTTAAAACACAGGGGCCAATAAAATAGCATTCCTGTGGATGCTGTAGTCTTCAAAAAAAGCAACAGCTAGTGAGTTTTTGTGAAACATGCGATGATCCCTTTAAACAGAAATCTGATAATATGGGCATGTAACCTACCCGCTCCCCGTTAACTGGGTGGGCATTCTGGAGGCGGGTTCCGAATTGATCTTGTTCCGGAAGGAACATTAATCTTACGTTCGGCTTCCTGGCCTGAAAATGATCCTGCAGCTCGACCAAAGCCGAAGGTGGTAATGCCCTGCCCAACGTCTTCGACACCCCACTCCTACCCCATTCCCTCGCCAACAATTAACCCTCCTCCCTCACCATTGTCTGAGACTGAACCAAACTGTTTCCAACCTCAGCCTCTTATTTTAACCTGGAGTTTGCAATGTCACCAAGCGGCACTGTAACACAGTGGTCAACGCTGCTGCCTCTCAGGGTGCTCCTTTGAAGGGTGGGTGCAGACTAGATGGGCCGAATGGCCTCATTCTGCACTGTAGGGATTCTGTGGTTCTATGATCTCTTGAATCACCAACTTCGAACTGTAATGTCGCCCACTTCAGCTTAATTGCTCCGAAACCCTCACCAATGTATTTGTTCCCTCCAAACCCCACTATTCCCCTGTGGGTCCAGGTTGGTTTCTCATCCTCCATCTTCCATAACTTTGAGTTTAGCTTTATTGTCATAATGCCCCAAATGTATATCCATGGAATCCTTACAGTGCAGAAGGGGGCCATTCGGCCCATCAAGTTTGCACCGACCCTCTGAAAGAGCACCCTGCCTAGGCACACTCCCTCGCTCAATCCCCATAAACCCCACCTAACCAGCACATTTCTGGACACTAAGGGGCAATTTAGCATGGCCAATCCACCTAACCTGTACATCTTTGGACTGTGGGAGGAAGCCGGAGCACCCGGAGGAAACCCACACGCACACGGGGAGAACGTGTAAACTCCACACAGACAGTCATCCGATCGAACTCTTGAGCTCTGAGGCAGCAGTGCTAACCACTGTGCCACCGTGCCACCCTAAATGGTTTGCATCCTGGTGTTCCTTTATCCTCCCACTCACTGCCAGTTGAGCCCCATAAGTGGGCAATTAATGCTCCCTTAAATGCCTCACCCAGCCATCGCTAATATTAACCAAGCAGCAGGTGGGGGAGGGGAGGGGGGGGAGTTTGCTTATTGGCAGTGGGGGGCCTTGTTCAAAAGCATTTAGTGCCTGATCAAGGGACCTAGAATCAGGAAGCAGGGGGGCCTATTGAGAACCACTCCCTGCCTCTTCCCTCTGCCTTTGCTGCCAACTCCACTCCCCCTTCCCGCTGTCACTAACCTATGCCTGGATCTTTCCCTGATCAAAGGCCTTGGGTGAATGTAATACCAGCTATAACCACTACCTCACCTGGTGGCACTGCTGAGCACAGAAGAGCAGGGGGGAAGATTCTGGGGGAAGACCCACTGCTGACCTATCAAGTGCTTAAGCGGTTTTATATGCAGAGGCCTTCTGGACAAAATGGCAACTGAGGGTCCTCGCCAGCACTCCAGCCGACAGACAAAATCCCCCATTGCCACCATTCCTCTCCAGTTTAAGCCACATCTCCACTAATGCCAGTCTGCGGTCTGCAGCTGGTGGAAAAAGCTCTGTTTGCAAGGGCTTTGTCTCCCCGTTGACTTCAGGAATCCACAGGAGGAACCCTGGGATTTTCAGCAGTGCTTGACTTCCGACAGGTGTATGGAGTCAATGATTGCACAGATGGTGGATATTAGAACACCACCAAGCACCATATGTCAGGAGGAAATGATAATCATGTTGTGTGGCTTATTTCCCAATGGACCCTTTCCTCTCACACAAGTTATTTGTCTTATTTTATTCACAAGAACTAAATCAAGCAATGCTCCTTTCTCTGTTGGGCTAGAAACAAAGCCTGATCTCCCAGACGCCCTGCTACATTCTGTAAAGCCTTTGCACTTTGAATGTATTCTAATCTATCATTAGATTTTTAAAGTCACCCAGTTATAATAACCCTCAGCAGACCCACGGGGACACCCCACCTGATCTCCTGTGGGACTCGTGTGATACGAGCTGCCCCGTTAGTGGTCCATCAGCTGACCCTCGTAAAAATCGCCTCACCAAAACCGGCCTGCACTGAAGGCCTGAAGAGCAGTAGTCCTGACTGGAACCTTGGAGCTGTAAGCCACATTGCAGCCTTTACTTTTGTTGTCGAATGAAACTTCCTTTGGATTCAGCTTCTCGGGCCTCCAGAGCTTTTATACTGGCGACGAGGAAAACAACGCCCGCGATCCTGGGTATTGCCACTGCACAGGAATTCCCCAGAGCAAGAACGAGGTCAGCGAGACTTTAAAAATACCGCTTTGCGGAAAGCTAGAGGCCTTTTACGCAGGCGTAGAAGACTGGGCCCAGTGTACCGAATGCATGGGGTATTTCTTGCAGGGAAATGGTATTGTTGGAGATGACCGGCGAAAGTTTATGCTCCTGAATGCCATTGGGGCCCTGACATTGAGTGTAATCAAGACCCTTACCTACCTGGTGGCCCCAGGCTCGAGAACCACCTGAGAAGGGGCAAGTGCGTCTGCCAGGTGGAAAAGGTCACAGATTTGGGATATCTCGTCAGTAAGGACGGGTTGCACCCGGAAGAAAATGCCCAGGCCACAAGGGGAACCCTGACACCTGACTGAGCTGAGGTCGTTCCGAGGGCTTGTCAACTATTACCAATAGTTCACCCCGAACCTAGCTACCTTGGTGGTGCCCCTACATGCACGTCTTAAAAAGAACCAGAAATAGGCATCATAAATCGAAGCATTTGCAAGGGTAAAGCAACAGCTGCTATCTTCAAAGCTGTGGCAAGCCCCCTCAGGATCTTACCTGTTTTAATAAGGTCACTTTTTATTCTTCTAAACTCCAATGGGTAAAGGCCCAACCTGCCCAATTTTTCTTCATACTACAAGCCCTTCATATCAGGAATGTGTGAGTGTACTTTTTCTGAACTGCTTCCAACATAATGGGTGGCACGGCAGCACAGTGGTTAGCACTGTTGCTTCACAGCGCCAGGGACCCGGGTTCGATTCCCGGCTCGGGCCACTGTCAGTGTGGAGTCTGCACGTTCTCCCTGTGTCTGCGTGGGTTTCCTCCAGATGCTCCGGTTTCCTCCCACAAGTCCCGAAAGACGTGCTTGCTAGGTGAATTGGACATTCTGAATTCTCCCTCCGTGTACCCGAACAGGGGCCGGAATGTGGCACTGAGGGGATTTTCACAGTAACCTCATTGCAGTGTTAATGTAAGCCTACTTGTGACACTAATAAAGATTATTATTATATTCTTTTTCAAATAAGGAGGCCAAAACTGTACACAGTATTGTAGATGTGGACTCACTGAAGGCCTGGACAGCTGCAGTATAAGTTCCCAACTTTTACAATCCATTCCCCTAGCAATAAACACCAACATTCCATTTGTCGTGCTGTACCTGTGTACTAACATTTTGTCATTCATGTTCCAGGACACCGATATCCATCTCTATTAATCTCTCTCTATTTAACTAGTCTACCCCTTTTCTATTCTTCTTGTTATGTGGACAAGTTCACATTTTCCCAAATTAATAATCTTTTATTATTATTCCAGTCAGGTAACAATGGGGAACACAGAGATGGTGGAGGGACTGAACCAATATTTTGCCTCTGCTTCACGATAGAGGATAATAAACATTTTCCAAAAACTGCAGTTAATGCAGAGGAACCTGGTGCAATAACCATCACTAGAGGCAAGGTATTGAATA
The DNA here is from genome assembly GCF_047496885.1 of Scyliorhinus torazame. Lineage (NCBI taxonomy): Eukaryota > Metazoa > Chordata > Chondrichthyes > Carcharhiniformes > Scyliorhinidae > Scyliorhinus > Scyliorhinus torazame. Next base: position 244,404,574 of record NC_092716.1, read on the forward strand.
AACTAATGGGATTAAAGGCAGATACGTCTCCAGGACCTGATGGCCTGCATCCTAGGGTATCAAAGGAGGTAGCAGATGCCCCTATTCAAAAAGGGAGAGAGGCAAAAATTAGGAAACTGTAGACTGGTTAGCTGACCTCTGTGATGGGGAAATTTCTGGAATCAATCATTGAGGAGGAGATAACTGAAAATTTGGCAAGACAAATTTGGTGGATTGATGAAGGGTAAGTCATGCTTGACAAACTTGCTTGAGTTCTTTGAGAATATAATCAGCAAGGTGGATAATGGGGAACCTGTGGATATGGTATACCTAGACTTCCAGAAGGCTTTTTAAAAGGTGCTGCATAAAACATTGCTCCAGAAGATGAAATTGCAGGAGATTGGGGGTAGAGTACTAGATTAGATTGAGGATTGGCTGACTGACAGATAGCAGAGGGGCGAGATAAATGGGTCCTTCTCTGGCTCGGGAACTGTATCTAGCGGGGTGCCGCAGGGGTCAGTCCTCAAACCTCGACTGTTTACAATCTATATTAATGATCTGCAAGCAGGGTCAGAGTGTAACATAGCACAATTTGAGGATGATACTAAAATAGGTGGGAAAGCAGGCAGTGAAGAGGAGATAAAAAGTTGACAAATGGATATTGATAGGCTGGGAGATTGGGCCAAAATTTGGCAGGTGGGGTTTAATGTGGACAAGTGTAAGGTTATCCATTATGGCCGAAAAAATAAAAAGGCAAATTATTATCTAAATAATAAATAATAAATACGAGAAAGTCAGTAGGCAAGTACAGCTGTAATAAAAAAGGCAAATGGAATGTTAGCATTTATTACAAAAGGACTGGAGTATTAAAGTAGAGAAGTGTTGTTGTAATTGTATAGGGTGTTGATGAGACCACATCTGGAGTATTGTGTCCAGTTTTAATCTTCTTATTTGAGGAAGGATGTGGTGGCATTGGAGGCAGTTCAGAGGAGGTTCACCAGATTGATTCCGGGGATGAAGGGTTTGACATATGAGGAGAGATTAAACAGTTTGGGCTTATCCTCACTGGAGTTTTAGAAGGCTGAGAGGGGATCTGATCGAGGTTTTTAAAATATTACGAGTGATTGGTAAAGTAAACGTAGACCAAATGTTCCCCTTATGGTGCAATCTAGAACAAGAGGCGGTAGATTTAAAACTGAGATGAGGAGGCACTACTTCTCGCAGAGGGTGGTGAATTTGTGGAAATCGCTGCCTCATAGTGCGGTGGAGTCTGAATCATTAAATGGTTTCAAGAAGGAGATCGCTACATTTCTGAGTTTAAAAACGGGCTAAAAGGGATTTGGGGAACAGGCAGGGTGGTGGATGAGACCAGGAAAAGATCAGCCATGATCTGATTGAATCGCAGAACAGGCTCGAAGGGCTGAATTGCCTACTTCTGCCCCTAGTTCCTATGTTCTCATAGTCCCTCACTTAAATGCCACTGTAGTGATATGCATCACTGTATTATACACAAGGGGTTAATGTAAATACACCACAACTAAATAACCACTAGAGGGAGCACCAGAGATGTATCTGTACATAGACAAACAGGAAGTCAGGCTCTCTTCACAGGAAAGGCAGTTGGTGAGCAGGACACAGACAGGCAGCTCAGATGTAACATAGTATAAGCACTGAAGAGAGAACAAACTCATAAAAATAAAGCATCTACTTCAACTGTAAGACTATGCGCTTTATTCAGACACAAGGAATAATACATGGTACCAGGTGACTTCAGAACACTTACTAGAACAGTTACATAAGATGCAGACAAAGCAAGATCGAAAACAGAACAAAACTCATATGTGGTGATACTTCGCTGAGTTGATGAAACTTGTTTGGAACTCCACCGCAGCTGGAAACAACCGGTCATTTAAGTCATAGATGGAAAATCTTTAAACAAACGTTCGAACTGTATATTGTAGCTAATGAGTTGAGCGCGGCCTTAGAAGAAATGAAAATAGCACTTCTACTGGCAGGACATGAAGCTAGAGAAATCTCACTGCTTTAATTACTTGAAAGGTGATGACAACACCAAATTAGAAGTAATACTTTTGAAGTAATAAATTTGAAGATTACTGTAACACCAGTAACAATGCTGCTTTAAGGCATTCAATGCTCAGAGATCAAATTGCACAGGGAATGAGTGATGCAAAACTCAAACAATCATCAGAACAGAAAGGTTTAATGCTGGAAATCGCGATTAACAAGTGCAGATCGCAAGAAAAAATAACTTTAAGTTTTTAACAAGAAAAAACAGAAAAAAAGTTATTTTCCACGGGTCTGAAGAAGTTAAAATGCGCAGGAAACTGCAGCCGTGCATGCGCAATTGAAAAAAGATGTTTTCGATTCAGATTGTTCTGCACATGCGCAATTGAAAAAATAAGTTTTGGGCACACATCGTTCTGCGCATGCGCAATGCGCAGTTTACAAAAAAGCGAACAGTAAAGGAAAATCGATTTGCGCATGCGCAATCGATTCCTATGCTTTACGTCACGAACGTCATGACGTCGGACAACTCAGACCACGGCCACTTAAAGGGGAAATGCCCGAAAATCACAAACAAGACTCTTAAAGGCACAAAACCAACAAATTTAACCTCAAAAGGCACAACACTGCCTGAACTTCTACCAGCAGTTGAATATACCTTTCGCAGCACCCTGGAACAAGCAGTTTGCACCACCCAAAGTGAAGAGCACAATGACAAATCCGAAACCAAAGAAGATGATTTGTCACAAAGAAATGACAACATCAACATCCACCACTTCAACACAGAAGAAGAAAGTAACTCACCCGAACAAATTCATAAAGTTTGGATTCATAAATGTTTTTTACTGAGATTGGACTCATAAATATTAATTGGCTTTGTATAATCATCAATATAATCACAACTTGTACATATCATCATTTGTCTACCTGTTTTGTACAATTTTCTTTAACAAAGTACAGAAAATATGTAACAAGAAAAAAGGGGGATGTAGTGATGTGCATCACTGTTTATACACAAGGGTTTAATGTAAATACACTACAACTAAGTAACCACTGGAGGGAGCACCAGAGATGTATATATATATAGACAAACAGGAAATCAGGCTCTCTTCACAGGAACGGCAGCTGGTGAGCAGGATCCAGACAGGCAGCTCAGATGTAACATAGTATAAGCGCTGAAGGGAGAACGAACTCATGCAAATAAAGCATCTACTTCAACTGTAAGACTACAAGCTTTATTCAGACAGAAGGAATAATACAGCCACAACCAACTACATAAAGGAAACAGTGCAGGTCTTGATTTACTTGCACAATACCTGTCTGGAATATTTTAAACAGCTGACATGCCCAGTTCTTTCTCTCACTGAACTAAAAATCATTCGCAATGTGCAAAGTCCATCTGCTTCCTCTGCTTCTCACCGTCAGCCTCAAGATCCCTCTGGCATTCAACATTGGGCCTTGAAGCGCACTGGAAGATTTTTGCCCTTCTTGTTGACCATGGAATATAAAATAGAATCTGATTACATGCAACAGATTTGGATGGACACTGCAATGGCTTTGCATTCAGTACAAATTTCATATCAGGGTGAAACACAATGTAATTTGCATGAGACAGTACCCTAACTCTATTACTGCTCCTTGCAATATTTATTCGGATATTGTTTGTGAATGGAGGTGCAATCAAAGTGCTCGAGGGCAATAAGCCTTGCATTTTAATACGAAAACTGCCTGTCTGAACGCTGGAATGTAATATAATTTAAGGGGAAATGAGAACAAAGAAGACATTTCACCAAGTACAGTAATGAATTAATCACAGTCATGTTTCTCTTTTTGAATTTAAATTTGCATTTATACTTGCCTTTCTGCAATTCCTTGTTTTGAGGACTTCCTTTTTTGCTTGTGTTTGAAACTCTTAACGCTTTGATAATTTTTTGCCTTGGGCTGAATCAATGAGGCCGCTTCACCTCCAACAGCATGACACGGCCTAAGGACAATTCTCCACTCAGTCAAAGAAGACTGAAAGCGGTGGACACTAATCGCACTGCAATTCCCAGATGAAATTTCTGGCTCTGGAGTCCACTCCAGTGCCACCAATTTCAATCATCACGTGGGCTATCAGTCGGATATCTTCACGGGATGCACATTATAGATTCTTGTGGATTTGGCACTGTCACAGTCAATGTCTGTTGAGATAGAAGGATTTTGGGTTGGTTTCTTCATTGCCTGACTCTGATATCATAATCGTTGATCGAACGGAGAATCGACTCCGGTGCCCAAATTGAGGCCGGTGCCAGTTTGACGCCGGCCAGCCATGCTCCGCCCCCTCTGAAATGGCATCATCGCGTTGCACACCTCGCGCCATTGCAACGGCGTTGACGGGTCGGCGTTGACCGAGTTCCCGATGGCACGGGACACATGTGGTCTCAGCAGTTGGGAACTCGACGTGGCGGCTGCGGACTGTGTCCAGTGCCCCCACACTCGGCCGGAGTTTGTGCCACCGGCTGGGAGGCTTCCGCGAAGGCTGGGGGGACTGGTGGTGGGGTGGCCAGGGTGGTCGTGGATGGCGGGTTGGGTTCATGCACGGCCAGGGCCATGTTGTACGGCGCGACCGCTGCAGGTCGTCAGCCGTGCGCAAGCGCAGCCCGGGACCCGGCCAGTCTCCGCCGGGAACTTCACTCGGCGCCCCTGCTAGCCCCTCACCAGTCCCGGAATCGGTGAGGGTTCAGTGCCGGATATTTTGCCGTAGAACCCCCACAAATTCTCTGTTTACTGAGCCGCTGAAATGGAGAATCCAGCACTTTATTTTGGGGAAGTGTATTCACACCAAATTTTCCTAAGGACCCATCAGCTGACTGGCAATCCAAAAGTTACTAACTGTGCTTTTCCCAATATAATTTAATGTATGTCTAGGCTTAGGAAGTAGGGGTGGATTTAAGAAGAGGGCAATCATTGAAGTTGTTTTGTTCCCAATATGTTCCAAATGTTCTAGGTCTAAGCAACCAATTTCTTTTCTTTTATCTTGCAATATGTTTTGCGTGTTGCTGACAAGGCCAGCCATTTTCGCCCATTCCTAATCGCCTTTGAACTTGACCTTGAACTGAGTGCCTTGCTCGGCCATGTCAGTTAAGAGTCAACCGGTGGCGCAGTGGTTAGCACTGCTGCCTCACGCCGCTGAGGACCAGGGTTCGATCCTGGCCCCGGGCCACTATCCGTGTGGTCTTTGTACATTCTCCCTGTGTCTGCGTGGGTTTTACCCCCACAACACAAAGGTGTGCATGGTAGGTGGATTGGTCACGCTAAATTGCCCCTTAATTGGACACAAAAAGAATTGGATACTTTTAAAAAGTCAAGAGTCGACCACATTGCTGTGGATCTAGTGGGCCAAACAGCACAGGGGTAAGAGCCTTCCTTACCGAAAAGGGCATTCGTGAACCAGATGGATTTTTACAACAGTCAGGGAAGGTTTTCGTGCTCACCATGACTGAGAGCAGCTTTGCACTCCAGATCTATTCATTGAATTTAAATTCCACCAGCTGCCATGGTGGGATTTAAACGCACATCTCCGGGGCATGGGCCTGGTGCACCAGTTTAGAAATTTAGTGACATTACCACAACACCACTGATTATCCCAGTACTGCTCTGGGTATCCTTATTAACAGACCATTGCTTCGCTTACTCTGATTCTACAAAAGCAATAGAGTAGAAACCATTGAAAACAACGTCAAACCGAGCTTCTGGGTGAGAGCAGAAAATTGGGTGGCAGCATCTATTACCATCCATTCTCTCAACAAATCTGGATTCAAATCCCAGCCAGACCAAGTTGACAATTATGTCACTTCGAAGAATTCCATGTGAATTGAGTTCAGACAGTGCAACCAGATATCTCAGTGGACATTGGGGGGAGGGCGGTGGGGGGTGGGTGGGGGGGGGGGGGGGGGGGGTGGAGGTAGGTAGGTAGGTGGAAAGTGTGCTGTACAAGGTCCCAAAGCTGATGGTTAAGCAACACCGCTGAGGGATGCTAAAAGCGGGTTTCAGTCAGCATCACCCATGCATCCTCCTGATCCAGGAGTGCTAAAATCTGATATCTTAATTGGCAAAGTGATCCATTCCTTGGAATGGACATCCTTCACCACAGTCTGCACAAACATTCAACAAACTGGAGCTAGTATTGGCTTGGAAAACTCGCTGACCGGTTAAGTACTTTACGAACACTGACAACTGTTATTTTTCTGCCTTGGAGAATGTAGCCACCTAAATTGGCCAACTCCCGATTTAAAATGGGGAACGGCAAAGGCTGATGGGAAAGTCAGCCAACATAGACAGAAACCAGCAGGTGCAGGTTTGCTGTGTATTTACCTCTGCAAAGGCCAGACAACACCGATACCAGCGACCATCAGCATAACAATGTAGCAGCCATCTGCATACTGATGAGCAATCCCCGGGAACAATAAGTAACATTTTGGACACACAAAGCAAAGCCAGACTCCTCGGCGCCAGCAGGAGCCAACACAAAGGAGTTGAACGAGCACCTCAAGACCGCCCATCGATCAGGGAACCGCTCCAGTATTGAAGAAATCGAACCAAGCAATTGGGACAAAGTCCAATCACTTGGGACCAGGTACAGGGTCCGTCCTGAAAGGCAGGAAGCCCCTGGGGACTATAAGAGTTAAGCCCCAAGTTCAACTCGCTCTCTTCACCTCTTCGGCCTGCCCGGGTCACCCAGCAACACGAACCAACATTGACCGTGACCGGTGCAGTGACCACTGAACAAAGTAAGTCTTAATTCAATGCTCACTACGAGATAGGCGCTCCTAGCTACCAATCCGTACCAACTTCGAATCCCGCAGACTCAGAACCCGAACGAAAGGCCATTTGTTCCCCTGACCTGGTGGGCCAGTCCGAAGTTAAGTATAGGCCTGTTAGTTATAGAAGTAGCTTAGACGTAGAATTTGTGCATGAGTAGCGATTACTGTGTATAATAAATGTGCTTTGATTTGAATCTTACTAAACGGTGTATTGGGTTATTGATCATTACTCGGACTTGAACCTCGTGGCTGTATCATAAAGATACCTGGCGACTCGAGAGCAAAGGTAATAAAACAGAGCAATTGAACCAAGGAGAAAGTTAGCAACAAGAAGCCGAGCGTTTACTACATCACCCACCGATGAGATACATGTTAAAGTAACAGTCCGAACTGGGAATATAACATGGGTTTCTGAATTGCAATCCAATGCTTTAAGCATGTACTGTAATCAATACATACTACACAGAAACTCAGATACACAAATCCAAAATATGGGATGTCTAAGCACATGCTTAGGGGAATATATTAAAATTCCCAAGACAGTTCTCCAAGAATAACACAATGTGCATATTTTGGTGAGATTGTGGTAAGTGTTTAGAATTCTTTTTAGGACAAAATCCTTGTGTTATGTTGAATAGATTGAAGGTCTGTTTTTCTCAGTGCTGTGATTAGCACAGTTTCTTCGATGAAATGTTTGTTCACCTCCTTATAATTTCCGTTATTGTTAGGTGTAGAGAAAGCTGGTAACCTCTGGTCATGCAGGACTGTGGCACCTGGTCTCTGTGTTGTACGTATTGCCTCTGTAGCATTAGCAAGAGAAATTGAACACATTAACCCCTGACCTCTACCTACCATGTTTATGTCAAACAAAATACAGAGGTCCAAGTTGCTCAGTTAAGCATTTAGCGTTTATTTTCCAGTAGCAGCAATTCACAAAGGGGTTCTTTCCCCCGTCGGTAGGTATACCCCTGCCGTCCCGGTTTATCTGCTTCATTGACAGCCGCTTGTTTCCGTGGCACTGCCACTGCTTCTGCGGATGGGCAGGCCTCGCCCACACTGCAAAGGGAGATTACTGCCCTGTCCATGGTCGGACCTCCCAGAGTTGGTACCTGGACACCGTTCCGAGTGGGATGGTGTTCCTGGAGGAACTTCCTAACCAGCTGCCTCCTGGAAGGTCGCGACCGACATCCCAGCACTTGCCCTTCTGAGTTTTTGACCTGGAATTTGTTCCAACATCAGGGTCAGCATACTACCAGAGAAACCCAGCCTATTCACACCATTCTGGCTTGTTGAATATTTCCAGCATTTCCTCTTTCTGTTGCACACTTCCAGCACCATATTTTCTCCAGTATTTTGCATCTGTATAGCCACTTGTTGCAATGTTGTAAGCTTATGTTTTGTTTCAGTAAGATCCCATATTGAATCCCCAGACGGTACTGAGTTAACATATCTCAGTCAGAATGATTGATGTTTGTCTGAATGGGAACCGGCTGCCAACTAACTCATAGGACTTTTGGCTTCATGTTTGCATATAGTCCCTCATTTACTTCAGGTTTTGTTTATTAAAGTGCATGGAGTTTTAAATATTGAATTGAGTGAATCACTTTGAGTTATATTGATCTTTCCTCATCAATATTCTCTGTCATTTCCTCCCTCTCCTTTCATTGGTTGATATGGTGTTTATGAAATCCATCATCTGATTCATTGCTTGGATATGGTTTTAGAGGAAGGCCTCACGACTCAGCAAGACCCAAGTAGTTATTGTTCACGTAGGAGCCTTGGATGTCTTGCCTTCGACCAATCGAAACAGTTTCTCCTTATTTACTTGAAAGACCTTCATGAATTTCGATACCTCTATCAAACCTCTTTTAACGTTCTCTGCTCTAAGCAGAACATGCCTGGTACAATGATTGTCCCTTTAAGAGCATAACAGCAGGGTAAGGGTCACATGGTCTGGGTGACCAATCAGGACTCAGAGCGGTGAATAACCCCAGGGGGAGGAGTTCTGCTAGGCAGAGGGATTTTACAGCTAGCTGCAAAAATGCTGCTGATCTTGGAAGATCATTAAATAAATCCTTTGTTGTTCACTAATGAAGTCTCTGAAAGTGCCTCATTGGATCTGGCGATGAGGATAAATTATCCTGACACTGCCACTGGCCTCAGACCTCTGAGGGTCCTGTTTTAATAGAAGTCTGAGAAAAAGAAAAAGTATATCCACCAGAATGCCTCTCTTTGAGCGAATAGACCCTTTTGGCTTCTCCACAGAGGAATGGACACAAAACGTTGAATGCCTGGAATATAGGAGATGGAATGCAAAGCAATTCTCCTAAATGTTTGTGAGTGTCAGACCTATAATCTTATTCGCAGACTTACAGCCCCAAGCGTGCCCGATTCCAAATCATTTAGTGAGCATGGATTTAGTGAAGTCTCAATTGCAACCACAACGATCAGTCATACTCCAGAGATTCAAATTTAATTCGAGGGTGAGAGCCCCAGGCAAATCGACTGAGACTTAGCTGAAGCAAATCTCGGAGTATTGTGATTTTGGAGCCACCCTAAAAGACAAGTTGCAGGATAGGTTGGCCTTTGGCGTGAACAACAATGCTATTCAATGCAGAACCTTGCAGAAGACAACATACATTTTAATGGAGTAATGGAGATAGTGCTGGCTATGGAAAGCGCTGAAAAAGATGCACAAGAACTGTAAAGTGCACAAAATGGTGCCGTTCACAGTTTAGAGCTGGAACCTGCAGCCAGCCCTGTCGCCAAAATCGCCAAAACAGCTAGAAAGCGGGAAACAATTTCAGCCACCAACAAAGCAAAATGATACAGTGGAGGCAATCAGTCAGTAATGCTCAAAGTGGAATGTTACCGATGTGGAGGCAACCCATTGCCTGAATCATGTTGGTTAAAGGAGGCAGAGTGTTTTTATTGTCACAGTCATTTGATAAAGCAGTGTAGAGCTAAGTCAAGATCGCTGACCAATTGATCAACCAAGATGTTACAAGGAAGAGCTTGTGATTCTGATATCCACCCTCTGTTTAATGTAAAAACAGGCAAGGTAGACCATCCAGGTAAGTGGAGAGTATTCCATTACACTCCCAAGATGGCGCTGGAGCGTGGCGACTATGCAGGCTCTCTCACACAGATCCTCTTTCTAACCTTGTGCTACAGTTTCCTCCCACAGTCCAAACATGTGCAGGTTAGGTGGATTGGCTATGCTAAATTGTTCCTTTGGGTGGGGTTGCAGGAGTAGGGTGGGGGATTGGGCCTACGTAAGGTGGTTTTTTGAAGGGACGGTGCAGACCCGGAGGGCCGAATGGCCTCCTTCTGCACTGTAGGGATTCTATGATTGTACTGACCCTCTTGCATATTCTGCCAAAGAAACTCTGGGCTGGATTTTCTGGTCGGCGACGGCGGAATCGCGTTCGGTGATCGACCAGAGAATCACAGTTCCCGACCAAATCGGGGGCGGCGCCCGTTTCGCGATGCTCCGCCCCCTCCGCGCGCCGTATCGATGGCCTCAGGACATTGGCTGAGGCCCTCCCCCCCCCCCCCCGATGCTCCGTCCCTGACCGGCCGTCTCATGGCGTCGGTCGCGTGTAGTCTCATCTGTCGGGAACTCGGCGTAGCGGCTGCGGACACAGTCGGGGAGGGCCGATCCGCGGGCATGGGGGGCATTATCAGGGGCTGGGGGCCACTGTGGGGGGGTGGTCTGGGGTGCATGAGCCGACCAAAGGGGGGGGACTATTTCATGGCCGGGTCCGCGAGCGGCCCCCGCCATGTGGCACGGTGCGGCCGATGCAGACTGCCGCCGTGTGCATGCATGATGTGACAAGAGGCTGAAAAAGGCTACTCACAAATCGGGAAGGAAGGACTATCAATCGTCTTTGATGTCAAGAAATTCCACCAGTACTTACATAGTAGACACTTTACCATTGGTTCTGACCACAGACCGCTCTTGGCACTCTTCAAAGAGGACAAGGCTATCCCACTGATCACCTTGGCAAGAATTCAACAATGGGGGTTAATTCTGTCCGTCTATGAATATACTTTCAAACATCGACCTGGGACACACACAATGAATTTCTGGTACCATTGTCATCATTTTCTGACCCTAATCGGATAATGAGTTTGGTGGCACTGGAGAAAGTCCAAAAAAAGGTTTTACAAGGATGATGGTTAAATGAGAGGTTTTTAACTATCAGGAAAGACAGAACAGACTGAGGCTCGTTCCTCTGGAAAACAAAAGTCTGAGGCCTGACCTAGTGGCGGGCTTTAAAAGTCCCGTGTTGGGTGTTCTGATGTACAAACGATCCAACACGGCTGGAGATGGTGGAACTCAATTTTATTAACTACTCAACTGTAACAGCACACTGCTAACTTGGGTACGTGCATTACCAGCTAATCTGTGGACCCTGTCCTATCACTATCTGGGTGAGGCACTCAGCACATGGTGAATGTCTGAGTGGCAGGCTCTGAGCTCGGTGCTCTGAGCTGGCTGCTGCTGGAATGAGCGGGAACTGTAGTGTCCCCTGTTTTTATAGTGCGTGTGCTCTCACTGGTGATTGGCCGTGATGTTGTGTGTGTGTTGGTTGGCAAGGGGCTTTTCACAGTAACTTCATTTGAAGCCTACTTGTGACAATAAGTGATTTTCATTTCATTTCATTTCATTTCCTACTGCATGTCTATCAGTGTGTGTGCGATTGCACCATGATATGCAGATCTAAATATCATGACAAAAAGTACAACAGGGTTTGGTGGAGTAGATGTAGCAAAAATAATTCTGTTTCTGAAGAGTCCAAAACTCGACTTCCTAAATACAAGGTGCAACATCTCAAAAACAGGCAACTTCGGGACAGAGTCAGTGTCAGATCTCAGGGGCAGGATTCTCCGTTTCCGAAACCAAGTGTTGACGCCTACGCAGAATTCGTGACTTTCATGACAGCAAAACCGCTGCCATACCTGGACCGATTCCGCTGCTATTAAGGAGCCAGCACCGGCGCCACGTGGAACACAATCGATTCCAATGGAAAACGGTGCGGGATTCGCCATGTCCGTGATTGACACTCGGGAGGCTGACAAGCTGCAGCCGCACATGCACATTACACTCCCCACACACACTCAGCCCAGCCAACAAGATGGCACTGGTTGTGCAGCACGCACCCCTACAGCTGATGGGTCAGCCGGGGCCAGAGGGCACCTGGGGGGACACCGATACAACCCATGGCCCTAAGTTCAAAGTGGGCTGTTAGCTGCGTGCGCAGCCACACGGCTGCCTTACCGGCTGCGGAAATGCCCGTCAATCCGACCCCACAACCCACCTCCTGGCCACCCCCGCTATTCCTTCCGGTCCTGGCAGAAGCGCCCCCCCCCCCCCCCCCCCCGGCCGGTGGCACAACTATCAGCAAACTCTGGCGATGTTGGACACTTTCCGCACCCCCCTCTCTTCCCCCTCAGCCGCCGCCACGCCGGTTTCACGATTTTTAAATGCACAAGCGAACCTCGCCGTCGGGAACTCGGCCCATCAGAGGCGGAGAATCGCGGCGGCCTCAGAGATAATGACATGCAAACTGTGTCTACTGTACGTGCGTTCCGGAATGCATTGACGCCACTGTCGAGGTGGTGAAGCATTGTGATTTGGCGTCAAATCGGCGCCTGCCGACTTCCGGTGACCGGGGGCGGGAGGCGGCCGCACAATGGAGGGCTCCCGTTAGGGAACGGCATTTTCAGGGCTTTAAGCCCGGTCCCAGAGTCCACGGTGGCGGCAAAAGCAGGGAGAAGGCACAGAGGCGGCAGAGTGAAGGCACAGTGAAGAAAAATGTCGAGGGTGAACAAAAGAACGTCCGTAAGGAAAACAGCTGAAGGTCCGTCTGGGAGTGGAAAGGTCACCGCGGGGTCACCAAGGAAAATGGAGGCTGGAGCACCAGGGGAGGCCGCATTGCTTACGGCTGAAGAAATAACTAAGGTGATGGCTGCGGAATTCGAAAGGCAGTTTACAGAATACATGGAGACGGTGAGGAAGGAGATGAGGGAGGTTTTGAGTGCGCTGGTGGAGGAGGCGGTTTCCCCGGTGAGGACGGAGGTGGCGAGCGCAGTGGCGGAGGTGCGAGAGCAAGGGGAGGCGCTGAAGGAAGTGGAGGAGACGTTATTGCAGCACGGTGATCAACTCGCCACGATGGGGAAGGAGATGCGGAAGGTGATGGACATTAACAAGGATCTGCGAGGAAAAATGGAAGACCTGGAAAACAGATCCAGGCGACAGAATTTGAGGATTGTGGGACTGCCCGAAGGAGTTGAAGGACCGAGGCCGACTGAGTATTTTACCGCAATGCTGGCAAAACTATTGGGGGAGGGGGAGGATCCCTCCCGATATGAACTGGATCGGGCTCATCGGTCGTGGAGGCCTGTACCAAAGACGAGTGAGCCGCCAAGGGCAGTGACTCTGTGCTTCCGTAGGTACAGGGTGAAGGAGAAGGTCCTGAGCTGAGCCAAGCAGAAGCGGGTGGTGCAGTGGGCTGGAGCTGGTATACGTGTATACCAGGACTTTACGGTGGAGCTGGCGAGGAGGCGGGCTGCCTTCAACCGGGTGAAGAGGGCACTATACATTAGCAAGGTGCAGTGCGGCATTGTATATCCAGCAAAGCTGAGAGTGACTTATAAGCTCAGGGACTTTTATTTTGGAACGGCGGAAGCAGCGGAGGAGTTTGCGAAGGCAGAAGGACTGTGGCAGAACTGAGAAATTGAGAAATGGCCATGTGCTGATGTAACCTCATGACTGTATTTTCTTCTTTTTTGTTTCACTGCGTGCGGGTGTATGGGCTAAAGGAGCCAATGTTGTATATATTTGGACAAGGGAAGTGATGGGACTTTCGCTCGAAATGAGGGCTCTTTGGGGTGTAGGTGGATATGCGGGGTTTGTGTGCTAAAAGGGGATTTCTGGGCTTTCCTAGGGCCGGGTAAAGGGGAAAGGGACCCGGACGGGGGCCTCCACGCTAGCCGGTTTAAGCCGGCCAGTGAACGGGAGTGAGGTGGGGGGAGGGGCTGCGGCCATCGGAGCCTGGCAGAACAGGGTCCGAGTGGTCTATCCGGGATGGAAAGTTGGGAGGAAGGAACCGAGGTTGGGGGGAGGAGTTTTACAAGAGGCAGTGGACGGGAGGAGTTGAAGACTGGGGTGGGGGTGGTACAACTCTTGGGTATCATGCACGGTACTCTTTCAGAGGTTGGAGGGCATTGAGTATAGAGGGGGGGGGCGAGGGGGGGTGGACTCTATAGGTCAATGGTGACCATGGGCGGTCCCGGACTCCTTTTTCTTTTTCTCCTTTGTTTTTTTGTTGCCACCGTGGGAGGGTTTGTTTTATTGGATGCATATATTGACAGGTGGGCCGTTGTTTGGGGCGGTGGGAGGATGGTATCGTTGGTATTGTTAAGGGGATTGACTTTGTATTTGTTGCCGTTTACTGTTTGTGGGTGGGGTGTAAATTTTGAAGGAAAATGTGAAAATGGAGAATAAAAACATTTTTTTAAAAAACAAAATCGGCGCCTGCCGCGATTTTGGCATGGGAACCATTTCTCCACCCAATTGCCTTTCCCGATTTTGCCGTCGGCGAACGGAGAATCCCGCCCCGGGTTTTCGTGCATCACCAGTTTCAGATAGCTGGATTATACTATGGATCATAGCTATGTTCTATGTTCTATGTTCTATACCTGTAAATCCAATGGGAAATCCAGGAGAAGCGTATTTCGCAGAGAATGAGCAGAAGGTTGGACCCGTTACACATTGAGTCGTTAAGGTGAGTAGCACTGATACAGTTAAGAGGCATCAGATAAGTAGATGAGAGAGAAAGGAATAGAAGGTTATGTTGATAGGCTTAGATGAAGTAGGGCTAGCAATAAGCCAGTTGGGCCAAATGGCCTGATTCTGTGTTGTAAATTCTATTTAATTCTCTATAGTAAGCACAGGGCACCATTGTGGTAGCCTGGGGATCATGTTCTAATAGCAGGATAGAAATCGTTGATTACAAGCAAGTTTGTTCTGAGCAAATTGACCTATTTCTTCAGCTATTGGCTGTAATTCCCAAACCTCCAAATCTCTGGAGTAACCTTAATGGCTCTCTCAGCGTTTACACATTTTAGATCTCACAACGCCGACGCACATATTCAAAGGTCAGTTCTTTGGAGCATCTCAACACTCAGTCAAACCCATTCACCCATCATCACAACCAATCAACAAATTAACCAAAACCCACATCATATAACATTCAACATGTGTGTTAGCAGCAACTGGAATGTAATAATTTACAAAGCAGTTAAAGCTCTCAATTCAACAGATTATCATTTAATTTAGCTCGTAAAGTTCATGGACTATTTCAACAAAATGTTATTTTAGTGCCAGTGCGTGAAAAGCTATCTGTGGACCTTTGAGGTGTAATACGTTTCCTCATTGCCTTAATGTGAGCCTCAGTTAATGGCTTAGGACATGAGCCCCATAAAAACCTAATATAACATTTGTTTAAACACTTCTCTTCATTGAGGCAAATACAAGAATGTGCTGTTCTTCAACAGTTTTAAAAACATGTAGCAAAGTTAGACAAATTGAGTGAACTACATTTAGCTGACATAAGAAACATAAGAAAAGGTTATGTGAAATGACGTTCTGCCTTGGCTTTTTTGCGTTTATGAATTGATTGTATTTAAATTTGGAATTTCTGGTTGTGTAACTGTAATGTTTTTTCGCCTCCCCACCTGTGGTTTTGAGGGCCTGGAGTGGGGGGTCGGGGGTCTTGTCGGGGAGGGGCTTGTCAGATACAGTGCGGGGCCTTCTTACCGCCTTCCCGCCTGCCCCAACCTGGCTCACATTTTATGGGGGAGCAGCGGAGGCCTAGGTACGCCCATCCTTGGGCCTATTGAGGCTCTCAAGTTGACATCCTCAGCGCTCTTCCATCTGTGGAAGGGAAAGGCCCATACCAAGCAGGTAGGTGAGCAGCTTTAACTGTGCCTGAGGCAAGGCTGGCGTGGAGACCCCTTTTTGGGGATCCCCACCACATGCAACTCGCCACCGAGGTCATCCTTCCACTTTACCACCCCCCACCCTGCCCCGGCCTTTCAAATCCAGTACTCCAAACGCCCCCCCCCCCCCCACCCCCCTACTTCATCCCTCCTTGCTAAGCCCTGCCAGCCTGACTCTGGAGATAACATGGACTTACCTTGGTGTCTGGACTTCTCCCAGCAGTGGCCACCATTCAAACCTGGGACTACAGAGCTTGCGGCCATAGGACTGGCCAGCAGCTCTATAAGACAGATCTTCCTCCTGAGATAGGGGTGGAAGTCTTGCCTCAAGCTGACACTGCTCGGAGTTAAATTGTTTAGGGGCAGCTGGCGGTATTGCAAGTGGGCTTCCCCCACCGACATCTATTACGGACTGCAGCAGGAAATAGTTAAATAATAGAGCAGTCAATATTGTGATAAGTACAGGGTGCTGGGCTGTGGAATGGTCCATCAAGACTGCACAGGTTCCTGAGGTGAATGATTTGGATGATGGGACGTTGCATCTAATGTCATTAGGAATGTAAAAATTATGGATTAGGAACAGGAGTCGGCCATTCAGACCCCTTGAACCTGCTCCGCCATTCAGCAAGATCCTGGCTGATCCGATTGTAATCTCAGCTCCACTGCCCTCAATAACTTTAAACCCCCTTGTTAATCAGGAACCTATCTAGCTCTGTCTTAAAAATATTCAAAGACTCTGCTTCCACTGCCTCTTAAGGAACAGAGTTCCAGAGACTCACGATCCTCTGAGAGAAAAACATTCTGTCTTAAATGAGCGACCCCTTATGTTTAAACAGTGATCCCTAATTCCAGATTCTCCCACAAGAGGAAACATCCTCCCCACATCCACTGGGTCCAAACAACTCAGGAACTTATATGTTTCAATCAAATTGCCTCTCACTTTTCTAATCTCCAGTGAATAGAAGCCTAGCTTGTTCGACCTTTCCTCATAAATTAACCCACCCATTCTTGGTATTAGTCCAGTAAACCTTCTCTGGACTCTTTCTAATATATTTAAATATTCCCTTAAACAAGGAGACCAACACTGTACACAGTACTCCACATGTGGTGTCACCAATGCCTTGTATAACTGAAGCATAATCTCCCGACAGAAACATAACCTGCCTAGTGGTTAGCACTGCTGCCTCACAGTTCCAGAGTCCTGGATTCAATTCTGGCCTTGGGTCACTATCTGTATGGAGTTTGCACGATCTCCCCATGTCTGTATGGGTTTCCTGCGGGTGCTCCGCTTACTCCCACAGTCCAAAGATGTGCAAGTTAGGTGGATTGGCTCGGCTAAATTTTCCCTTAGTGTTCAAAAAGGTGCGTAGGTTAGATTAAGGGGTTAATGGGATAGAGCAGGGGAGTGAGCTTGGGTGGAGTACTCTTTCAGAGGGTGGGTGCTGATATGATGGGCCGAATGGCCTCCTTCTGCACTGTAGCGATTCTATGATTCTACTTTGGCATTCATAGAATCATAGAAGTTTACAGCATGGAAACAGGCCCTTCGGCCCAACCAGTCCATGCCGCCCAGTTTTTACCATTAAGCTAGTCCCAGTTGCCCGCAATTGGCCCATAACCCTCTATACCCATCTTAATAGAATCATAGAAGTTTACAAATCAAAAATACTAGGAAGCAGTGCTAACCACTAGGCAGGTTATGTTTCTGTCGGGAGATTATGCTTCAGTTATACAAGGCATTGGTGACACCACATGTGGCGTACTGTGTACAGTGTTGGTCTCCTTGTTTAAGAGAATATTCAATTCCTCTTGCACTCAACAATAATATTCTATTAGCTTTCAGTCCTTACATACTAACTTTTTGAGATTCATGCACTAAGGCATCCAGATCTCTTTGCATCTCAGAGCTCTACAATCTCTCACCATTTAGATAATATGATTCTCTTTCATTCTTCCTGTCTAAATGACAATTTCAAATTTTACCACATGATGCCACATTTACCAAATCTTTCCCCACTCACTTACCCTGTCTATATCCCTTTGCAGTCTCCTTATGTCCTCTTCACAATTTGCTTTCCTAACTATCTTGTGTCATCAGCAAATTTAGCAACTATCCCTTTGGTTTCTTCATCCAAGTCATTTATATAAATTGTGAATTGTTAAGACCCAGCACTGATTCCTGTGGCACACACTTACTACACCTTGCCTACTCTTTGTTTCCTCTGAGCTAGTCAATCTTCAATCCATGCCAATATATTACTCCCTACACTGAACTTTTATTTTCTGCAATAACCTTTGATATGGCACCTAATCAAATTCCTTCTGGAAATCTAAGTACAGTACATCCACCAGTTCCCCTTTATCCACAGCACATGTAACTCCTTCAAAGAATTCCAATAAATTAGTTAAACATGATTTTCCTTTCACAAAACCATGTTGACTCTGCCTGATTACCTTGAATTTATCGAAGTGTCCTGTTATAACATCTTTAATAATGGCTTCTACCATTTTTCCAATGACAGATGTCAAGCTTTTTTGTGAGAAAATATTTTATTAAGGCATTTATAATTTTAACATTTTAAACAAAGAAGTCTAACACACACAAAAACCCAAGACAGATGTTCAGCTAACTGGCCTGTAGTTTCCTACTTTCTGTCTCCCTCCCTTTTTGTACAAAGGAGTTACATTTGTTATTTTTCAATCGAATGCAACCTTCCCCGAATCGAGGGAATTTTGTAAAAGTTAAACCAATGTATCAATGTAAGAAGGAGGAAGCCTTTACCTGGAGCCAGCAAAATCTGTGGAGCCGAATCAGACGAAAGTTACAGTGACCACAAAGATAAGCTGAGTCAACGTGACACGCTGGACAGTAACCAATCCCAGTGCGTGGTAGCTGCTGCTGCCATAGTGATGCACGGTTACATTGGAGGGGAGTATGACATTAGCAGGGCCATTTCAACTCAGTGCTGAGTTCAGACAGACCCCAATTTGGCTTTTTAAAGGGCCTTAATACGCAGTGTGGGAGTAGACGTAAGTGCTCATGGAGGGAGCATAAGGTCTGTTTAAGTGTCTTGGACTAAAGGTATTTTTAAATCCCGTGCTCTTTAAATTTGAAATAAAATCGGACTTAAGCTGTCAGGGTCAGAGTGAGAACTTGCACAATTTATGGTGCCACAGGGGCCCCTGTTTCAAACGTGGATGTGAGGTCACACTGCAGCGTGTTTCCACGGGTATACCACCCACCAAACCTTTTAGCTTGGACTATTCTCACATTGTCATATGCCCCTGAAAGCACCCAGAGTAAGGAATGGAAATAAGAGTGAGCATAGGCAGCAATCATTGAGGATCTGCCGCCATCGCATCAAAGAGAAACTAGGGCCCACTGTGTTTAGACATGCAAAAGTATTTAAGAGTGTGGTACCCTCAATAACGACGCTTAGAGTGTAAACAGTAAAGAAGGCTTTAATAAACTAAGAACTAGACTAGACGAAGAACCATGGCCGAGACGTGTGCCAACAGCTGCACTGCCCACAAGGCGGCCCCTTATATACGGCTCCCAGATGGGCGGAGCTCCCCAGGGTTCCAAGCCCGGTCTTAAAGGGGACATCACCTTACATGATGACAAGGGTACAGTGTTACAGTAACCGTTCATCACATTGAGCTTCCCATAATTCAGAGGTAGAGAACCCTTTCAAAAACACACACACAGACACGCACCTTATCTGCTTATTCAATGAAATCCTTTGTTAGATACAGGCATTATGTAATTCCTGAAAAATGTGTTGTAAGTCGAAATGTCATAAGTCTGAACCGATTTTTCCAGGGGGTCTGGTCCCTGAACTAAGGCGCAATATCCTATTGTCACTGAACAGTGCACTCGACAACGATGGAGTTGACTCGGATCAGATGGGAGATCCTTTTCCAGCAACCTGTGGCTGTGACACCACGACCAGAGATATAGAATCACCTCTTATTTGATGCTTTGTAAATTTGCTTTGCTCACTGCATTTATTAGTGAATGGTCAGGTTGAGGTTGGTGGTAAAATGATCGATGCGCATATTCTTTTTCACTTCCTGCCTATTAGTCAGGGAAATTCGATCACCCAACCATAGGAACAATGTTTTTCAAATCTTTTTTCCTGAGATCCACTTTTGGAAACCGGCCAACATTCAGGACCCTTGCCGAACTTCGCGACCCACGTTGGTCAACCTTTGCGATACACGCCGACCGACCTTCGCAACTCACGCTTACATTTAAAGCGAAAGAGGAGCCTGCTTTGTCCTCGCGATCTCACTTGAATCCGGTTCAGATAAGCAGTGGACAATGAGCATATCGGGGGAGGTGGCAGCCAGTTCCTTTGTGCCATCTTCACCTTTATGAAAATGAAAAATCTAACCTTGCACAGGTAGGTCGCCGTGAAGGGAAAAAGCATCAAAATGCATGTTTTACTCAGCATGGGATACTCCAGGAATATGCTACTTTAAAGATCAGCCATGATCTCATTGAATGGCAGAGCAGGCTCGGAGGGCCAGATGGCCTACTCCTGCTCCTAGTTCTTATGTTCTTATGTTCTTATTCCAGAATGCTGATAGCCTCGAGGGCGTTTTGCCACATTTTTAATGTGGTATCACAGGTAAGCAGCAACAGCATAGTCTTTTAATTTGGAGTCAGCTCCAAGTTAACTGATGCTGGAGTCTCAACCAGAAAAGGAATTTTGCACCCACCCCTTCCCTTTCAAATTCTGAAACTTCTCTCATTTTCCAGTCCTTCCCTGCATATAACACACACGGCCTTTGCCTCCTTATTTGCATTGTCACAACTGACAGAACCATACTTCAAGAAATAATCTTTATGTGATTTTGTTCCGAATTAAGTTTCTTTTTTCAGGGCGGTTTACCAGAGGCCCTGGAGCTCTAACACTACCACTGCTCTGTCCTGCCCTGGACTCTCCTGAGCAGCTCTCTCCAACAGATTCTGTTGTGAGATCCTGTCCAATGGGCAAACTGCTTATTTGAGTCTATGGCCATCTCTTACTTTTAAAGAAACCATTGATCATCAGAGTTCACTTGCCCTGGGCAGCATGGTGATGCTGAGGTCCCAGGTTCAATCCTGGCTCTGGGTCACTATCAGTGTGGAGTTTGCATTGTCCCCGTGTTCGCATGGGTTTCACCCCCACAACACAAAGATGTGCAGGTTGGGTGGATTAGCCAAGCTAAATTGCCCCCTAATTGGAACAAATTAATTGGGAACTCTAAATTTATAAATAGTTCACTTGTCCTGCTTGCCAGCCGCTGCAAAATAGAAGCAACTCTGCTCCCTGCTTTAGCAGCAAAAGCATGTATCTGGACGGAGCTTCACGTCAATTCCATGTGCAGGGTGCGTGACCTGCTCTCTGCTGCCACTTCTGGCCAGAAGACTGCACACAGTCTAATGCATCTCCATTTAAAAGGTGGCAGCGGCCTCAATTCGTGATGTAACCACCGATAGCAGCTGTTGGACGTTTCTCCCACGATTGGGAATGCCGCTGGAAAGGCGGGACCGGTCGCTCTGCAACCCTCCCGACACCCGCCCGCGACCCATCTGCGGGTCGTGACCCCGCCTTTGAAAAACCCTGCATTTAGATAACCCATCCAGTAGTTACTCAAAGAACTCAAGAGCAAACTCAAACCTTTTGCAAGACAGGCAGCTGACCCACCAGTTTCTGCTCAGTCGGTTAGTTTTAAACTGGGGCTTTTGTCACATTAAAGTTTGTGAGAACTTGCTCCAGTAAAGTTGCCTGACTTCCCATGATATAATAGTGCCTCCACTTTCAAAGTCACTTTGATATCTAAGAAGCAATTTTCCCTTCCTGAGGTTGTGAAAGGCAGAACATAACATTTGGTAAACACCAAAATCCGAAACCAGTGTCGTAAAGGCCGAAACAGGATGTCAATTTCTAAACGTCGTAAGTGCCGTTCATCGTAACTTGAATGTCATAAAGTCAAGGGCTGCCTGTATATTTAATAGTTTGTTGCTGTATTGTCAGGAGTCTCAATTATTACATTGCAGTGTTTTTTCCATAAATAAGATATAGGGACATGTTCATGCATCCTTCAGGCACTGAAGTGGTTCCGACAAGGCCAAGTTACGATCTTGAGCTGAAATGCTGGCTTCGTGCAAGATGGCATCTGGGTAATGGAATTGAAGCTTGGGCTAGGAACAGCCATCCAGAGCATCATTAAGAGGCCGGTTATACTGCCTACTAGCACTCATTAAGGAGGCTGCACAGCATTTTGATGGATTGCACTTGACCTAATGGCCTCTTCTAACAGCATCCAGCTGAACACGTCATTGCAGAGGATTTCAAGCACTACTTAAAGATTTATCACCTTTTACTGTTCACTTGCTGCTGAAGGTTTGAAGAGGAACTTTTGAAACACAGCTGCAGGCTTTCGATGATATTTGTTCAAAACGTCAATATTCTATTGACATGGGCGCAGTGGTTAGCATTGTTGCCTCACGGCGCCGAGGTCCCGGGTTCGATCCTGGCCCCAGGCCACTGTCCGTGTGGAGTTTGCACATTATCATAGAATTTACAGTGCAGAAGGAGGCCATTCGGCCCGTCGAGTCTGCACCGGATCTTGGAAAGAGCACCCTACCCAAGGTCAACACCTCCACCCTATCCCCATAACCCAGTAACCTCACCCAACACTAAGGGCAATTTTGGACACGAAGGGCAATTTATCATGGCCAGTCCACCTAACCTGCACATCTTTGGACTGTGGGGGGAAACCGGAGCACCCGGAGGAAACCCACGCACACACGGGGAGGATGTGCAGACTCCGCACAGACAGTGACCCAAGCCGGAATCGAACCTGGGACCCTGGAGCTGTGAAGCAATTGTGCTTATGTGCTGCCCTTGTGCCTTTGTGGGTCTCAACCCTGCAATTTAAAAAGATATGCGGGATAGCTAAATTGCCTTTTAATTGGGAAAAAGAAAAAAAATTGGATACTCTAAATTTATGTTAGAAAATCCTATCAACATTTATTGGTGGTCCATCAGCGATGCCCTCATCCAAGCCCCAATGCCCAGTATCGAGGCGCGAATCACTCAAAAGCACTCCACTGGATCGGGCACGTCATCATATCCCTGACACCAGACTCACAAAACAACTGCTCTACTGGGAACTGGGCCGCAGCAGGAGACTCCCAGGCGGACAGAGGAAATACTTTACGGATGTTCACAAAGCACCCCTGAGGAGGTCAAACATTCCTATCAACACATGGGCGTCCCTAGCTTGTGGATAATCACAATGGAGAAGATTCAGTCAGGAAGACATCGAGAGACTTTGCCGGGAACATGCGGAGGCAAAGTAAAGTCATTAGAGGGAGCGCGCAAGCCTCTAAACAGCCCACCTATCAAACACCAAAGTATGGAAAGGTGGCATGGGCTAGCTCGGCCTCCAGGGGTACAGTCCTCTTCATTTTTAAATCATTCTGCCCGGTTTGAGACCTTTTCTGTCCCGTATCTTTGGGGGTATCTTTGCACACAGGGTTTGGGCTAGCTTCAGCTGCTGTGCCCTGTGGCTCTTCAACTGGGTGAGGCAGTTTCTTCACCACCTCTGGCATTTTTGGGGAACCTCTTGGATCTGCTTCCGAATTCAGAAAGGTGGGTTTTGGTAACCAGACCTCCTGCAAGGGACAAAAGGCAAGTCCCAGAAGCATACAATGCTACAGATCAAGTGCTGGAAAATAGGATGAGAATAGATAGGTGCTTAATGGCCGCTGCAGACACGATGTGCCGAAGCGCCTCTTTTTGTGCTGTAAAAGTCGAACACTCTATGACTCTAAGCTAAAGAATGGATAGCTCTAGAAACCAGGGAATTAAGGAGAAATCCCAGGAAGAACTAAAATATGAACAAGGAACTGTTAACTGGAGAAGTTAAAGAAAGGAACGAAGATACATTCCCAGTTCAAGACAGAACTGAAAGGTACAGACCTGGAGCAGTCAGCTAGCAAGAAGACAGCTTACGTAATCCTAAGGTTGGTGAAACCTTGATTCAGCCTCTGAAGCAGTGGAGTTTTTTGTTTGGCTGGGTACCTGAGAGATAGTGTGGAAGTTTGAATGCACGTGGCAATCCAAGGCCGAGGAATACTGAAAGGAGAGATTGAAATCCTGGAACTGGATCCTTGGTGTCTGCATCCAGGAGAAAGCATTGTTTGGGAAAAGATTCCAAGGCATGTTCTTCCAAGAGTGGAGTGTGGAAACCAGAGTTCCTGTGTGACCAGTTGACTTACAGTGTGACAAGCATCTGGGGGGGGGGGGGGCTTTGATGAGCGATATACAGAAGCTCCTTTGGGTGGTGTCTGCCACTTTATTTCAGAATGAGACCACAGTTTCCCTGTTGGTTCACATGGACTGTGTACTTAGCGAGAACATGATATGAGATATATTCTGTAACTTGTGTTAAACTTAAAAATCTGCGTACATCTGTGAAGATGTGAGGTGATGGTGTATTTTATTACAGTAAATCTTTGTGATGCACACCATGCAAAGTTGCAACTGCGTTCGCATCTCATTAGCGGGCCCACCCGCGATGCTCAGATGGGCTGAGTTCCCGACTGCGCGGGCCATGTGTGGTCTTAACAGTCATGAGCCTGGCGTGGTGGCTGCGGAGAGAGAGAGCGAGAGCGTACGGACAGTGTCCAGCAGCGACATACTTCGCCGACAGATCCTGGTGAGCCCATTCTCCCCATTGTTACTCTTCTGGAACGCTCTCGCTCTCTAGCCTTCTCCTTCCCAGCTCCACCACCCGTTTTTGGGAGCGGGGTAGCAACCGTGAATACAGGTCTCCAATCATCGTTTGGTTGTGATTCTTCTATTTGTTCAGGATAGGGACTGAGGTCTAATTTCTCCAGAGTAACTCAGGCCTACTGGCCTCCGGAGGAACTTCCTGTCGGTTTCTGGCTACAAATTCTAATTGTCCCCAACTTGGCGGCTAAGATTTCACTAATTAGTACTTCGACTTTCCATACCCATCTTTGTGGCATAATTGACCATGTTGCTCTAATAAGAGTTTTCTGTGGCACGTGTATTTGTCTTAAAATTTGTTTCAGCTGCTAAATTTCCCTCTTTTGGCTTTCATTTGACTCTTTTATCACTAAGTTGGCTCATCCCTTAACTTGCACTCTGGCCAAAATCAAATTGGGTTTTTCCGAACTTGAGTTCCCAATTTCTGATGCGGAAAGGAGGGAGATTCATTCAACCAGCCCTGATATCTCCTCTCACTACACACCCACAGAGAGAAAGGTGTTTTGATTTCTGATTTTCCTTTTTATAAGTGGTGGTGTGTGTTCCCCAACCTTTAATTTGGCACGAACCAATCCTCTATTAATAATCCCACAGCAAACTCGAGATAAGAGAAAATAAGAGGGTTGGTTTATTTTACACAAGCACAAAATGTCGGAAGGGGTTTTCGTGACATCCGCTCCTTTTTGCACTCGTACAATAAAAGAGGGTTAGGGGAATGAACGGGGTAGAGAGCCAGACCACGAATAAAAGATAAGAGTTATGGTTTTACATGAGTCCAGAGTCCAGAATTAAAGTCCAATGATGTGTTCCTTCAGAGGGTAGCAGGATGATTCATCTTTCCAGAAGCAAGAATTTGCACAGAGGGAGAAGGTACTGAGAGGTGAATTAGTCTTGAAGGTACACATCCAGAATTTCCAATGTTTTCTTGGACCGAGCACTTTCTGCTGCTACCTTTTAGATGGTAAATGGTAGACATAAGCAGGCTGTTGCCTGGAGTCCTGTTTCTCTTCTGAGGTCAAACAGTGACTAAAAATAAAATTCAAAAGTTGTAGAATTAAAGGTGTTTAGACAGCTCAAGTCTCATGTGAAAAGGTAGTTTGGGATGAACTATGTGGTTCATGAGGCTGCTTGTCGAAATCCACTGTGTTTTGGAGCAGGTAATGATGGGACCATTAGCACGGCATTGGAGATTAGGAGTCACAAAAAGCTGCCTTTGTACATAGCTGGCTGGGTCAGACATTGCATCTGCTAATCCATTGTACTGGCTTGGTTGGAATGTTCATGCAATGCAAGGAGTGTTACTTTCCGGGGGTATGCGGTTTTAGCCTTTGTTCACTTTCAAACTGCTCAGAAGTTTTCAAAAGCCAGCATATGATCAACTATTTTATCAGCCCAGCAATTGTCCATTTTGAAAAACAGAAAAAAATAATTTTATAAAGTAGCCAGGCTGATGTAGAAATACTATATAAGCACACAGCTCCTACAACAGATGTGATTGGCTCTGTGGATCATGCATTGGACTTATCAGCCAACTCAGAACCCTTCGAACTGGAAGCAAGCCACCCTTGATCCTGAGGGACTGTCTAAGAAGCAGAAGAAACCAGGGGGTCTTGTTTGATATGCAGGAATAATGGGAGGAAGGCAATGGAGGGACCAGACAGGGGACTGCCAGCTGCTGCAGGAGAGAGAGGTGGACACGTTCTGCTCCCGCAGATACAGGGCCTGCTCTTCCTCTCGGCCACCTCCACCAGAACTTCGAGTACCATGCCTGAGAACCTGCGTGCACTCTTACTGGGTCCCTAAGGCAGCCTGAAGCCCATCACTGTCCATCAACCCATCGCACTCCACACCTACAGCAGAAATGTGTCTGCCAAGCCCAAATTTGCTGCTCGATAGAAATGGTGCCTAATTAACACTTGATCACTAAACCGGCACACATGCAGAGTATTACAGCCTGCTAAGTTCTGACGATGGTAAAGAAAAGCAAAGCACAGCGGATGCTGGAATTTGAAACAAAAACTGGAAAATGCTGGAAAAACCCAGCAGATCTAGCAGCATCTGTGGAGAGAGGAAATAGAGTTAACGCTTGAGTCTGTTTGGCTCCGAAGAAGATTCAAACAGACCGAAAGAACATCTCGATACTTTTTCTCTCCTAGGATGGTAATCAGTAATTAGGACCAAAACTCTCTGCTAAAACCAGACTTCCACACACATGTGTCTTATTAACAGAAACCCAATAAGCACCGGCTTACTGAGCACCGCAAATTGATGACTGATTTGCTCCTATCCACCATTGGCTTAGAGAAAGCAACATCTCAGCCTTAACTTCCCTGAGATTTTCATACTATTGTTACATTAACTGCCCGATAAACTCACCACTGAAAATTAGATCTAGCAATTAACACCGTAAGTACCCTTTGAAAAAGGTGGTAATTGTTAATGTCTGCTCATCAACCTCTCTTGCCCAGAAAGTAAACAATTATAAGTATGGAAACTCAATTCACTCAGCTTATGAATTGGTGTTGGGATATTCTAAAAATTGTCAAATTCTAAATGTTTTGATTTTTTTCTCTCTCTTTTTTCCTCTCTCACAGTCAAATCTTTCTCTACCTGATTTGAAGTTGTTTTCACCGACTCTGATTCACCCTGTATTTTTCAGTTCTTACATTCCTGGTTAGGGAGATAGGCTGTCCCATGGCTCACTCAGGTCCCAGATTCTCTGTTACACCCATTGCACAGTTACCAGCAACTTTGTGGGGTTCTTTTTCAAAGCCTTAAGTGTGAACAAAGAGGTCCAGCAGCTTAGGCACACCACAAGGTGCCCAGGTCTAGAATAATCTGTGTTTTTAATCTTCCTTATGTTTTACAGTTGATATAGGAAAAATCTTAATCAGAATTTTGCTTCCTAAATTAAGGGTTTGTTTTATGTATGATGGAGCAAAGAGATGAAATCTGGACTGTTTCTGGCTTTGCTGATGTGCTTATCTATTCTTGACTTTGTTGTTTTGGCTACATCTTTAAGCATAAAACAAACTACTTTGATTTGATGGGTTTTGTTAAGTTTTTGTTTTTCCTTTTCGTTCTTTTTGGGCTGTGCTCCGCTCGTTGTTTTGGAGTCTTCCCCCCCCCCTTTTTTTTCTCCATCAGTTACTTTGTGTTCTTTTACTAAGTTGACACACCGGGCATCACGCAGTACAGGTGGCGGATGCCCGATTAACTCCTGCTACACGTAAATAAATGTAGCAGGTCTTCACCTCACCAAAAAAACACACGCCTTTCATTTTTTGCCCTTTTGGCCGTAAATTTATAGTAGTTAAACCTTATAAAAGGTATAACTCATGCTTCACTCTTTGAACATTCTGAGCATGGCTGCATTTTGCAGACACAGCCCAAAGACCAAGATCCACTAGAGGCTGAAATGTTTGCACCTTCCAGTGGCACAGATGTATGGTAAACATGTGCGTGTAATTTGTTCCTTAGTTAAAAGTCTATCATTGGATAAACACTCTGTTTAATGTGGCTGACTCAATCATAACAACTTGCATTTCGATCCCATTCCTTATGTAGAGAACTATTCTCGGAGTGAATTACTGGGGGAGATATCACTATTGCAGAAAAGGGTTTTAAGAAGGCGTTTAAAATTTGGAAGAGGGTGGCAAGTTGGAGGGAATGTGGGAGAAAGTTCAACGTAACAAAGTGCTACGATCCCCACGGAGAATTTAAACAAGAGATTTGAATTTCCACAACCTAAGGGACAGAGTTTCCTGTTATACGATTTTCAGTGTAACAATTGAAAGCAACAGTGAGCAAACATTACTTAGTAAGTAACTAATACTGTAAAGGACAGAAACGATAACCCTTCTTCATGCTTTATTTAACATGCAATAACCCCAAGCCTCATGCATATATATTACAACACGCTCTTCACAGGATTACAGTCTTTATAGGGAACAGTCCACAGTCACTCCCAACCTCCAATGGATTCTCAGTGTGTCCGAATGTCAAGTGACCAACGGAAGGTATTTCCCTCAGTTTTACCATTCCTGTCACTTCACCTCCTGGCTTTGCCAGGGCAAACCTTCCAGAGAATTAAAATTGCCAAGGGATATATCTCTTTAACAAGAGACTGTCATTCCTCCATGTTCTCTAGCTTTCAGCGAACCCACCACCTTCTCCAGCTGCTGCCTGTCGTCTCTCTGTGAGAGTTCTCTCTGTCTCTCACTGTTTTGTCCATAATGTTGGTGACTGAAAGTCTGTCCACAGTTAGCCCAACTGCTCCTGCCTATGTTTTCAAGTTTGAATATTTTACACCTTACTCCCAGTACGTCTCAAGCAGACCCCTGCCCCTGTCCTCATGGTAACTGAGTCTTGTTTTTGGGTAGAATCCATAGCAAACCACATGACCCTCATTCCTCCATTTTGCCTTGAATTAAAGAGACAGTCCCAAAACATAACCACCGTAAAAAAATCTCACATTCATAATAAAATACTTAATTGATGAGAAGAATGATTATTAATGGTGGAAAAAACGATGTTGTGTCAAAGGAGTGAATTATATGCACAGGGATGTGTGGCTGGAGGAGATTTCAGCAGTAGCGAGGGCCTGGAGTTTGATTAATATCTTAAAATCAATTATTTGGGGCCTAGGGTGTCAATTAAGTTGAGAAAGGACAGCATGATGGGGTGTTGTTTTTTTATGAAAATAGTACAGTACTTGCTTTTCAATCCAGGGTCAGGAACCCAATGCCAGTTCCCAACTCCATGTCACATCTGCCATAATTCATGTGACACAATCTTCAAATACCTGAATTGAGCCAGAGATGAGCTGGGTGCCCAATTAGTGGTGCTAAGTGTGTCCAGGAGATGGGAAATGTCTGCAGAGCATGAGTCACAAAGGCTGATCGCAGCCATGTTGGAGTCAATGACAGCAAACTGGGGCTGTTTAGCACAGGGCTAAATCGCTGGCTTTGAAAGCAGACCCAGGCAGGCCAGCAGCGCGGGTTCAATTCCCGTACCAGCCTCCCCGAACAGGCGCCGGAATGTGGCGACTAGGGGCTTTTCACAGTAACTTCATTTGAAGCCTACTTGTGACAATAAGCGATTTTCATTTCATTTCATTCATGTAGTTGACTCTTAACTGCCCTTGAACCAAGTGCCTAGCGAGGAGCTGCCATGCAGTAGAAGCCTGCATGGCAGGTCCTCGCTAGGCACTTGGTTCAAGGGATATTAGCGATGGGCAAAAACTGTTGACCTTGCCAATGTCTCCCAAATCCCATGAAAGAATAAAGTTCTAGAAAATCTCACCCAGACCCAGCCCTGACCCCCACCGGTAACTGAAAATCCAGCTCCACATGTGCATTTTGGATGTGCTGTAAGTTGTAAATTAACAGTATATTGGGAGTTGGGGTCATGCACAAACATAAACATGCTTAGTGACTCCAACAATCCATTCCAGCACATTCCTGGTTCATGTTGCAAGCTCTGTGTGATACAGAATAAACTTATTTAGTGCTGCAACATATAGAGAGGAACAGAGCTTGTACACAACTCAAAAAGACCATTAGCTAGTCCCAGAGGTCAGGAGAGAAATGAAATGAAATGAAAATCACTTATTGTCACAAGTAGGCTTCAAATGAAGTTACTGTGAAAAGCCCCTAGTCGCCACATTCCGGCGCCTGTTCGGAGAGGCTGTTACGGGAATTGAACCGTGCTGCTGGCCTGCCTTGGTCTGCTTTCAAAGCCAGCGATTTAGCCCTGTGCTAAACCAGAAAGATCGGCCTGGATTTTCCATCACAGCGAATGGCTGCAGGTGCGATTTGAAAATCATGTTCCAAAACCATGCTGACTCTTACCTATCAACTTGAGTTTCTCTAAGTGTCCTCCTCCTAACACCTTCCCCATGACAGATATCAAGCTAACTGGCCTATAGTTTCCTGATTTCTGAATCCCTCTCTTGAGGCAGTTGAATGCTTTTTCTTTTAAGTTTGATGCTTTCCTAAACTTCTTTCGTTAATCAGAGATAGTGGGTCCTCTCCTTCGAATTTTACTTTATCGTAGGAATATATTTATTCTAAATATTCTGAAATATCTCCTTAAATGTCTGCCCTGCTTCTCTATTGAAGTATCCCCCAGGCTAGTGTCCGGTTCACTACAGTTAGCTCAGCTTTCATGCACACATTGTTGCCCTTATTTAAGTTTAAAATACCAGCCTTAGACCCACTCTTCTCCCTTTCAAACTGAATGTAAAATTCACTCATATTGTGGCCACTGCCACCTAGGGATGCCTTTACTCTAAGGTTATTAATTAATCTCATCATATCACGCAGTAACAAGTTTAATATAACTTGCTCTCTGGTTGGTTCCAGAACACGCTGTTCTATGAAACTGTCTTGAAAGCATTCTCTGAAATTTTCAACCAGGTTACTTACTGAAAATCGAGGGCTGGATTCTCCGTCCCGCCACATTTCTGCCCTGACCCACCGGCGGTATTCTCCGTTACGCCGTCTGGTCAATTGGGTTTCCCATTGTGGGGCAGCCCCACGCCGTCGGGAAACCCCCGGGCGCCGGCAAAACAGAGAAACCCGCCGGCAGAGAATCCCGCCCCTGATTTCTCCAGTTTATATGCGGATTAGAGTCACCCATGATCATAGCTGGAACTTTATTTTGTTCACTCTGTTCTGATCTTCGGATTCACCACTGGCAGTAGAAGCCTGCATGGCAGGTCCAAACTAGCTCTGACCCAGAAAAATGGATCAGGGTCAGGCTGGGATTTGAGTGGGGTGATGCTGAGCACGAATTCCACCTCTCTGCTGATCTTCATGTCATGGAGATGTGCTTTATGCTGGACAATGATTTTTAATTGGTCAGCTGGGAACATGAATTGAACTTCTAAAAAAACAGACTTTCTTAATACACAGACTAAAGTGGCTCGAACATAGAGCCAAGATGCCTGCACAATTTGCATTACTGTATATTCCAACCCCATTAAGGTGGAGACGGTGGGCTGGATTCTCTGCCCCCCCCCCCCCCCCCCCCCCCCCCCCCCGCCCGCCCCAGCCGAGTGCCGTTTTCTGCTGGCAGGTGTCTCTACTCCGGCCTCCAGTCAATGGGATTTCCTACTGAAGCCACACCATGCTGCTGGAGAATCCCAACGGCCGGAGAATTCTGTCCAGTATGTCTGCAAAAACGCATCAACAACAATGACCTCTGAGGAATGTGTGTACCATATTACTGATTCCATCAGGGAAACATCCAGATACTCAACTGGGTGAAGACCAACCATCAAACTGAATACGTTGAACAACGGGACCCTGGCTAAGAGGGGGAATTCCAAGACCTGACAGATTTCAAGTTACAATCGGAATACACATTGATTTTTTACTTACTGGTCAGTTGGAGAAGGAAAGTCACTTGACGAGTCGCATGACTTGGACCCCAACTGTTCACATTATCTATTAATGATTTGGACAAGGGAACTAAATGCATTATCTCCAAAATTTGCAGATGATACAAAGTTGGGTGGTAGGGTGAGCTGTGAGGAGGATGCAGAGATGCTTCAGTGGGTTTTGGATAGGCTGAGTGAGTGGGCACATGCATGGCAGATTGAGCATAATGTGGATAAATGTGAAGTTATCCGCTTCGGTAGCAAAAATAGGAAGATAGATTATTATCTGAATGGGTGTAAATTGAGAGAGGTGGATACTCAGCAAGACCTTGGTGTCCTCGTGCATCAGTCGCTGAAACTAAGTGTGCAGGTACAGCAGGCAGTAAAGAAGGCAAATGGTATGTTGGCCTTCATAGCGACTGGATTTGAGTACAGGAATAGAGATATTTTACTGCAAATGTATAGGGCATTGGTGAGGCCACACCTGGAGTATTGTGGGCAGTTTTGGTGCCCTTATCTGAGGAAGGATGTTCTTGCTATGGAGGGAGTGCAGCGAAGGTTTACCAGGCTGATTCCTGGGATGGTGGAACTGCTATATGAGGAGAGACTAAATCGGTAGGATTATATTCATTGGAGTTTAGAAGAGGATTTCATAGAAACTTACAAATTCTAACAGGATTAGACAGGGTAGATTCAGAAAGAGTGTTCCTGATGGTGGGGAAGTCCAGAACTAGGCATCATAGTTTGAGGATAAGGGGTAAACCTTTTAGGACTAAGGTGAGGAGAAATCTCTTTACCCAGAGAGCGGTACTTTCACTACCACCAAAAGTAGTTGAGGCCAAAACATTCAAGAAGGAATTAGGTTAGGCTCTTAGGGCTAAAGGGATCAAGGGATATGAGGGGAAGGTGGGATCAGGGTATTGAATTTGATGATCAGCCATGATCATAATGAACGGCAGAGCAGGCTCGATGGGCCGAATGGCCTCCTCCTGCTTCTATTTTCTATGTTTCTATGTAAGTCAACCCTTTGTCTGTTTTAAGCACATGTTTCACAGCAGTACTGAGCACAAGAAGCTGAGAAGATATTCTGTCTCTCTTTCTCTGCACCTAACATGTACGTGTTTGGTCCTGTCCGTAACTGGACGTTCATTAACAATGAAACAAGAATGACATAGGTTGAAGGTGCAAGAGCAAGAAGAAAGCTCAAGAAGGCGTATAATTCCTCATTAAACACAGACTGACTAACAGACTAATAATTTATTGCCAATGTGGATTTAAGATTATATCCCTGTTAATGCCTCCTACCTTCCCTTTTCTACCTCGTTTACATCGCACTGACTTCACTCCTATCTTTTTTAAAATTCATTTACGGGATGTGAGCATTGTGGTGAGGCCAAAATTTATTGCCCATCCCTAGTTGCCCTTCAGAAGGTGTTGTTGATAAGGTATGTTGATCTTTTCTCAACCTTCCACTGAAAGAGGCAGTATTTAGAAAACTTTTTTTAACTGAGCTCTGGGACGAAATTCTCCCGAAACGGCACGATGTCCGCTGACTGGCGCCCAAAACGGCGCCAATCAGACGGGCATCGCGCCGCCCCAAAGGTGCGGAATGCTCCGCATCTTTGGGGGCCGAGCCCCAACATTGAGGGGCTAGGTCGGCGCCGGAGGAATTTCCGCCCCGCCAGCTGGCGGAAACAGCCTTTGTTGCCCCGCCAGCTGGCGCGGAAATGACATGTCGGGACGGCGCATGCGCGGGAGCGTCAGCGGCCGCTGACAGTTTCCCGCGCATGCGCAGTGGAGGGAGTCTCTTCCGCCTCCGCCATGGTGGAGACCGTGGCGGAGGCGGAAGGGAAAGAGTGCCCCCACGGCACAGGCCCGCCCGCGGATCGGTGGGCCCCAATCGCGGGGCAGGACACCGTGGGGGCACCCCCCGGGGTCAGATCGCCCCGCGCCCCCCAGGACCCCGGAGCCCGCCTGCGCCGCCTTGTCCCGCCGGTAAATAGGTGCTTTAATTTACGCCGGTGGGACAGGCAATTTATCGGCGGGACTTCGGCCCATCCGGGCTGGAGAATCGGGCGGGGGGGCCCGCCAACCGGCGTGGCGTGATTCCCGCCCCCGCCGAATCTCCGGTGCCAGAGACTTCGGCAACCGGCGGGGGAGGGATTCACGGCAGCCCCCGGCGATTCTCCGACCCGGCGGGGAGTCGGAGAATGACGCCCCTGGTGTTTAAACATTTGGACAAAAATACGACGAGAAATCAAGGTAGCCTCTTGGAAGTGAGGAGCACATTTGTAACATGGAATCCTAAAGTAGAAAGAGGGAGCGAGAGAGGGTTACTAGGGGCTGGTTTAGCACAGTGAGCTAAACAGCTGGCTTGTAATGCAGAACAAGGCCAGCAGCGTGGGTTCAATTCCCGTACCAGCCTCCCCGAACAGGTGCTGGAATGTGGCGACTAGGGGCTCTTCACAGTAATTGATTGAAGCCTACTTGTGACAATAAGCGATAATTATTATTATTAAATAAAGAGGAAGAGAAATAGGTTGTAAGAGAACAAGAGCAGCAGACACCTGGGAATACCACCACCTGGAGGTTCCCCTCCAAGTCACTCACCATCCTGACTTGCAAATATATCGCCGCTCCTTCACTGTCGCTGGGGCAAAATCCTGGAGCTCCCTCCCTAACAGCACAGTGGGTGTACCTACACCACGTGGACTGCAGCGGTTCAAGAAGGCAGCTCACCACCACCTTCTCAAGGGCAGTTAGGGATGGGCAATAAATGCTGGCCTAGCCAGCGAAGGCAGGTCCTGTAAAAATGAATAAATTAAAAGAAAATACATCTGTCAACGTTGTTCTGAGGCCGCAGCAAGGTTTGTTTCCAATGAGTGCTGGGTAAGGAGCCATCTTCACAGCTTCATGGTAACTGCTGTTCATTGCTCACTGAACAAAATGGATACCATAGCTTCACTGAGCACAGATCATAGAATCATAGAATTTACAGTGCAGAAGGAGGCCATTCGGCCCATCGAGTCTGCACCGGCTCTTGGAAAGAGCACCCCACCCAAGGGTTGTCACTCACCCAGGCCATTAGCTTCAGCTTCCTATTACCAATTCTGTGTTCCGCAGAGTCTTGACTCTGGGAATATCTGGAAATGCCGTTGACCAACACCAGTTCTTCCCAGAGTGTTGCCAGTCCGGGAATGAGCAGTGCTGTGAGCTCCCTTCATCTGACTGAAGAATGCGGGGAGCGCTAATGCTCAGGTATATAAGAAGCAGCTTATTGGCAACCTCAGCTGTTGTCTTGGATTTAAGAGGATAAATGACGTGGAACTTGGGTCAGGTACCCCACGTAGTGCAGTATGAAACGATAACTTCTATCTTTCATAGTCTGCATGTCAACCAGGTCTACTTGTCCATGTTCATGCAAGTCAATGACAGGCTATGCATCTCTCATCGCGGCTAGTGTACTGTAGTGGGCTGTTTAGCACAGGGCTAAATCGCTGGCTTTGAAAGCAGGCCAGCAGCACGGTTCAATTCCCGTAACAGCCTCCCCGAACAGGTGCCAGAATGTGGTGACTAGGGGCTTTTCACAGTAACTTCATTTGAAGCCTATTTGTGACAATAAGCGATTTTCTTTTCATTTCATTTCCTACAAGAGGCTGTGGGATGTGTGCATACTTTTCAGAAAGTTTCTTGTGGGTCCTCTTTTCACTGCAATGGCCAGCTTCAATGTGGGCTTGTTGTATGACGGCAACATGTCTGGAGCAACAATCCCTCATTCATAGCACTGGCCATTTCATGAAATGAACAGTCAAACTGCCTGCCTCTTGATTAATAAGGGGATCAGGGGTTATGGGGAGAAGGCAGGAGAATAGGGATGAGAAAAATATCAGCCGTGATTGAATGACGGAGCAGACTCGATGGGCCGAGTGACTTATGTCTGCTCCTATGCCTTATGGTCTTATGATCCGTGCAATGGCTTTTCCCAGCTCAATGAAATGGGTTCTACCAGTTTCACAAACTGGGTTTAACACCTATACCTCGTGGACTGCAGCAGTTTAAGAAGGCAGCTCACCATCATCTTCTCAGGGGCAATCAGGGATGGGGTGTAAATGCTGGTCTAACCAGTGCCACCCACATCCCATAAATGAATTTTAAAAATGTATCTGAGTCCACACGCAGGTTCAACCAATCAAGCACAGTGAACATAGATCGGTTACCAGATTCACATAATCAAACACAGAACAATTGAACACTCCTGCTATAACCAGTACGAGACCTACAGGGTTGGAGCAATCAGTCTCCCCTTGAGTCTCACCGAATACAAGCTCCCGCGCTAAGGGGGGAGCCCTAAATCATCCATGGTTATGTTCTTTATAAAGTCGGCCAGGTGTGGTACCGACAGGAGAGACCCTGCTGGGATCGGACCTATATTGTAAATACTAATGCATTGTATTAAACCAAGTTTTCTTTTCCTAACTTGGTTTGGGCTCATTTGGGGCCTACACAGACTAGTCTTGATTTAACGGAATGGTGGAAAAGGCTCAAGGGGTTCAATGGACTTTTGTTGCTCCTGTATTGTAGATTTGTTATCTAGATTTGAAGCTGCTGTAAGTTGTAACACTCAATTGCAAAGGCCACCATCTCCTCCTCCGAGAGGGTAAGATACTCACGAATGGCTGCTGCATGCACACTCGCTGGAAGGAATTCCTGAGCATCAATAGGTGCTATCATTGCTCAGTGATAGGCAGAACATTCCTCGCATGTGCCTGAAACCAGAATCCCAAAGCAACTGCTCCATTTGGAACTGGATCGCCGCAGGTGACATCCAGGAGGATAATAGAAACGCTTCAGGGATGTCCTCAAGAGTATCGCTGAAGAGGTCAAAGTTGATGACCGATTCACGGGATTCCCTGACTTGTGACTGACCGAAATAGAGAAGGCTCATTCAGGAAGGCACAGAACACATCGGGAGACTTTGTCGGGAATGCGTAGAGGCGGAATGAGGGTGTCGGAGAGAACGCACAAACCTTTCCCAACGACTCGGGTACTGACCTACCGAGCATTACCTGCCTCGATGTGGCAGAGTCTGCAAATCGTGTATTGGACTTACAGGACATCATCGTCGCACCAGGGAGGAAGTAAGTCAGCCTCGATCCTTAGGGACTACTGGAGGAGAAGGATGCTTCAACAGTTGCTCAATTCACTAACGGCATGCCTGTCTGCCCAACAGCAAACTAGTTGTCAGTTATCCACCACAGCCTGTGTAAATCTGCATGCAGTGTTCTGGATTGGCCTTAACAAGGTGCTAACACGTAGAAGCAGCAATTTTCTAAATGTTTCAATAATATTTGTGAATTTATTGTTGCCTAGTTGCGATTGCTCTGAGCAGCACTAAATGCAGGCAATTAATTTGTTAGCACTTCCTACCAAATTTACAACCCTTTACTGAAGACCACGGGCTGGATTCTCCGATTTGGAGACTCTGTCCGCACGCCGGCGTGGGAACGGTGGCAAGGAAACTGGCGCAACACGGCCGCCGATTCCCCGTTTTGGTGGTGGCTAGCAGGAAGGCAGTGCAGAGCACCCGGCTCTAACTGCCGACATGGCCTGGGGAATTGCCGGGTCCGTGCATGCTCATGGCGGTGGCCTGCAGCGGCCGCGCCATGCGGCATGGCCGCTGCCGATCGCGGACCCAGCCCGTAAAATAGTGCCTCACCGTCGGCCGGCTCACGCGCCCCGGACCCCCCCCCCCCCCCCACAATGCCTCCAGCCCCGAATAATGTCACCCCTTCCCGCGGATATTGCCCTCCCCCGACTGTGGTGGCGCTGGACTGAGTCCGCAGCCGCCACGCTGAGTTCCCGGCGGATGAGACCACATGCGACCCACGCTGTCGGGAACTCGGCCGGTCGGGGGGGCGGAGCATCGAGGGGCGGGCCTCAGGCAATGTCCTGTGGCCGTGGATTTGTGGCGCTTTTTTGCAGGGGGCGGAGCATCGTGGAAGCGGCGCCGCCGCGATTCTGTCGGGAATTTGGATTCTCCGGCCCGTCGTCGAACGCAATTTCGCCGTCGCCGATCAGAGAATCCAGCACCACCCTTCTGACAAGAAATAGTCATCAGTGGATTGTAAACACATCAATGATTTAGAATTCTCAAGAACATTTTTGGTTTACGAGCTTTAATCGTTTCTTACATCACCTATAATAAGAGTAGGCTTTGATTTTTCAAAATTCGAAAGTGTTTTACATACTCGATTGCTTTAATTCTTAGTTTTATCCCAGAAAGTCACTTGAAAGTCCTAATGGGATTTCACAACCTTGGTTGTTGGTTATTTCCCCTAAAGAAAAGTTATAAATGTAAAAACATTTCAATTTGAAGTTAAAGAGGAGTTAAAATAAATTTCACACAACTTAAGCTTCTGCCCAACTGCATCGGATCTTTCTCACAAAGGTTATTCATAAGTGGCCAAATATAATCTATTATGCAAGAAAATGGCCGTAATGATATAATTTGCCTGCAGGCTAATATGATTCACAGCATAAATTCTGAATTTAGAAGTCTCTTGCATAAGTGTGTGGTCAATTATGCTACTGTAAAAGTTGGGCAATTGAAGTTTTTAAAACAGCTTTTGGGATACATTTTATACTCTTTGAAGAATTAAGTCTCATTGACAGCAGATACAGTCTCTTACAAAACACGCACTTACATTGGACTTGTATCTTGTTAGACCTTTAAAAACATATTTGAAATGTCATTGAAGTTAAGTTCATACTGACAGGATTGGACATGGCCTCCATTCTGAAGCATACGCAGCAGTGTAAATCCTGATAAAATCTGTCTTAAGTGTTCTGCCTACTGTCCCCTTAGTCCCATATCAACGCTTACATGGTATTAGTGCAATGTAAATCGACATTGACACTTATGCCCTGAAGTGAAAGATATGTAGGCTTGAAATCACTAGACTGGTAGACTGACATCCCAACTCAGCATCTGGATCGTTTAGTTTTGAGCTTGACATCAGTGCGCACATTGGTGACGCAGAACTCATAGTCAGAAGATCAGTCTGTCACGGTGGGAGCTTTCCTCCCATAGGGAGCATTATAGGTAGATCTCGGTCGAAGATTTGCTGTAAATCCTTTCGAGAAACTGTACTGTAGGGATTCTGCACAGGAGAGATTCTATGAGTTGGGATCACACGCACGACTCCGATATTGAAGCTACCTTTTTGAAGGAGTGTGATTACACAAGTGGTAAGTAAAAAGTGAGATGTGTGTGTGTTGTGGGTGGAAACAGAAAGAAAAACAACCAAATCAAAAACAATCACACAAAAAAATTGGGAAAAAAAATAGAAGGGGAATTAAAACTGAAGGAGCAAAGGCATGCAGAAAAAACTCTTTGTAAACAAAATTTGAAGTACCCAATTCTTTTTTCCCCAAATAAGGGCTAATTTAGCGTGGCCAATCCACCTCCCCTGCACATCTTTCTGTTGTGGGGGTGAGACCCACACAGACATAGAGTGAATGTGCAAACTCCACACGAACAGTGACCCGGGGCCGGGATCGAACTCGGCGCTGTGAGGCAGCAGTGCTAACCACTGCGCCACCATGCCGCCCCCCCCCAAAAACACTTCCATTAAAAAACCTGTCGTATGTTCCGAAACACACTTTCATCATGATTTTAAAATTCTACACAAGCAATCCAACACTCTCTATCATTGTAATGAGTCGAGAGGCCTAGAGATTCAAGCCTTTGCCCCAGTGAACAATTTCCCACCCCAGACTTGACTGATCTAATTGTTTGACATAAAGTTCCTTTTGGTTCACGGAGAAGTCTGAGCAGATTTGTGCCGGGATGTCCAAACACAGAGAAAGCCTCATATCAGTGTCACAAACCCTTTGAGAACATTGTCATCCCTTCCAAGGCATGGAACCCACTCATAGCTGACAGCAGAATGATAAAGTGCGAAATAGAATTGGTGCACAAGTGAATCAGTGTGCATGCTACAAAAAGGAATAAACATTCAACTCAAGAGTTGAATTCCAATCTCATCCTTTATCTCAACTAATTTGATTCAATTGTAGTGAATTAGGAGAAATTTGTACGGAGGATTTACTTGAAAATAAAGCTTTGAGTGACACTGGGAAGCTCACACCCTTCAAACCATCTTAATTAGTCAATCATTCTCAAATAATACATCTCACGTGAAGCTCAGCAATGAATTTTGGTGACAAGAGCTGCTGCTATGCATTTCATGCAAGTTCCCCTTTCCGCTATTTTAATGCAGGTGTTAACTCTTTTTTAATGTATTATTACCTTTACAGAAACAACCGGAATCATAGAATTTACAGTGCAGAAGGAGGCCATTCGGCCCATCGAGTCTGCACCCTATCCAATCCCACACCTCAACCCCATCCCCATAACCCAGCAACCTCACTTAACCTTTTTTTGGACACTAAGGGCAATTTAACATGGCCAATCCACCTAACCTGCACATCTTTGGACTGTGGGAGGAAACCGGAGCACCCGGAGGAAACCCACGCAGACATGGGGGAGAACATGTAGACTCCGCACAGACAGTGACCCAAGCCGGAAATCGAACCCGGGTCCCTGGAGCTGTGAAGCAACTGTGCTAACCACTGTGCTGCTGTGCTGCCCCATGCTGGAATGTCGCATTACGTCTTTGTTTGCACTAATGACAGTGTAATTTACAATGTAACTTAGAGCCTGTAGTTATTCTAACAGCTTTAACCTCGAGACTGTCAGTAAAATATAGGACAACTGTTTTCAAGTGTTGGAAGGATAAGGTTTTAGTACCCTGAACCAAATTGATAAAATGCGTGCAATTTATAATATGCATACAGCAGCACAGGGATTTAGTTTCAAACAAGACGGCAAAGCGTTGCCAAAATATAATGAACGAAACCTATGCCTCATTAATATTTAAATATGTACAGATTGATTAGTGAGATATTTGGCAGAAATCTCAGTGTCATAAGAGTAAATAAACATTATTAAGACCAATAACTGATGGGTGCAGCATAAATATAACTGAACTGAAAATTGACTAAATTTTTATGTGTACTTTAATGGATTTAACAACAGCAGCTGTTGCATTTTCGTAGCACCTTTTAAAGTGGAAAAAACATCCCAAAGCAGCTTAACAGAGGTGCAATAACAAAAGCAATTGAATGAAAGAAGATGCTATTTGGAGGGATGACCCAAAGGTGTGTTCCAAACGAGAGTAAGGAGGTGGAGAGCTGAAATATTGATGAACAAGGTGGACTTTTAAGGGGTGAGACCATGAACATGAGGATGGGAATTGTATTTTGAAATTACTACGGTAAAGTCACCGTAGTCCCAGATGACCATAGGCTGCTTTCCCCCTTGAGGGGGAGAGCTGACTGGTGGTGATTTAACCTGGGGATCACCACACCTCAGGCGAGGGGCAAGGTTGGGAAGATGGGGTCATAGATCATAGAATTTACAGTGCAGAAGGAGGCCATTTGGCCCATCAGGTCTGCACCGGCCCTTGGAAAGGGCTACTTAAGCCCAGGCCCGCCCCATAACCCAGTAACCCAATAACCCCACCTAACCTTTTGGGCACTAAGGGGCAATTTATCACGGCCAATCCACCTAACCTGCAACATCTTTGGACTGTGGGAGGAAACCCGAGCACCCGGAGGAAACCCACGCACACACGGGGAGAACATGCAAACGCCACACACAGAGAGTCACCCGAGGCCAGAATTGGACCTGGGACCTTGGAGCTGGTGAGGCAGCAGTGCTAACCACAGATAAACGGAGAGAAAATAGTTCCTGACCCGATCCTGAGTTGTATTAGGCGCAGACGTACTGAGAGTTAATGGTCAAGGCAGACAGGTTAAAACTACTTGTCCTCCAGCAGCTGCTGCTTTGCTCCATCGACGGGAATAAATAATGCATTATAACCAACTTAGCTGGAACTGAACCTGTTGACCCGAGACAAAGCTGCAGGGCAAGAAGAACAAGTGGATCATCAGTCCCTTTAAAGAACTGACAGAATCAGAACGGCATCTCAAACAAAAATTTAAAATATATTTTCTCATTAGAATGTATATTGTTTCCCCGGATAAATATGAAAATAGATAAGTGACATTATTACATGAAGGCACAGATGTTCGACCAGATTTACAACCAGTCAAAGGAAATCTATTTTTATTAATACCGCAAGGCTTGTAAAGTTTTAGGAAAATAAAATCCTCTACAGAGTAAGATTTTCAATTTTTTTTCACACGTAATGTTATTGCATTATTTTTGCAAATGGTTCAACATATATTGTCTACCCCTCTCCCCTACAAGGAGGAGGGTCTTTCAGTGAATTGTCTCCCTGACATTCTGTGTAATCTCTTCCCATCCCAGAACCCCCCCCCCCCCCAACCCACCCAAAAATGTTCTGCCTACAAATACTGTAACACTCACCACATGTGGCGACCACATGGAGAAGAAATGTGCGTTTGATCTTGAGGCATCTCAAAAGGATTTGCCACCGGGGCTTCAGTTGACCATAGATGACCCCTTTCACCATCTTTGCACAGTAAAAGCAGCTACTAAACATCTCTTTTGAGAACACAGGGAAAGGCTTGGGGAAGAGCAACAACAATCACAGCGACAAAGAATATGCAGTACTGCCAGCTTAAATAAGTTATTTGAAGCTTAGAGATCAGTGATAAAATATAATTAATTTAACGCTCTGTAGGCATGGTGCCATTTTTTTTACCTGAGTCCAGAGATTCCGGGTTCAACTCTTACTCCAGAGACTTGAGCACAGAAATTAAGACTGACATTCCAGTGCAGCAATGAGGGAGTGCTGCATGGTCGGATTTACCGAATTTTGGATGCAGCGTTACGCTGAGGTTCCCATGGGTGGGCAGTGAAAAACAGTAACAGATCCCGCGGCATTATTTTGAAGAGGTGCAAGGAGGATATTATTCCCAGTCTCCCGGCCAATATTTATCGGCCAATCAACATAAGACCATAAAGGGCAGCACGGTTACGCAGTGGCTAGCACTGCCACCTCATGGTGCCGAGGTCCCAGGTTCAATCCCGGCTCTGGGTCACTGTCCGTGTGGAGTTTGCACATTCTCCCCGTGTCTGCGTGGGTTTTGCCCCCACAACCTAAAGATGTGCAGGTTAGGTGGATTGAACGCACTAAATTGCCCCTTAATTGGAAAAGAGTAATCGGGCACTCTAAATTTAAAAAAAACATAAGACCATAAGGAATAGGAACGGGTGTAGGCCATTCGACCCCTCAAACCTGCTCCACCATTCAATAGGATCATGGCTGAATGGACATTCCTCAC
This sequence comes from Scyliorhinus torazame, assembly GCF_047496885.1. Lineage (NCBI taxonomy): Eukaryota > Metazoa > Chordata > Chondrichthyes > Carcharhiniformes > Scyliorhinidae > Scyliorhinus > Scyliorhinus torazame. Next base: position 244,447,905 of record NC_092716.1, read on the forward strand.
GTCCACTTTCCTGCCGTTTCCCCATAACCCTTGATTCCCTTACTGATCAATAATTGATCTATCTTAGCCTTAAACAAACACAAGGACTCTGCCCCACAGCTCTCGGTGGCAAGGAGTTCCATAGACTCGCAACCCTCTGAAAGAAGAAAGTCCTCTTCATCTCAGTCTTCAATTGCCATCTCTTTATTCTGAGACTATTCCCTCTGGTCCCAGACTCTCCCATGAGGCGAAACATCCTCTCAGAATTTAACCCGTCAGCCCCTTAAGAATCCTCTATGTTTCAATGAGATCAACTCTCATTCCTCTACATTCAAATCTGTTTAACATTTTCTCATAAGACAATCCCTCCATACCGGGAATCATTCTAGTGAAACTTCTCTGAACGCCCTCCAAAGAAATAGTAAGGGCGCGATTCTCCGATATGGAGCCCAAGTGTTTGCGCCATCGTGAACGCCGTCGCATTTCATGACTGCACGAACCGGGCCCGGATATGACCTATTCTGTCCCCCACCGCGGGACAGCACGGCACTGGAGCGCTTCACGCCGCTCTAGCCTACTTTCGCGGCGCAAAATGGGCGCCCCGCCAACCCGCGCATGCGCGGGGGACTTCTTTAGCGCGCCGGCCCCGACTCAACATGGCATCGGTGTTCAGGGGCCGGCCGCGCCAGAAAGTAGGCCCGGGGGGGGGGAGAGGCTGGGCCCCGATCGCGGGCCAGACCCCATCGGAGGCCCCCCACCCCGGTGAAGGAGCCCCCCTTCCACCCCCACAGGCCGCCCCCTGACCATTCCCGCAGAGTTCCTGCTGGCAGCGACCAGGTGTGAACGGCGCCGGCGGGACTCTGTCATATCGGCGCGGCCGTTCGGCCCATCCGGGCCAGAGAATCAGCGGCCCCGCCGATTCCAGCGGCCCGTGGCCGGTGCCGCGCCAAACGCGCCGGTGCAAATGGCGGCGATTCTCCGCACATTGGAGAATTGCGTGCCGGTGTCGGGGCGTCGTGGCGCGGTTGTGGCGATTCCCCGGCCCGGCGCGTGGCTCAGAGAATCGCCCCCTATCTTTCCTTAAATAAATGGACCAAAACTGCTCACAGTGCTCCAGGTGCGGTCTCACCAGTACCTTGTACAGTTATAGCAAGATTTCCCCACTCTTATACTCCAAACCCCTTAAATAAGGACCAACATTTCATTAGCCTTTCTGATTATCTGCTGCACTTGTTGCCAATTCGCAACGGAGGCGCCAATAATGTTGCTCTTTTTAACTGAATACTGATATGAGAGTTATTAATGATAATATTGCTTTTCCGAGTCGCCAGGTATCAGATGATACCACCACAAGGTTTAACCGGATATCGATCAAAGACCAAACAGCCAGTTAGTTAGTTCAAGTTCAATGATAGTTTATTTCCATACAAGAATTACTTTGACATGCAACATAAAACACGACAAGCTAAATTACACCTAACACTACAACAACCTGTACTTAACTTCAGGCACCCGGCTTTATGCAGAGGAACAAGGGGCGAGATTCTCCACTCCCGCGCCAGTTGGGAGAATCGCCTGGGCCACCAAAATTTTCCGGGGCCGCCGGTCCGACGCCCTCCTGCGATTCTCCCAAGCAGCGGGAGAGGCCCGGTCGAGCTCCGCGGGCCGCAGGCCGGAGAATCGCCGGAGACACCCAAAATGATTCTCCGGCACCCCCGCTATTCTCAGGCCCGGATGGGCTGAGCGGCCAGGCCAAAACGATGGGTCCCCCCTCCGGCGCCGTCCACACCTGGTCGCTGCCGTCGTGAACGATGCGTGAACGCTGGAGGGGCGGCCTGCGGGGGGGGAGGGGGAGGGGGGATCCTGCACTGGGTGGGGGGGGGGGGGTACCTCAAATGTGGCATGGCCTGCGATCGGTGCCCACCGATCGTCGGGCAGTCCTCTCTGAAGGAAGACCTCCTTTCTTCCGCGGCCCAGCAAGATCCGTCTGATGGGGCGTCATTCTCCGACCCCCCGCCGGGTCGGAGAATGGCCGTTGGCCGCCGTGAATCCCGCCCCCGCCCCCGCCGAAGTCTCCGCTCCCGGAGATTGGGCGGGGGCGGGAATCCAGCCGCGCCGGTTGGCGGGACCCCCCGCTGGATTCTCCGGCCCGGATGGGCCGAAGTCCCGCCCAGAAATTGCCTGTCCCGCCGACGTAAATCAAACCTGGTATTTACCGGCGGGACCAGGCAGCGTGGGCGGGCTCCGGGGTCCTGGGGGGGGGCGCGGGGCGATCTGACCCCGGGGGGTGCCCCCACGGTGGCCTGGCCCGCGATCGGGGCCCACCGATCCGCGGGCGGGCCTGTGCCGTGGGGGCACTCTTTCCCTTCCGCCTCCGCTACGGCCTCCACCATGGCGGAGGCGGAAGAGACTTTCCCCACTGCGCATGCGCGGGAAACTGACAGCGGCCGCTGACGCTCCCGCGCATGCGCCGCATTTCCGCGGCAGCTGGCGGGGCAACAAACGCCATTTCCGCCAGCTGGCGGGGCGGAAATCCCTCCGGCGTCGGCCTAGCCCCTCAATGTTGGGGCTAGGCCGCCAAAGATGCGGAGACTTCCGCACCTTTTTGCCGGCGCGATGCCCGTCTGATTTGCGCCGGCTTTGGCGCCAGTCGGCGGGCATCCCGCCGTTGGGGGAGAATTTCGCCCGACATCTTCTTGCGCGGTGGACTTAGAGAGGACGGCAACCACGCATGCGCGGGTTGGCGCAGGCCAACCCGCGCATGCGCGGATGACGCGTTATGCGGCGCCGGCCATGTCATCTATGCGGCGCCACCTTTACGCGGGCGACAAGGCCTGGCGCATGTAGATGACGCGGCCCCGATCCTAGCCCATTGTCAGGGCCTCAATCGGTCGGGATCGGGGCCGTTTCGCGCCATCGTGAACCTCGACGGTGTTCACGACGGCGCGGCTGCTTCGGCGCGGGAGCGGAGAATCCCGCCCAAGGCCTTTGTTCGGATCTTGCGTGGCTGGGTCTGGAGAAGTGACTTCATTTCTGCTGGGCTCATCCGTCTGGTAGCGATCGTTGGTCTTGAACTTGTCTTCTGGTCGTGATGCTACACTTGGTTTTAGGCGTAGGTCGGGGCCAAGAGAGACCGAGCGCTGGGGCCAAGAGAGACTGAACACATGGCAGTGCCTCTCTTTATCCTTCTGGGGTTTTGCGTTCTTTTGGGAGGTCCTTAGCTTTGGACCCAATAATTCGGCAGGCTTCGATTACTGCCTTTGATTTTGGCCAATGAAGGGGCGGGTGCCTTGATGGCTGGGCGTGTCCTGAGCGGTCATTGACCTTGGCTTTTTGGGCTCCCTGAGCAAAGGGAATGGTGCCGATGAGTCTGTTCCTGTACCTGTTACCTGAGTACAGGTCTATTGTTCTGGGGAAATGGGCCATTAGAATGCAAAGTAGCTGGGGTTTCGATAGCATCTAGTTATCTGAGTTGCCAATATACATAAGCTCTGAGCGTCTGAGTCCTGGGTTGACCATATTTCCCATGGTCCTTTGCAGGTGGCCATATTTCCCAGGATCCTTTGTAAGTGACCATCCCAGATGGCTACACTGTGTGCCAGCTTTCTGTGTTTCGTGCACAAGTCTCCCCAAGCCCCATCGCATGATGAATTATCTGGCAATTATCACATTGCTGTTTGGAGGTTTTGCTGTGCCTTGGACATTTCCTGCAGCAACTACACTTCAAAGTACTCCATTGACTGTAAAACATATTGAGACATCTGGAGATTGTGAAAGGCGCTATATAAATGTAAGTCTTATTTTCTTTGAACGGAACGAAACTCAGCAAGTTACATTACTAGCATTGTTCATTCTGTATGCTGCCCCGACAATGCTTCATACCAAATCAGTAAATCATACAATCATTGATTAGTTACTGCACGAGAGGCTTTTCAGCCTTTTGTAGATGTGGCCAGGATTGAATCTGCCTCCACCACATTCTCAGGCCTTGTGTATCCCAGCTCCTAACTACTTGCTGCGCAAAGAAGAGTTTCCTCGTGTCACCATTGCTGGTTTTTGCCAATCACTTTAAATGTGTGTCACCTAGTTCGCAATTCCTCCAGCTGTCATTGGTTTTGGAGTGCGGTGTGTCTGACCACAGTTCGAAATAAATGGGAGGGTTAGCAAGACTGTGAGCGTGGGTGGAGAGAGAGTGAGCTGCAGGGTAAGGGGGACAGTGGGGGTATGGGACCTGTGGACTGCCATGGACACAAACCACCCAACTTGCAGCAGCCAACACGGACTCCGACATGAAGCCTGCAGAGACGAAAAAGAATCCAGGAACAAATCATGGGACATTCATGGAAAACATGGGACAGTTGGTCACCTTGCTGGGGGGAGGGGGGAGGGTTTAATTAGTGCAGAGTGGGACATCCGTCCCTCAAGGACATAACACCCCCCTGAGAAAGCTGCTAGTCAACCTGATTGGCTGGCAGCTGTGTAGCTCCAGCAGCACGAGAGGACAACGGTCATGGCCGTTGCTGGGGACAACAAGCAGTCCCCATGGAGAAGTGAAAACGTCTCCCAGACTTTGGTTACGTCTAGGGATTTTAGATAGCACAGATGATAGCGGGGAGAGGAATGGGGGGCTTGGATTGGAGAGCTGAGGTGGACAAAAGAAGGGTACCATCATGGGGGCCAGGGGTGGCCCCAATGGGAATAGAGGACCTCCTGCCTGCCAGCAGTCCACACAATGAAAGCTGCTAGGCTGTTCACCTTGCTTCACCCATCGGCCAAAATATTACTGCAGGGGCAGAAAAAAAACCTTGGGCGAAATTCTCCGTTATCGGCGGAAAGTCCGCCGATCGGCGCAAGAACGGCGCAAATCCGACTTGCGTCACGTCGGAAAAATGGGTCGATAGTCTCCGGCCCGAAATGGGCTAGCAGCGACGTAACGGGATCCGCGCTTGCGCAGTGGTTCACACCGTGCAGCGTCATACGCGCCGCGCGGCGTGACGGCTCATAAGGCCGCGCTGCTCCCCCCCACCCGACCGGAACACCCGACCGCAACACCCGACTGGATGGCTGGCCGCCGCTCAGCCCCGAGGTTCGAGTCACGCGATGTGGAGGCGCTCCTGGACGCGGTGGAGCAGAGGAGGGACACCCTGTATCCCGGGCACGGCCGCAGAGTTGCCCCACGCCACAGCCGGCGTCTGTGGAGGGAAGTGGCAGAGGCCGTCACCGCTGTGGCCCTGACACCACGGACAGGCACCCAGTGCCACAAGAAGGTGAACGACCTCGTCAGAGCAGGCAGGGTGAGCCTCCCCATATCCCCCCTCCCCCATATCCCCCCTCCCCCATATCCCCCCTCCCCCATATCCCCCATATCCCCCCTCCCCCATATCCCCCCTCCCCATATCCCCCCTCCCCCATATCCCCCATATCCCCCCTCCCCCGTATCCCCATATCCTCCCTCCCCCATATCCCCCCCTCCCCCATATTCCCCATATTACCCCCCTCCCCCATATCCCCCCTCCCCCATATCCGCCTCCCCATATCCCCCCTCACCCATATCCCCCTCCCCCATATCCCCCCTCCCCATATCCCCCCTCCCCCATATCCCCCATATCCCCCCTCCCCCGTATCCCCATATCCTCCCTCCCCCATATCCCCCCCTCCCCCATATTCCCCATATTACCCCCCTCCCCCATATCCCCCCTCCCCCATATCCCCCTCCCCCATATCCGCCTCCCCATATCCCCCCTCACCCATATCCCCCCTACCCCATATCCCCCCTCCCCCATATCCCCCCTCCCCCATATCCCCCCTCCCCCATATCCCCAAGTGAATCCAGCCCTAACCTTAACCTCTGCAATGCACGCGCAACCGATGGCGTGCATTCATATACCTGCCTAACAGTGTTGCCTTTTACCCATGCCACCACCCCCCCCGCCACAGGAGAAGCGCGCACACAACAATAGGGAGCATGTGAGGACTGGAGGAGGCCACTGACCGAACACCAGGAAAGGGCCCTGGAACTGGCTGGCGGACCTGAGGACCGGGAGGTTGCGATGCAGAGGTCGGGGGCGTACTAGCAAGTGAGCCACCGACAGCCCGTCCCCATATCCCCCCTCCCCTATATCCCCCTCCCCGTATCACCTGATCACTGCCTGATGTCTAACCATGCATGCTTCATTGTGTATCGCAGGACCAAACGTCCAGGCACCCATCCCCGCAGATGCAGACCGCCCGCAGGATGCCCCTCGGAGACCACGGGAGATGGAGAGACCCGCACCCTCCAGCATGCGACGCCCGCAGGATGCCCCTCGAAGACCACGGGAGACGGAGAGACCCGCACCCTCCAGCATGCGACGCCCGCAGGATGCCCCTCGCACACCATGGGAGACGGAGAGACGCACACCCTCCAGCATGCGACGCCCGCAGGATGCCCCTCGCACACCACGGGAGACGGAGAGACCTGGAGCAACAGGGAGACGACACCCCCGTCACGTGCGGGAGCGACCACCCAGCGACGAGGGGTGCAGCCACAGGCCCCCGTCACATCCGAGCCAGGACACCACTACCCAGGACACCACGACCCAGGACACCACTACCCAGGACACCACTACCCGGGACACCACTACCCAGGACACCACTACCCAGGACACCACTACCCGGGACACCACTACCCGGGACACCACTACCCAGGACACCACTACCCGGGACACCACTACCCGGGACACCACTACCCGGGACAGCACTACCCAGGAAGACGAAATACCGGACAGTGACTCAGAGTGGATGGGTGGAGACGAACCCCCACCCCAAAGTGCCATGGACTCAGAGTGGGATGAAGAGCACGACACAACGCCACTGCCGTCACCAACACCCTCCACCATCGCAGAAACACTCACCACGGTTGGGCACTTTAGTGATGAGGCGTCTGGTACACTCACTGGTGCGCACAACACAGCCGTCCCGGTACAGCAGGTGGAGGTAGGAGCAGCAGAGGGACCGGGCGGTCGGAGGGCAGCCCAGCCCAAGCGAACATCTGCCGCCCAGATGGATCCCGGGTTCCTGCAGTTACCACACCCACACATAGATCCGATGCAACCACCGACCCGGAGACGAGCGAAGAGGGTGACGGGCACTTGCGGCGGCTGCGGTCGCAGGTGGAGGAGTCCACCCGCGTCCAGGAGCTGGGAGTGGTGCCGGTCATGCGTGCCACCCAGGCCGACACCGCACGGGTGGCGTCCGCGGTGGAGGCAATGGGTGCGACGGTGTCAGACATGGGGAACGGTTTGCGAGGCCTGGGGCCTTCCGTGCAGGCGGCGTCTGTGGCCCAGGAAATGGCTGCCCTCTCACAGGAGGCCATGAGCCAGTGCCAGCGCCAGATGGCAGAGGCGCTCAACGCCATAGCCCAGTCTCAGCAGGCCATGGCCCAGTCTCAGCAGGCCATGGCCCAGTCTCTGCAGGCCATGGCCCAGTCTCAGCAGGCCATGGCCCAGTCTCTGCAGGCCATCGCTGAGGGCATCGGCGCCAGTGGCCATGTGCGAGCCGGCGTCGCACTGTCACAGACAGGGTTTGCCAACCCCCTGGGCTCCATGGCTGCAAACCTGCAGACCCCTGTCGATACCAGCACGGGCCTTCAGGACTGGCAGCGCCAGATGTCGGGGAGGCGTCGGATGGCCAGTCCGTTCGCATCCCCCACCCATGTAGAGGCCTGGGGGCCATCGGGCACCCCGAGGGAGGAGGAGGTGGTGTGGTCCGTCCCGGCTCCCTCTGTAGGGGAGGTCCCGGTATACCGCGACACCTCGGACTCCCCCCCTTCCGTCCCAGGTGCATCGGGTGGGCAACGGGCAGGACAGGCTGGCAGCTCGCCATCCCAGTCGCCCGGGCCGCAGCCTGGCCCATCTAGGCCAGGACGCCCCAGGAAACGGCCGCCAAAGGGATCCAGTGTCAGAGGGCAGGAATCAGAGGAGTCCACCTCCAGTTCTGCTGTACCGTCTGGGGAACCACGTAGACGTAGTCAAAGGGCCCGTAAGGCCAAACAATTAGACACTGAGTAAGTTGGCACGGTTGCAGGGCACAGATGAGTTTTAGGGGCTAGGGCACGTGCATGAACTCCTTTGGTTATTAAAGTCAATGTTACACCTACAGAAGCTGCCTTTGTGCTCTGTCCAAAGTGTGTGGGGGTGTCATGTACGTTGAGCGCAAGTGTGTGTGTGAGGGGTGGTCTTACCGTAGCCCCAGGTGAGTCTGCCCCCTTCCCCCTGGGCCGCCATCAACATCCCCCGGGCAGAGGACGGGACCGTGCGCTGCAGTGTCACAGCCGCATGCAGGGATGGTCCGGGTGGATGGTGGTACTGTGGCCATGAGTCAGACATAGTCCAACGATGTAGAGCCAGGAGCTCACCGCAGGGCGGGTTGTCATCATCCTCCATGGCCTGCGATAGACACGCGTCCACCCGCAACTGTGTGAGCCCGGCCCGTTGTGCCGCAGGTGGATCGGCAATGGGGGCGGGGGGGGTGTGCATGCGGGTGGGGTGGGTGGGGTTGGGGAGGGGGGTGAGGGTGCTGGGTGGGTGGATGGGTGGGGGGTGTGGGTGGTCGGCTGTTGCCATGGTGTGCGGTCTGTGGCCATACTACCCGATTCCCACGCCCATCTAGTCAGTGAAGCGGGCGTCTATCAGTCTGTCCCGTGCCCGCTGGGCCAGCCGGTAACGGTGGACAGCCACCCGCTTGTGTCTACCCCGTCTGCCCTGACCATTACCCCCATCCCCCTCATCTGGGGAGGACTGTGCCTCTTCCTGCTGCTCCTCCACTCCGCCCTCCTCTGCCTGCGGCACATTGCCCCTCTGTTGGGCTATGTTGTGCAGGACGCAGCACACCACAATGATGCGACCGACCCTATCTGACCGATACTGGAGGGCGCCCCCAGAGAGGTCCAGGCACCTGAAACGCATTTTCAGCACGCCAAAGCACCTCTCTATCACTCCCCTTGTCGCTACATGGGTATCATTGTAGCGGTTCTCCGTCTCATTGCGTGGCCTCCGTATAGGCGTCATCAGCCACGATCGCAATGGGTAGCCCCTGTCGCCCAGCAACCAACCCCTCAGCCGGGGATGGCGTCCCTCGTACATGCCGGGGATGGATGACCGCGACAACACGAATGAGTCGTGTACACTGCCTGGGTGACGGGCGCAGACGTGCAGGATCATCATGCGGTGGTCGCAGAGCACCTGTACGTTCATCGAATAGGTCCCCTTCCTATTAGTGAACACGGCCCTGTTATCTGCAGGTGGCCGCACCGCGACGTGCATCCCATCCATCGCGCCCTGGACCATGGGGAACCCGGCCACGGCAGAGAAGCCCACGGCCCGGGCATCTTGGCTGGCCCGGTCCACGGGGAAGCGGATGTAGCGGTGCGCCATGGCATATAGGGCATCTGTCACTGCCCGGATGCACCGTTGCACCGATGTCTGCGATATGCCGGACAGGTCCCCACTCGGTGCCTGGAATGACCCCGTTGCATAAAAGTTCAGGGCCACCGTAACCTTGACGGACACGGGGAGAGGGTGTCCCCCGCCAGTGCCACGCGGTGACAGGTGTGCCAGCAGGTGGCAGATGTGTGCCACGGTTTCCCGGCTCATCCGGAGTCTCCTCCTGCATTTCCGGTCCGTGAGGTCCTGGTATGTCTGCCTGGGCCGGTACACACGGGGCGCCCTCGGGTGCCTCCGTTGCCGTGGGGCCGCGACGTCCTCCTCCCCCTCCTCGTCCTGTCGGTCAGGTGTCCCTCCAGCCTGAGCGGCTGCCGCCTGCCCCTCTGCAGCAGCCTGCGCCGCCTCTCTGGCACGCTCCTCCTCCTCCTCCTCCTCATCCAGGGCAACATAGACATGAGCGGCTGCCGCCACGGCGGCGAACATCGCTGGATGATCTGAAAACATGACGGCCTGGTGGGGGGAGGGGAACGACGACATGTCATCATTGCCCATATCCCCTCCTCCCCCCAGCCAGGTGGCATGGACCGCATGGGTCCAACTGTTGGAGGCTGGCACCTGGCCAGGTGGACCAACTCACTCCCATCCCCCTCCCCGGCACGGACCCCCCCCCCATCCCCCTCCCCGGCACAGACCCCCCCCCAACCTCCACCCCGGCACGGAGCCCCCCCATCCCTCTCCCCAGCACGGACCCCCCCCATCCCCCTCCCCGGCACGGACCCCCCCCCAACCTCCACCCCGGCACGGACCCCCCCCGCAACCTCCACCCCGGCATGGACCCCCCCATCCCCCTCCCCGGCACGGACCCCCCCCAACCTCTACCCCGGCACGGACCCCCCCAGCCCCCTCCCCAGCACGGACACCCCCAACCTCCACCCCGGCACGGACCCCCCCCATCCCCCTCCCCAGCACGGACCCCCCCCAACCCCCTCCCCGGCACGGACCCCCCCAACCTCCACCCCGGCACGGACCCCCCCCCAACCTCCACCCCGGCACGGACCCCCCCCCCAACCTCCACCCCGGCACGGACACCCCCCCCAACCTCCAACCCGGCACGTACCCCCATCCCCCTCCCCGGCACGGACCCCCTCCCGGCACTCCCCCGGAGCCCAGCCTACTCTAACCACCACCCCCCTCCCCGCCGCACACACACACACACAACCCGAGACACACCTCTCCTCACGCATTCAGACTGCGGCCACGCCATTGCCTGCCCAGAGCCAATCCCCCAGGCCGTCACTCACCTCCACGCTGGTTGGCGTGAGCCTGGAGCACAGGGTCACGCCGATGAAAAGGAGGTTTAATTTACGTCGACGTGAACGGTCATCACGTCGACGGGACTTCGGCCCATCCGGAAGGGAGAATATCGGCAGGCCGAAATTCGGCTGCCTTGCGCAGACCCGTGACATTCTCCGCGGCAGCGGCGACATTAACGCCCCACCGACTTTTCTCCCTTCGGAGACTTCGGCAACCGGCGGGGGCGGGATTCACGGCGGCCAACGGCCATTCTCCGACCCTCTGGGGGGTCGGAGAATGACGCCCCTTATGTGGCAGTGAATTGCCTTTGTTTCTTTTATTCATTCACGGGGATGTGGGCATTGCTGGCTAGGCCAGCATCGATTGCCAATCCCGAGTTGCCCTTAAGGTTTTCAATGGGCCTACGAGCATTGGGCTGCCTGAGGGCTTACCTGACGCCATAAATACGAGTGACAGGTCAGCGGCAGAAGGGAACGTGGCAGGCTGGTCACCCGCTTTACTTTACATACCCTCCCCCCACCTTCAAAATCACGGGGGGGATTGGGGGAGGGATGGGTTGCAAAATTCACCCCAATGTGAATTTTTCTATTTCCATTGTTTGATACCCTTATGGGCCGAGCGATTCTTACAAACTGCAGGGTGAGGGTGAGGCACTGGTACACCTACTGTTGAAAAGAAATGTCAGGGCTGACGGGGATTTTGCCACCTTCACAAAGCACGCAGACATTGGCTACCTTGGGACGGAAATGGTGCCCACTGCACTGCACTTTCTGATGGGTATCAAAATTAGGTGTGGGATTCTCCGGACCCCCAACCATGGGTTCTCCAGCCGCCCGCCGTTCGCTAGAGGCAGGATTCTATCTTTGATAGACATCAATTCAGACGAGGCGCTGAGAAGCAGTGAACCGATGCTTTAATAAGCTAAATATGTGCCGGCCTGTAGCTCCTCCCGCACTGCAGGGCTGATCCAGGTCAACAGGCTTTATACCTCCACAGTTGGGCGGGGCCACAGGCGGAGCCAACAGCAGCACCGATAATAACATTCCAACAGCAACAACCAATAACAGAACAGCAATAACAATAAGCATATACAACAGTGGAGATAACGATGCTAATAAAACAGTAGAACATATATACAACAGCCTTACGTAGCCATACGTGGCTCACCACAATCTTCCCGCCAGTTGTCAATGGGATTTCCCATTATAGCTATCCCACACCACTGGGAAGCCCACGGGCGGGTCGGCGCTGCCGGTGGGGAGTGAATGGCAAGAACCTGAGAGGCCTGGCCTAGTTTTCTAATCAACAATCCAGCTGTCAGCAGTAATTCTAATATTGATTTACTATCCATTATAGCTTGATTGCAGAACATGCATCACTTTTCCTCACCGAGATGTCCTCATATTTGAATTCAGATGCTAAGACAAAGAGAACGAGCGTGAAATGTTTATTAATCAGAATTACCATCAAATATTTTTAAAGAAATAAAGATTTCCAACAGTACGAGGTTAAAAAGAGAGATTGAACAGTTCAGGCCGATACTCTCTCAAGTTTAGAAGAATGAGGGGAGATCTAATTGAGGTATACAAGATGATAAAAGGTAGGGATAAAGTAGACGTGGAGCGGATGCTTCCTCTTGTGGGGCATTCTTGAATGCAAGATCATTGCTTTAGGATAAGCGATAGCAAATTTAAAACGGATTTGAGGGGAAACTACTTCTCCCAAAAGGTTGTGAATCTGTGCTAAGTGCGGTGGATGCTGGGACAGTGAGCAAATTTAAGGAGGTGTCAGACAGATTTTTAATCGGTGAAGGGTTATGGAGAACGAGCAGGACGGTGGGGTTAAGGTCATGATGAGATCAGCCATGATCGAATGGCAGAGCAGAGTCGATGGGCTGAATGGCCTAATTCTGCACCTATGTCTTATTAACTTATGAGGTGGAGATGTCGGCGTTGGACTGGGGTGAGCACAGTAAGAAGTCTTACAACACCAGGTTAAAATCCAACAGGTTTGTTTCAAACCTGAGGAAGGAGCAGTGCTCCGAAAGCTAGTGTTTGAAACAAACCTGTTGGACTTTAACCTGGTGCTGTAAGACTTCTTGCTGTGCTCACCCCAGTCCAACGCCGGCATCTCCACATCATGGCTACCATCAACACCGCAAACTGCCAGCTCAAAGTGGAGAGGATCTCCAGGAAGATCGCGCATATAGACACTGACATTAAGTTTCATTCATTCACCTGAGGAAGGAGCAGTGCTCCGAAAGCTAGTGTTTGTAACAAACCTGTTGGACTTTAACCTGGTGTTGTAAGACTTCTTATTGTTAACTTATGAACATATGATAAAGGGTGCGGCATGATCCACTTGTCAGAATAACTTTAGGGGCACATAAATGCAAAAATAACATTGTGCGCAAAATCCAATAAACATAAAACTTGTGCTAAAGGTTTGACTTCCTGTCTGGTATCTTGTCCTGCCAAACACCATTGCAGGAACTGGGGCCGTTGCATTTTAAATACAACCTCGAATAATTTCTGGAGATTCAAGCGACCTCCCAACTGGGGAACAAGGATTTCCTCGGTGCACGAGTTCTAAAAAAAATCACAATGGCACAGATTAGAAACTGTCTCTCGACATGATTGTTTGATGCCCATAAAATGGACGCGAAAGGGTCCAATTTCCAATCCTTGATATTTTATTATTCCAAATTGTCATATCAGAAGAATGGAGTGCTTTGAGCTCTACTGACCAGTGTTAGTAAGAGGCGTCTTGTCTTCCTTTTGGTCTATAGCTATACAGAATAAACTATTGTTGGTTTTCCTGCCTTCTTTTTGTTTATTATGTCCTCCCGATGCCTTGTTCATTGCTTCTCCAGTTAATTTATTCCATGTTTCCTGTCATTAATTTGTTGCTCCCTCTTTGTGGTGTATTCATTGCTTTCTCACGGATCTTTGTCGATTGCTTGGTTCTTGACATTTCTTTTCTTTCTCGTTCGTGTTTGTGGTTTCTGTTGGTCTTTTCACCTCTCACTCCATCTTGCCGAAGCTATTCGGTATCAGTCCCAACGTCTTCCTGGACTTCAGTGTCAGTTCTTCTCTGATCACATGGATCAGGCGGATATCGGGCATGGGCTGCCGAATACGGAAGCATACCAGCTGGCAGGGATCCCAGCATTTCTGCCCTCTTGAGTCAGCAATGAGTCAAATGAATGACGGCGCCGTTCCCAAACACGTGCTCCGTGACAAACTCACTACTGGCACAAGTCACCATGTCTGCGATACAAGGATGACTGTCAGCGAGACTTCAAAGTTGGCCAGGATTGGGGTTGATGCATGGGAAGTCTTTGCTGCTGAGCAGAGAGTCGGGAAGACGTGGAAAAAGCAGAGGAGAAAATAAATGAAAGGAAAAAACATCAGAGTCGACCCCAGACCGATGCTATTCATCTGTGCCAGCTGGGGAAGGGACTGCCACTTACAAATCAGCCTCTACAGCCTTTTAAAAAAATATATTTTTTTATTCAAACCAGATCATACATAGACATGAACACATAATCATTCAAAAACATAACACATTCCACACAGTTTGCCATTTTTTCACTTTTTCTCCTCTTAGAACCACCTTGCCTTCACCCCCCCCCCCCCCCCCACACACACACACACACACACCCACACCACCTGCTAGCAACAAACAAGTCCTCAAACAGAGACAAGAACAACCTCCATCTCACCCAGAACTATGCAATTTAGCATAGCAATCCACCTAATCTGCACATCTTTGGACTGTGGGAGGAAACCCACGCAGACACGGGGAGAACGTGCAGACTCCGCACAGACAGTGACCCAAGCCGGGAATCGAACCTGGGGCTCTGGAGCTGTGAAGCAATTCTGCTAACCGCCATGCTACCGTGCTGGCCAACGTAAATGGTAGGGCACTCAAATCTGGCCTTCTCGCCAGGGCATTCACCGCAAATGCTTCACTTTTGGCCATATTCAATTTATCGCCTGAAAAAGTGCCAAACGCCTCAATATGCCCATTATGCTATCCTTACATTCCAATGGATTGGAAATATACACCAACAAGTCCGTATACAACGAGACCCGATGTTTCCTGTCTCCCCTTACAATAACCGACCATTCCCATGATGCCCGGAGCACAATTGTTAAGAGGTCGATAGCCGTAGGCATAGTTCCACATTCAAACCCACTTTCCAAATTCACATGTCGGAAATTCCATTTAACAAGAAAAACATTTTGTGCATTAACATTTAGGGGGGGATTCTCCCATTCAGCGGCAGAGTGTCCACGCTATCGGAAACGCCGTCGCGTTTCACGACGGCATGAACGGAACGCTGGGAGTACCTACAGGGGGCCAGCACGGCGCTGGAGCGGTTCACGCCCATCCAGCCTCC
This sequence comes from Scyliorhinus torazame, assembly GCF_047496885.1. Classification (NCBI taxonomy): domain Eukaryota; kingdom Metazoa; phylum Chordata; class Chondrichthyes; order Carcharhiniformes; family Scyliorhinidae; genus Scyliorhinus; species Scyliorhinus torazame. The sequence goes on from NC_092716.1 coordinate 244,463,025, forward strand.
CATCCCGGTGCGAACTGTGCACCGTGCCAACCCGCGCATGCGTGGTGGCCTCCCTCAACGTGCCGGCCCCGACGCAACATGGCGCGGGAGTTCAGGGGCCAGCGCGTAAGAAAATAGGCCCGGGGTGCGAGAGGACGGCCCTCCAATCAGTGGGCCCCGATGTGGGCCAGGCCCCATCAGAGGTCCCCCCCCCCGGGGTTGGAGCCCCCCTCCCCCCCCCCGCCCCCCACAGGCCACCCCCCGACCCTACGCGCAGAGTTCCCGCCGGCTGCGACCAGGTGTGGACGGCGCCGGCGGGACTCTGCCTTTTTAGAGCGACCGCTCGGCCCATCCGGGCCGGAGAGCGGCCCGCGACCGGCGCTGCGCCAAACACGCCGGCGCCAACCGATTCTCCCCTGCGCGGAGAATTGCGTGCCGCCGTCGGGGCGGCGTGGCGCGGTTCCAGGGATTCTCCGGCCCGGCAGGGGGCTGGGAGAATCCCGCCCCTAATTTCTTCTTGCCAAAACCTAATTTCGCTGTTTTGAGAATGTTGTTCAGATGCTTCTTATGTTCACTCAGAATAGATTCATACTCTTGCTTTGTTTGTTCTTTGAACTTTTTGTGAACTTGGTTGTCTCTCCCAGTCCCATTTCAATGAATCATTTTCAATTCTGTTTGAGCCATGCCAATCACTTCAACTCTCAAAAATTCTATCCCTTCAAATTTTTTGTCTTGGTTCTGAACTATCTCAGTCCAGTTCTCAGTACAGTTTGAATTGTCTTTGGCAAACTGTTTACTTGCCTTTCTTCCAACTGCTACATCTTGTGTAGTATCACCGGCAAGCATTTTAAAATCAGAGTCTCTGGTCATTGACACAGAAAGACCATTTTGCAATTTCAGTACTTCTGGCTAATTTTGCAGATACTTCCAGTGTTTTCTCATTGTCCATTACTGACTTTGATACATCAGCAATATTATTGGATCATTTCTATGTTCAACTGGATCACTATAAGGGCAGCACAGTAGTTAGCATTGTTGCTTCACAGCACCAGGGTCCCAGGTTCCATTCCCGCTTGGGTCGCTAGCAGTGGAGAGTCTGCACGTTCTCCCCGTGTCTGCGTGCATTTCCCTCCGGGTACTCCGGTTTCCTCCCACAAGTCCCTAAAGACGTGCTACTAGGTAAATTGGACATTCTGAATTCTCCCTCTGTGTACCTGAACAGGCGCCGGAGTGTGGCGACTGAGGGATTTTCACAGTAACTTAATTGCAGTGTTAATGTAAGCCTACTTGTGACAATAATAAAAGATTATTATTATTCAACAATGAGTTCTTATTCACAGGAACACCTTTCGAATTGTGACACTCAATTCCATTCATCTTTTTCATTTCCTCCATTTTCTTTTCAAGGTTCAAAAATCTCACTATTCTTTTCATTATGAAATTCTAACGGTTAGTTCATTGAATTGTGCTTTTCATTTCTGCATTCAACCAGTTATTCTGATTTACCAGAATATCCTTTTCCTGTTCAAACCGTTTTCCACGCTACTTCAATAATACCTCTCATGCTTGAAGTTCACCGAGTTTTAACTGAAGATCAACCGGTGCCAAGTTTGCTTTTACAAGTTTATACTTTCGGCAGTTCAAATCATAAGTGAAATGTTCCACTTTCGTGACTGATTCTCAGTTGTTCTCATCAGTCCTCTTTATTCATTCGCAAACTCCTCTTTCAGACGTGAAAGTCATTTGGATTGGATTTGTTTATTGTCACGTGTACTGAGGTACAGTGAAAAGTATTTTTCTGTGAGCATGGTCGGCACAGCCTTGGAGGGCTGAAGGGCCTGTTCCTGTGCTGTACTTTTCTTTATTCTTTGTTCTCTTTGTTCTTTGTTCATTTTATGTCTGTTACTTCACCATTCCTGCTCTGGCCTATATTGGATTGGATTGGATTTGTTTATTGTCACGTGCACCAAGGTACAGTGAAAAGTATTTTTCTGCGAGCAGCTCAACAGATCATTAAGTACATGAAAAGAAAAGGAAATTAAAGAAAATAGAGAACAGGGCAACACAAGGTACACAATGTAACTCCATAAACACCGGCATCGGGTGTAATGTTAATGAGGTCAGTCCATAAGAGGGTCGTTTAGGAGTCTGGTAACAGCGGGGAAGAAGCTGTTTTTGAGTCTGTTCGTGCGTATTCTCAGACTTCTGTATCTCCTGCCCGATGGAAGAAGTTGGAAAAGTGAGTAAGCCGGGTGGGAGGGATCTTTGATTATGAATTTTCTGTGTTAATCGGGTTTTCCTGCTCTTGCTCATTATTTGCAATTAGTGTTTCATTTTTATCCACAGTAGGTTTCAAAAGTATGTTAAGATCACCATGATAAACTGCCTGTTGAAATACAGTTGTCACCACATTACTGTCTCCACAAACCAAATCATTACCCAGAATGAAATCTATTCCTCCAATAGGTAATTCAGGAATAATTCCCACCAAAATAATTCAATTTACAAAATTGCTTCTTAAATTAACTTTAAACAAAGAATCAGGTTCACCCCTTCCATTGATATCTCTTTTTAATCATTTTTGCTTCAAAAATCTCCTGGAATACAAATTGTATCATCGGCCAGCATCAATGATCGATCTGCTCCTCTATCTCTCAGAATTCTAATTTGTTTATTTATTTTGTCATACGAGTGAGGGCAGACTTCTCCCTTTGGAACAAAATATCCAGAATCTCCGACAGCCTGATTTCCTTCACCAGTACGCTAATAATTCTTTGAACAATCTTGATACTTATCCCCCTTTCTGAATGAACGCGTTTCACCTGGACCACTGCTACAGTTTTAACAGTAAGAAGTCTTACAACACCAGGCCGGTGTTTCAATTCCAACTGTATTTCTATTGTGCTTAAAGAGGTTTACAGCGTGAAATTACTGGTAGAAGTAGATGTGGTTGCTTAGCAACTGGGGACCTTTTAAGGTTGGCATTTTTCTTTTGAGTTTAGTTTCAGCTGGATATATTGCAGTTGGAGACAGGACAGTGGGGAATGAACATCTCTCAACTCTGCCAGAAGAAAGATTCAACAGGACAAGAGAGCTGCAAAGAGACAAGCTTCCCAAAGAACCAGATACCGTCCAGATAAACAGGGAATTGGGACATAAGGAAATGTCTGAAGAAGACTGAAGTTACAAGAACTGTGGCCGAGGTATTCTTCAGGAGAATTCAAGGGGGAAAGGAAGCTAAGTTCTCTGACTTCAAGAGACAGTTGCAGTAACTAAATTTAAAGTGGGAAAGCAGATTTCAGAGGTAAATCAATATTTTGATGCTATCTTAATAGAGTACAGGAATTGGTAGGTAAAGCAATTGTGAACAGTTTGTACAATGGTCAAGACAAGGGAATCCTAATGGGGAAGTGGTAAAACCTCAAAACTAGAATTTTTCATAGAATTTACAGTGCAGAAGGAGGCCATTCGGCCCATTGAGTCTGCACCGGCTCTTGGAAAGAGCACCCTACCCAAGCCCACACCACCCTATTCCCATAACCCAATAACCCCACTCAACCAACACTAAGGGCAATTTTGGACACTAAGGGCAATTTAGCATGGCCAATCCACCTAACCTGCACATCTTTGGACTGTCGGAGGAAACCGGAGCACCCGGAGGAAACACACACACACACAGGGAGAACGTGCAGACTCCGCACAGACAGTGCCCCAGCCGAGAATTGAACCTGGGATCCTAGAGCTGTGAAGCAATTGTGCTAACCACTATGCTACCATGCTGCCCGAATTTTGGTGAATGGGGAGTGGAAGCTTTGTTTAAAAGAGTCATTTGGAAAACCTGGACTGGATTCTGGAATACAAACCGCTAATGGAAAGCATTTTTGTGAAAGAAGATTTTAAAACATATTTTTAAGGGGAGTGGAGTTTGGAATCTCTCATGTGACACTCATCTGGGTGGATTCTGAGGCGAAATCCACAAATATTAACTTGGGTTCAGAGTTGAGTGTGTGTATTTGACCACAGGCAACCTATGTGCTGAAAGGGACTTTATAATAATCTTTATTATTATTGTCACAAGTAGGCTTACATTAACACTGCAATAAAGGGGACAGTATGGTGGCACAGTGGCTAGCACTGCTGCCTCACAGCCCCGAGGTCCCAGGTTCGAAGCTGGCCCTGGGTCACTGTCTGTGTGGAGTTTGCACATTCTCCCTGTGTTTGTGTGGGTTTCACCCCCACAACCCAAAGATGTGCAGGGTAGGTGGATTGGCCACCCTAAATTACCCCTTAATTGGAAAAAAAGATTTGGGTACTTTAAATTTAAATTTTTTAAACGCTGCCCAGAAGTTACTGTGAAAAGCCCCGAGTTGCCACATTCCGGCATCTGTTCGGGTACATGGAGTGAGAATTCAGAATGTCCAAATGACCTAACAGCACGTCTTTCGGGACTTACGGGAGGAAACCGGAGCACCCGGAGGAAACCCACACAGACACGGGGAGAAAGTGCCGACTCCGCACAGAGCGTGAGCCAAGCCAGGAATCGAACCCGGGACCCTGGTGCTGTGAAGCAACAGTGCTAACCACTGTGCTACCGTGGCACCATTCCTGCCTGGTGATTGTCGCTGGAATGTTCCCTTCCAGTCGGGGAACACTTCAGCAGTCAAGGGTATTCAGCCTCTGATCTTCGGGTAAGCGTTCTCCAAGGCGGCCTTCAGGACGCGCGACAACGCAGAATCGCCGAGCAGAAACTGATAGCCAAGTTCCAAACGCATGAGTACGGCCTCAAGCGGAATCTTGGATTCATGTCTCACTACATTAACCCCCCACCATCTGGCCTGGGCTTGCGGAATCCTACCAACTGTCCTGCCTTGAGACAATTCACACCTCTTTAACCTGTGAGTATCCCTCTCTCCTGCTGCACCGTCTGGACCTGTAAAGACCTAATTACCTGCAAAGACTTACATTCAAAGTATCATCTTGCATCATTGACTTTGTCTCTATATATGTTTGTGTAACCTACCTCTTCACTCACCTGGTGAAGGAGCGATGCTCCGAAAGTTAGTGATTGAAAACAAACCTGTTGGTCTTTAACCTGGTGTTGCAAGACTTCTTAGTCTACTTTTGTCACCTCTGCCTAACCACCCGCAGACCCCATCACACACCATCAAGTAATTGTCAAATCCTCCAAACCAGAACATTTCAGCTGACCATCAAGTCTCAGTCATATGATTGTCGAATGATCCCTCTTTCTTGTGTGGGTTTCGCCTTCATGGATAACATTGTAAAGGAAGAATGGATTTTTCTTTGGTGCAAGGAACCCAAAAAGGTTATCGAAAATGCCCCACTTTCTCTCACACTATGTGTTCCCTGGTTGTCTAGACAAAAAACACTCTTGCTCCTTTTTGCTGCTGCTCCGAGGTGCAGCTGGAGAAACAATATCATAAAATGGGCTTCACTGACTGCCCACCTGGTACAAACGCTCATAGAACATACAGTGCAGAAGGAGGACATTCAGCCCATCGAGTCTGCACCGACCCACTTAAGCCCCCACTTCCACCCTATCCCCGTAACCCAATAACCTCTCCTAACTTTTTTTTGGTCACAAAGGGCAATTTAACTTTGCCAATCCAGCTAACCTGCATGTCTTTGGACTGTGGGAGGAAACCGGAGCACCCGGAGGAAACCCATGCAGATATGGAGAGAACGTGCAGACTCCGCACAGACAGTGACCCAGCAGGGAATCGAACCTGGGATCCTGGAGCTGTGAAGCCACAGTGCTGTCCACTTGTGCTACCGTGCTGCCCTCATGGGACTGAGGGAGCCCATTCCTCAGGATAGTTTCCTGACATGGTGGCTAAGGAGCCAGGGTGTGTGGCTGTCCACCCTGGAGTGACCTGCAATGTACCACTTGCATGGCACTGAGGGGAATGGCCGAATGTCAGGTATGTGATGGCATCCTGAAAGATGTGTGTGCACCGACGAATGGACTGCTTGGGCCAACATCAGTGACCAGCCCCTGACAACCAGCCCATGTGTCTGAAAGTTAGTTTGAGGGGACACGATTAACCTGTCCCTTGCAACCACCAGCCCTGAAATCTGTGCCTCTGGAGAGGGGGGAAAGCAATGGGTTGGATTGTCCGGTCCCCCAGCCGTGTGTTTCTTGGCCACGCACCATTCTCTAGCAGTGGGAATTCTACCTTCCCGCCGTGTTTCAAAGGGATTTCCCATTGTAACCATCCTACATTGCTGGAAAACGCGCGGGAGGGGGTGCGCTGCTGACAGGAAAATGAATCGCAACGACCAGAAAATTCTGGCCAATAACTGCTCCTGGATCACTTTTGATGTGCATGGCCACTGAAATTTCACACAAATTGCGATATGTTGCAGTATATGCTGCGCTACATCCTACGATGAAGACAAAACTCTCATTGCGTTATCATACACGAACGCTGTAGACACCAGGGTCACAGCAGCTAGATGTTGCTCATCTTGGAGACTGCATTCTGGAGACTGCCTTTGTGATACTGTTTGAACAATTCACTGAGCGATGAAAGCTCGGGACTCCCAATTCTGAAGCTTTGGGCAGCCCAGCTCTTCTATTTCCACTGGGGACGTGACACCTCAACAATCACTCCCTCATACTCTGTGAATCACCTGGTGCCATCCCAAAAATTAGACCCATCTAATTCCTCTCATGTGGAAATATCCGGGGAGCTGAATGAGGGCGCTGTGAAAGAGGACACAGGAGTACTATGGAGGGAAGTTCCATGATCCTCACAGGGGCTCACTTCCACGATACCTGATATTCCAGCTGTCCTTCACTGGCATTGCGCACAGGCTTGTCCGTCACAAGGTTATAGGAATTAGGTCGAGGCATTGGAGGGATGTTTTCTAAGTGCCAGCAGCCAGCAGATGTAATAGATTTGTTAGTCTTGTCCTGTTAAAGTGGAGAAAGGGGTTTCCCTTGCAAGTATTTACTGTTGGCGGAGATGATGACACATTGTAAGATCCCTTCACTCCAATCCCAACACCCCTTACCCGTGGCATAGGTGAAAGGGTAACTTTGGCAGAAACTTGGGACTTTAAAGGACCAACAGTGCACTAGTGCCTCTGGAGGAAAAGGGTCATTGGTCAGTGTACAATCCTGTCCGTACTCAGCAACTCATTGGCTGTGGCACTGATCTGCCATGCTGGGGGTGATAGGTGATACTTCTCCCTCCTCACAGTCCAGCAGCGGGACAAATTACCTCACGGAATGTGAGTACCACACAGGACCTTCACCCAAAATGTGAACCTATCACTTCCATTTTGAGAATCCGATTATGCTGATGTCCATTTTCGACATTTCCGCTTTTTATATTATGTCGGAGGAATTAGTTCTTCCAAAGAGGTCTTGTGACATGGTGGGCATGTCCTCTACCTCTGAGATAGAAGCTCATGGTGGCTAAGGAGGATGGGCTGGTGCAGCATGAGACATGGGAAGTCGAACATGAACTTTTAGTCAGCACTTTTAAAAACTAGTCACAAACAAGTTATTAAGATGGCAACGCAAACCATGTGAATCTTGGCATTTGAACTACAGTAGGGCGGCACGGTAGCAGTGGTTAGCATTGTTGCTTCACAGCGCCAGGGTCCCAGGTTCGAATCCTGTTTGCGTCACTGTCTGTGCGGAGTCTGCACGTTCTCCACGTGTCTGGGTGGGTTTCCTCCAGGTGCTCCGGTTTCCTCCCACAAGTCCCGAAAGACGTGCTTGTGAGCTGAATTGGACATTCTGAATTCTCCCTCTGTGTGCCCGAACAGGTGCCGGAATGTGGGATTTTCACAGTAACCTCATTGCAGTATTAATGTCGACCTACTTGTGAAAATAATAAAGATTATACATATAATCATAAAATTTACAGTGCAGAAGGCGGCCATTCGGCCCATCGAGTCCGCACTGGCCCTTGGAAAGATCATCCCACCTAAGCCCACACCTCCACCCTATCCCCGTAACCCAGTAAACCCGCCTAACCATTTTGGACACTATAGGCAATTTATCATGGCCAATCCACCTAACCTGCATATCTTTGGAATGTGGGAGGAAACCGGAGCACCCGGTAGCACGGTAGCACGGTGGTTAGCACAATTGCTTCATAGTCCAGTTACTAGTAGTGTACCACAAGGATCTGTTTTGGGGCCACTGATGTTTGTCATTTTTATAAATGACCTGGAGGAGGGCGTAGAAGGATGGGTGAGTAAATTTGCAGATAACACTAAAGTTGGTGGAGTTGTGGACAGTGCGGAAGGATGTTACAAGTTACAGAGGGACAGAGATAAGCTGCAGTGCTGGGCTGAGAGGTGGCAAATGGAGTTTAATGCAGAAAAGTGTGAGGTGATTCATTTTGGAAGGAATAACAGGAAGACAGAGTACTGGGCTAATGGTAAGATTCTTGGCAGTGTGGATGAGCAGAGAGATCTCGGTGTCCATGTACATAGATCCCTGAAAGTTGCCACCCAGGTTGAGAGGGTTGTTAAGAAGGCATACGGTGTGTTAGCTTTTAGCTTTTATTGGTAGAGGGATTGAGTTTCGGAGCCGTGAGGTCATGTGCTGCTGTACAAAACTCTGGTGCGGCCGCATTTGGAGTATTGCGTGCAATTCTGGTCGCCGCATTATAGGTAGGATGTGGAAGAATTGGAAAGGGCGCAGAGGAGATTTACCAGAATGTTGCCTGGTATGGAGGGAAGATCTTATGAGGAAAGGCTGAAGGACGTGAGGCTGTTTTCGTTAGAGAGAAGGTTAAGAGGTGACTTAATTGAGGCATACAAGAAGATCAGAGGATTGGATAGGGTGGACAGTGAGAGCCTTTTTCCTCGGATGGTGATGTCTAGCACGAGGGGACATAGCTTTAAATTGAGGGGCGATAGATATAAGACAGATGTCAGAGGTAGGCTCTCTACTCAGAGAGTAGTAAGGGCGTGGAATGCCCTGCCTGCAACAGTAGTGGACTTGTCAACACTAAGGGCATTCAAATGGTCATTGGATAGACATATGGACAATAAGGGAATAGTGTAGATGGGCTTTAGAGTGGTTTCGCAGGTGGCGCAACATCGAGGGCCGAAGGGTCTGTACTGCGCTGTAATGTTTTATGTTCTATGTTCTGTAGCTCCAGGGTCCCAGGTTCGATTCCCAGCTTGGTTCACTGCCTGTGTGTAGTCTGCACATTCTCCCCGTGTGTGCATGGGTTTCCTCTGGGTGCTCTGGTTTCCTCCCACAGTCCAAAGATGTGCAGGTTAGGTGGATTGGTTGTGCTAAATTACCCTTAGTGTCCAAAATTGCCCTTCGTGTTGGGTTATGTGGATAT